>NC_091472.1:34886082-35196082 GCF_036971445.1 Narcine bancroftii
TGAAAGAACTGTCTGAAGACACATAGAAGACATCAACAATGCCACCAAAGAAGGGTAAAGGACTTACTGTTGTACAAGAAACCGAGCAAGAAAAGGAAGAGAGGCCAACCTTAAGAAAGGATATTGTGGCTGTTCGTAAGGTAGGATTCAAAGGAGAGAGGCCAGAAGCCGGGGAGACCTTGGACATTGCTGCACAAGGTCTCCCTGACAATGGCTGCCGACATTGGGTGAAGAAATTACTCTGCGCATGTGTGCAAAAAAAAAGGAGAAAATTTTTAAAAAGATTCCAGACACTCACAGCTCCAGTGATCAAGAAGAAGACCTGAAAAAGCAAAGGAATGAACAATAATGACCCACAAGCAAGAAAAAAGTAAAAAAGGATGAAGAAACTTCTTTTTCTTCTGGTGAATTTTTTTCAACAATCCATGGAAGTGTTAACTGACGAAGTAAGGAAGTATGGTGATAAGATGAAAAGATTAATACAACAGGTGGACATTAGATTTGAAATAGTGGATGGAAAAATTAAAGGGAACGAATTTGAGATTCAGAATCTTAAAGATCAAATGAAGAAAGCAGAAGCAGAAGCAAATGTAAAGCAAAAGATAGACATTTTGGAAAATTTTAGTAGACAGAATAATATCAAGATTGTTGGACTTAAAGAAGGGGACGAGGGTCAAGACTTGAAAAAATTTCTGCAAAGGTGGATGTCGGAATCTTTGGGTCAGGCTGCATTTCAAAAGGATTTGGAGATAGAACAAGCCCATAGGACACTGAGACCTAAACCTCAGCCTGACCAAAGGTCCTGTCCAATACTTGTCAGATTCCTTCAATATGAAGTAAGAGAGAAGATATTGAAGCTGTGAAATGAGCTTATTGTTATGTTTAGTTTTTTCATATAATTTAATAACCTTTTTTGCTTTATCGGATTCTGAATTCTATTAATATTAATACTAATAAATGGCAATTTCCCTGCTATTAGACATCAAAATTAAAACCTATATCCTTCCAGCATTCCCCCCCCCCACCATCTCCCCATCCAATCCAACCCTCACCATATAATATCTTGCATCTATGAACATCTACATCATCAATATAGATGATGGAAAATTTATATAAGATGTTTTATTGCAGTTAGTTAATGCAAAAGGGAAAATAATTATGGGAAGAGACTTTAATTTTACCTTTGATTCCAATTTGCATAGATCAACTCTCAACCGATGACCTCTTGTATCCATCTCTCCTACTCTCAATGGGAAAAGCCTTTCCATATTAACTCCATCTATCCCTCTCATTATCTTAAACAAATCCTCTCTCAGCCTTCTATGTTCCAAGGAATAAAGACCTAATTTGCTCAATCTTTCCTTGTATTCCAGATGCTGAAACCCAGGCAACATTTTTGTAAATCTTCTCTGCACTCTCTCTATCTTGTTCATATCCTTCCTATAAATCGGTGACCAAACTGCACATAGTACTCTAAATTTGGCCTCACCAATGCCTTGTACAGATTCATCATTTCTTCCCAACTCCTATATTGTATGCACTGATTTATATAGGGAAGTATACTAAAGGCCTTCTTCACCACCCTATCCACATGCGCTCCTGTCTTCAGGGGACAATGCATCATTATTCCTAGATCTTTCTGCTCCACTGCATTCTTCAATGCCATTATTCTTTCCAAAATGAAGCACCTCACACTTATCATCATTAAACTCCATCTGCCATCTTTCTGCCCACTCCTCTAAGCAGTTTAAATCCCTCTGCAATCTTTGAAAACCTTCTTCATCATCCACAATTCCCCCTATTTTAGGATCATCTGCATATTTACTAATCCAATTTACCACCCCATCCTCCAGATCATTTATATATACGACAAACAGCAATGGTCCCAATACCGAACCCTGAGGTACACCACTTGTCACCGGCCTCCATCCTGACAAACAATTATCTACTACTACTCACTGGTACCTTCCTTCCAGCCACTGTTGAATCCATTTGACTATCTTCAAATTAATACCCAAGGACTTAGTCCTAACTAACCTCCCATGCAGAACTTTATCGAAGGCCTTACTGAAGTCCATATAGACAACATCCACTGCTCTACCCTCATCAACATTCCTAGTCACATCTTCAAAAAATTCAACAAGATTGGTCAAACATGACCTTCCACGCACAAATCCATGTTGAGTGTCCCTGATCAGACCCTGTCCCTCCATATACTTATATATACTATCTCTAAGAATGCTTTCCATCAATTTACCTACCACATATGTGTGATAGTATGGATTCTATCACCAATGTGTGTTTGTATATATTGTGGTATAGGATATTTGTGATTAGCTGAGAGTGTAGCCATGCCTATTGGCAGGTCTTAAAGAGTTGCTCCTAGCCAGACCCAGAACATTCAGGACTGGTTGACCTACATGTGATACGCTCCAGTCTTCTAGTTAATAAAAGCCTTGGTTCGGATCAACAAGCCTTTGATTCTTTCGACATGTACTAGAAGACATCAAACTTATAGGCTGATAATTGCTAGGGTTGCTCCTCAACCCCTTTTTAAACAAAGGAAACATATGTGCAACACGCCAATCCTCTGGCACTATACACATCTCTAATGACATTTGTAAAAACTCTGCCAGAGCCTCTGCTATTTCCTCACTAACTTCTCTCAAGGTCCTGGGGAAAATCCTATCAGGACCTGGAGACTTATCCACCTTTGTATGTTTCAAAAGCTCCAGTACTACCTCTTTCTTAATCACTATAGTCTCCATATTTACCCCCTTTGCTTCCTTTACCCTGCACAGTTCAATATCCTTCTCCTCAGTAAATACTGAGGAAAATAATTTGTTCAACACCTCCCCCATCTCTTTTGGCTCCACACACATTTATCCTTTCTGATTCTCTATTGGAGAAGTTAATTCTTTTGACAAGGATATAATAAAGATGGAAAAAGAATTGGATAATCAAAGGAATGGTGAACAAAAGAAAATATTGGATTTAAAGCAATTGATGCTTAATACAATACAAACATATAGAGTAGAGAGGGATATAAGATGAACCTGACAAAAATATTATGAATTGGGAGATACAGCAGAAAGTTTTAGCAAGGCAATTGAAAACTGAACAAATATCGAGAACAATAGTAACAGTAAAAGATGATTCGGATCATCTTATTTATAAAACACAAGGTTTTAATGATGTGTTTATGAAATTCTATAATAAATTATATAAATCAGAATATTTGAAGGATGGGGATAAAATAGATGAGTATTGTCCAAAATTACTTTACCACAGTTAAGCATAGAAGAAAATACAGAATTAACAAATCCATTTACAGTTACAGAATTATATGATATATTGATGTCTTTACCAAATAATAAGGCTCCAGGGAAGGATGGTTTCTCTCCAGAGTTTTACAAAGAATTTAAAGAGTTATTAATTCTGATATTTATGGGATTGTTAGATCAAATGGAAGATCTTTGAGACTTAACAGAGTCATTTAAAACTGCATTAATAACAGTTATTCCAAAAAAAGGAAGGATCCTTTGCTTCCATCTTCATATAGACCAATTTCATTATTAAATACCAATTATAACATTTGGTCCAAACTAATAGCTAATAAATTGGCTAAATGTTTACCTAAATTGATTAATATGGACCAAACAGGTTTTATTAAAAATAGATCAGCCGATAATATTGTTACATTTTTAAGTTAATAGATATGGTTCAGAAAAGAACTTCGACACCGTGAGCAGGAAAGGGCTTTGGCAAATACTAGAGCACATCGGATGTCCCCCAAAGTTCCTCAACATGATTATCCAACTGCACGAAAACCAACAAGGTCGGGTCAGATACAGCAATGAGCTCTCTGAACCCTTCTCCATTAACAATGGCGTGAAGCAAGGCTGTGTTCTCGCACCAACCCTCTTTTCAATCTTCTCCAGCATGATGCTGAACCAAGCCATGAAAGACCCCAACAATGAAGACGCTGTTTACATCCGGTACCGCACGGATGGCAGTCTCTTCAATCTGAGGCGCCTGCAAGCTCACACCAAGACACAAGAGAAACTTGTCCGTGAACTACTCTTTGCAGACGATGCCGCTTTAGTTGCCCATTCAGAGCCAGCTCTTCAGCGCTTGACGTCCTGCTTTGCGGAAACTGCCAAAATGTTTGGCCTGGAAGTCAGCCTGAAGAAAACTGAGGTCCTCCATCAGCAGCTCCCCACCATGACTACCAGCCCCCCCACATCTCCATCGGGCACACAAAACTCAAAACGGTCAACCAGTTTACCTATCTCGGCTGCACCATTTCATCAGATGCAAGGATCGACAATGAGATAGACAACAGACTCACCAAGGCAAATAGCGCCTTTGGAAGACTACACAAAAGAGTCTGGAAAAACAACCAACTGAAAAACCTCACAAAGATAAGCGTATACAGAGCCGTTGTCATACCCACACTCCTGTTCGGCTCCGAATCATGGGTCCTCTACCGGCACCACCTACGGCTCCTAGAACGCTTCCACCAGCGTTGTCTCCGCTCCATCCTCAACATCCATTGGAGCGCTTACACCCCTAACGTCGAAGTACTCGAGATGGCAGAGGTCGACAGCATCGAGTCCACGCTGCTGAAGATCCAGCTGCGCTGGGTGGGTCACGTCTCCAGAATGGAGGACCATCGCCTTCCCAAGATCGTGTTATATGGCGAGCTCTCCACTGGCCACCGTGACAGAGGTGCACCAAAGAAAAGGTACAAGGACTGCCTAAAGAAATCTCTTGGTGCCTGCCACATTGACCACCGCCAGTGGGCTGATAACGCCTCAAACCGTGCATCTTGGCGCCTCACAGTTTGGCGGGCAGCAACCTCCTTTGAAGAAGACCGCAGAGCCCACCTCACTGACAAAAGGCAAAGGAGGAAAAACCCAACACCCAACCCCAACCAACCAATTTTCCCTTGCAACCGCTGCAATCGTGTCTGCCTGTCCCGCATCGGACTTGTCAGCCACAAACGAGCCTGCAGCTGACGTGGACTTTTTACCCCCTCCATAAATCTTCGTCCGCGAAGCCAAGCCAAAGAAGAATGCCAATGATCAAGACAGACTATATTCAAGTTAAGGAAAGGACAAAATTTAAATGGAATATTGGTGCCATTAAATATATTGGAATTAATATTGAAAAGAATTTAAATAATTTATTTAAATTAAACTATATACCTTTATTGAGGAAAATTAAAGAAGATTTATTAAGAAGGAAAGATTTTCCAGTTTCTTTAACAGGAAGGATTAATTATGTGAAGATGAATATCTTTCCAAGAATACAATATCTTTTTCAATCTTTACCAATTTTTGTACCAATAATGTTTTTTTTTCAGGATTAAAATAATCTGATAAAAATATTTATCTGGAGGGATAAAACACCTCGGATGGCATTGGAAAAATTAACATAGAAATTTGATCAAGGGGGACTTCGATTGCCTAATTTTAAAAATTATTATAAAGCAGCTCAGCTTGGATTTTTGTCCTCTTGTTATCAATCTAATGAAAAGATTGCATGGGTGCATATCGAAACGAGTAAAATAGGAGAAAGTAATTCTGAACATATTTTATATAAATGGCATGAGTGGTTATTAAAAGGAAAATCAGATCCACCAGTTTTGAAGCATATACTTAAAGTAAGGAATGGAGAACATGTAGAAAGAGGAATGAAGAATTATCAGTTGGCTAAAATTATATTAAATCCAAATCCTTTAATTCCTTTTACAGTTAATAATCATTATTTTGATGTTTGGTATAATTGTGGAATAAAATAAAAATAAAGGATTGTTTTTTGGGATCTGTTTTTTTTTTTAACTTTTGATCAATTTAAACATAACTATAATATACAACATAATTTTATTTTTTCCTTATTATCAACTTAAATCATAATTAAAAAGAAAATTAGGGAGGAATTTTAAATTACCAGAACAAATTCCATTTGAATATCTAATAATGGATACATTTATTGAAAGATTTATTACAGCTACTAATATGTATATCAAATTACAAGAAAATATTCAGAAAAAGGATTCATTAAAATCCAAATCCAGATTGGAAAAAGATTTAAATATACAGATCCAAGATGAAGAATGGTCAAAATTATGTTATGAAAATGTAACTAATACAATTAATGTTAGATATCAAATGGTACAATTTAATTTTTTACATCAATTATATTATACTCCATATAAATTGCATGCACTTCATTCAAAATGTTCTGTTCAATGTTTTAGATGTGATAAGGAAGTGGGAACTTTTCTTGCATACAGTTTGGCAATGTGAAAAGGTAGATAAGTTCTGGAAGGATATAAGTATTTTATTGGGATTTGTTTTAAAGACGCAAATTTTGAAGGATCCCAGAGTATTTTTATTGGGAGATAAATGCTGTCGGAGAGCAGCAGCAGCAATCATTAAGGATCCACACACCCCCCCCCCCACCAAAACACGCTCTGTTCTCACTGCTACCATCAGGAAAGAGATATAGGTGCCACAAGACTTGCACCACCAGGTTCAGGAACAGCTGATACTCCTCCACCATTAAAGTCCTCAACAACAATCAGAGATTCATTTAAGGGCTCATACTTTTGCACTTTACTGCTTTTTTTCCTCTCTTTTGCACATCAGTTTGTTTACGTTGCTTTATTTGTTTACATGTTTATGTATCTTCTTGAGAACAGTTTTTGCATGACCAATAAGTGGTAATTCTGTCCCACAAGAAAAGAATCTTGTATCTGATGCCATATATATATTCTGACAATAAATCTGAACTTTAAAAACTAGCAAGAAAATTCAGTTCAATACATGGTTCATATTTTTCAGTGTAACTTTCAGAGTGAGAACAGCACTTTGGAAGATTGGTGATATCCGTGACAAAGACCCCACTTTGGAGGCAACTCCTTGCATCAGTCAGTGTAAACATTCTCCATTAGTGCCTTTGGTTGCAAAGGTCATCATTTATGAAGTGCACCAAAGCAATTTGCAAAGCTTTCCTCATATTGGACAAAACAATGAGCTCTTTAGTCTAGAAGGTAGAAGAATGTGCATGGGAATACCAGCTCTAAGATCCTCTTAGCTAATACTCCTGTGCAAGTACCATCACCAGTGGTTCAAGAAAGCAGATCTTCTCAAGATCTATTAGGAATAAAAAATAAACAGGGTTAATGACCACAAATAAATGAATCACTAGTTAAGGAGCTCCGAGAAAACCCAGAATAGTGGCTACAGTACTGTAATTCTGAAACATTTCACCCAGGTCACAGAAATTCTAATCCATGAGAACATGAGGATCTTTACTTCCATTTTCCCTAACAACAAAGAGAGTGGAAGTTAAGATCCAGGAGTTCCCAGATTATCATGCTAACTTGGTGGATATTCATCAATCAATGATCAGCACAAAATCAGAATGTCTCGTCACTAGCACACTGTTGATAAGGGAGATTTCTATGCACATAATGAGTGCCATATTTCCTGCATTTTAAAAGTGTCTATACTCAAATGTGTTTGGGGGTATCCTGAAAGGGATATCTTTACCTTTTTAACGAGCCAGTAATCTAGAGTCATAGAGCTCTACAGCGTAACTTGTCCATGGTGACCAAGCCAATCCTATTTCCCTGCATTCAACCCATATTCATCTATCGTATCCTTGATCCTTGACTTTCTCATCAGATGACCATAGTCAGTACGAATTGGAAGCAATGTCTCCTCCTCACTGATCTTCAGCACAGACACACCCCAAAGATGAATGCTTAGCTGACTGCTCTACTCATTATACACCCATGGGCTCAGTGGCCAGGCACTATTCCAATGCTATCTACAAGTTTACCAATAACACCACAGTTGTCAATGGAATTACAGACAGCAATGAGGAAATGTACATGGAGGGAGATAGATCATCTCTTTGAGTAGTGTCACAACAACAACCTTGTGCTCAGCATTAGCAAAACCAAGAAGATGATTGTGGACTTCAGGAGCAAGTCAGGGAAACATGACCCAGTCCTTATCGAAGGCACTGTAGTGGAGAGGGTCAAGAACTTCATATCCCTGGGTGTCAACATCTCCAAGGATCTGTCCTGGAGGCTCTACGTTGATGCAATCATGAAGAAAGCCCACCAGTGGCTATACCTTGTGAGGTGCTTGAGGAGATTCCATATGTCACTGAAGACTCTCCAAAATTTCTACCTGTGTACTGTGTATATACTAGCTGGTTGCATTAGTGTCTGGCATGGAGGCGCCAAACCTCAGGACAAGGAAAAACTCCAGAGGGTTGTTAACTCAGCCTGTGACGTCACAGGCACTAGACTCCACTCCACCAAGGATATCCACATGAGGTGGTGTCTTAAAAGAGCAGCCTCTATCCTGAAACACCCCCACCACCCATGCCATGCCTTCTTCACTCTGCTACCATCCGGAAGGAGGTACAGGAGCCTAAAGATGAGCATTCAATGGCTCAAGGGCAGCTTCTTCCCCACTGTCATCAGATTCCTGAATAATCAATGAACCCAAGACATTGCCTTACTTTTTAATGCACTAATATTTAAATTTTTAAAATATTATTGTTGTAAGATAGTTCATAATAAGGAGGTTTACATTATGATGCTTCCACTAAACACCAAATTTCGTGACTGGTCCATGACAATACATTCTGATATATGCCGGCATATAGGATGACTCATGTACAGGAAGACCCCTGGAATTTCCACCGAAAATGTAAGTTTTGAGTGATACCCTTTGTATAAGCTGACCCCTTAAGTCTGGCACTTACCGCTGACCAGTGGATGCTGTTAAAAGCTGATCACAATATTTGAATACAAAATTACCTTGTAAATGTTTTAATTTTACTAACATATTTTAAAATAAACCACTGTCGGCTCCTTTAACAAGCCATTTAAAACCTGTACAGAGCCGGTGACAATTGTACTGGGCAGATGGACCCCCATGGGGGAACACTGAGACTTTGTTCATAACATGCACAAATTTATGTCAGAGCTGGTGGGAAGATAACTGTGGTGTTGAGACTTCACTGTCAAGGTGCAGATTTTAGACTCAGTTTATAAGTCGACTGATTTTTAAAGACATTTTTGTTTTGGACCATCCTATATGCTGGCATTTATGGTAAACCTTTCCTATCCATATACCTGTCCAAATATCCTTAAAACTGCTCCTTTGCTGGGTGTTCTTTATAATGCATTTCTGAAAAGATCACTCTTTGAACTTCAGATACAGATTTATTATTTTCATTTGAATAAGACATTGAAATGAGATCTCAGGTGGCCAAAAAATGGTCCAGGGCACTGTTGCAAGAAGGCCAGGGAATTTAACCTCAATGATATGGAGATTTATCATCACTGAATTCGACTGATGATTTTCTAGCTATCGTATCACAGCTATTTGTCTGAGCTGATGTGCACAAAATAGTGATTACACTTCTAAGATATTACTTTGGGGCTGGACAGTGTGTTGCACATCCTGAAGTTTCAAGTTCACCTCAGTTGTTTCACCAAATAATGTGTGTGAACATTTGCAAAGCATTTGTCCATAAGTGTCCACAGGCTACGAAGATCTCAAGGCCAACAAAGGAGCCACTTGCAGCCAGTCGCGGATGATTTGGTAGGTGATGGAAGACATGTGCGAGAGTCTGACTCATTTTCCAGTTTCAGCATTGAGTGGGGTTACTCAATCAAGGAGGCTAAAAATTATTGCTTAGTGTCAAATGCAGAATATGGTGTAAATAAGCAATCTCTTCATCTGTGTAGATGTGACTAATGTGCATTAAGCTCAACTTAGATTGATCCATTTTCTCCAGGAAGTGAATCACTATATGTTATTCTTAGATATTGCAACATTAACATTAGAGCTCAAGAACATGAGCAAGTTTTGTCCTTTAAGCCTGAAAAACCATTCAGTTTAAACATGGCTGATTTATGTTAGCCTCGACTCCTCTTCTGTGCCATTTCCTCATAACCTTCAGGTAGAACCAGAGAACATTACATGACAGGATAATAGGCCTTTAGGCCTTTCCAGTCTGTGCCAAACTATTATTCTGTCTAGTCCCTATAATCTGCACCCAGTCGATGGCCTTCCATACCCCTCCATACCTATGGACCAGTCCAATTTTTTCTTAAATGTTAAAATTGAGCCACCATTCAGCACTACAGCTGGCAGCGTGCTCCACACTCCACAGCGTGCTCTGTGTAAGAAGTTCCCTCTGATATTTCCCCTAAACATTTTCACTTTCACCCTTAACCCATGTCCTCTCACCTACCCTCAATGGAAAAAAAAAGCCTTTATTCTTTCTACCCCTCATAATTTTAAATACCTCTATCAAATCCCCACTCATTCTTCTGTTGGCTCCAGAGAATAAAGTCCTAACCTGTTTAATCTTTCCCAGTAACTCAGTTCCTGAAGTCCCACTACAGTGCCTTCAATAAGGACTGGGTCATGTTTCCCTGACTTGCTCCTGAAGTTCAAAATATGTCAAAAGTTCTCTTTACAACCTTATCTCTCTGTGATGCCACTTTTGGGGAATCGTGTATCTGTATTCTCAGATCCCTCTGTTCTACCGCACTACTCAGTGCCCTACCATTCATCGTGTTTGTCTTTTCTTGGTTGTCCTTCCAAAATGCAACTACCTCACATTTGTCTGCATTAAATTTCATCTGCCTTTTTTCAGAACTATTTGGAAAGACCAATTCCTTAATCTTTCAACTATTTATCCATCTCTTTCTTAAATAAATCTAATGATCTCACCTCCACCATCCTTGGGGGTAGAAAATTTCAGATTCATTTGCTGTGTGCCTCCTTCATTTTGTTGTTGATTTGCAGTTTTGATTGCAGATATCTCACTGCTGGGAGCAGTAAAAGCAACAGAAACAAGATACCAAAAATTTAACTGGACTCAGTAGGCTGACAATCTCATTAAGAGGAATTATTCCACCTCTTTGCTTTAGCTATTAAGCAGACTGCTCTTGTTTAAGAAATTCAATGAAACAACATTTGCCAAAGAGCAAGGACCCAGTCACTTGGGGATGGAATAACATTCCAACATCCAACATCATCTTGAATCAAACAGCTTTTACATTAATCCTCCATCAATTCATTTTATCTCCCCACATTTCTTTGCTTGTCAATCCTAAATATTGTTATTAGAACTATAGAACCATAAAACATTGCAACACAAAGACAGGCCCCTTCAGCCCCTATAGTCTATGCCAAACCTCTTTTTATTTGCCTAGTCTCACTGACATGCATCCAGTCACCAGCCCTCCATACCTTTCCCATTGAGCTACCTGCTCAAAATCTTCTTAAATGTTGGAATTGATCCTGCATTCACCTCTTCAGCTGGCACCTCGATCCACACCCCCACCACTCTCTGTGTGAAGACGTTTCCCCTCATGTATTCCCTGGACTTTTCCCCTTTCACTCTTATGTCCTCTGGTTTGTATCTCACCTAGCCTTAGGTGGGGGAACAGCCTATCTACATTTACTCTGTTAATCTCCCTCATAATTTTAAATATGTCTATCAAATCTATGCTCCAGGGAATAAAGTCCTAACCTGTTTAACATTTCATTGTAACTTAGTTCCTGAAGACCGGGCAACATTCTAGTAAATCTTCCCGGCAATCTTTCTAATTGACATCTTTCCTGTAGTCAGGTGACCAAAATTGCACACAAAACTCCAAATTTGGCCTCATCAATGTCTTGTACAAATGTATCATAACATCCCAACTCCTATACTCAATATTTTGATTTATGAAGGCCAATATGCCAAATGCTCTCTTTATAACCTTATCCACATGTGATGCCACTTTCAGGGAATCATGTATCCGTATTCCCAGGTCACTCAGTTTTACTATACTCCTCAGAGTTGCACCATTCACCATGTATGTCCTTTCTTGGTTTGTTCTTTCAAAATGCTACATCTCACACTTTTCTGCATTAAATTCCATCTGCCATTTTTCAGCCCATTTTTGCAGCCGGTTCAGATCCCTCCATAAGCTTTGAAAACCCTCTTCACTGTCCACAAAGCCACCAATCTTTAGTATCATTTACAAACTTGCTGATGCAATTTACCACGTTATCATCCAGAACATTGATATAAATGCAAACAAAAATGGTCCCCACACTGATTTCTGAGGCACACCACTGGACACAGACCTCCAGTCCGAGAAGCAATCATCCACCACTACTCTCTGGCTTCTCCCATCCAGCCATTGTGGAATCCAGTTCACTACTTCACTATGAATACTTAATGTCTAAACCTTCCTGACTAACCTCCCATGTAGGACCTTGTCAAAGGCCTTACTAAAGTCCATGTGGACAACATCTACAGCCTTTCCTTCATCAACTTTCCAATAAAGCATGAAGTACCATATTTGATGGCATATAGACTGCCCTTTTTTTCCCAAAATATTGCCTCAAAACCCACCCCCGGTCTTCTATGCGAAGATAACTTTCGAAGCTGCCATTTTGGGGACTGTAGTGGAGGCTTTCATCTGCAAGATGGTGACAGCAGGAAAACGCTCAAGCTACACTATTGCAGATAAACTAAAAGTTGTATCATATGCTAAGGAGCACGGTAATAGAGCGGCAGCTAAAGTCTTAGAGCACCTCCTTCAGCAAAAATGGCACGTTGTGGTGGTACACAACCGGCCTACTGCAGGGGGAAACCTCTGTACCTGCAGGAGTGTAAGGGGACAGGACAACAACTGGCCGGCTGTTAATCAGTCGACCTGAATGAATCAAGCCCCACCCGGTCGTGTGTCAATCACCCTCCGGGATATTAGCCTGCACCAGCCTCCCGAGGCCTCACACAGAGTTGCTGCAGCCACAGCCAGCCTGGCTCTGTGGAAGTCTTTGTGGATAAAAGCCTGTTGTACAGTCTTTACCTTGTGTGTGTGTCTGATTATGTCTAACAGCGCACCACAATTTAATCCACAAAATTTTCACATGGCTGCCATGAAAAAACTTCTGAGTGCAGGGAGCCTTGAGGTCGATCCACACCACCCGTAAGCCCACACACGCTTCGAGATCTGGCAGCAAGCAGTCGAGGCAATCATCAAGGCACATGAGGGTGACATCCTGGACTCCAATCGGAAGAGGTTGGTCCTACTCCAGTCAAAGCTGGGTCCCCGGGCCTTCCAGATAACCAAAGGCTGTTCCATGTACAAGAGCGCATTGGACACTCTCGAGAACTTGTACAAGCCCCCATGAATGTGGTCTGTGTCAGGTACCTCCTCAACACCTGAGCCCAGCAACCCAGCGAGACGGCTGAGTCTTACCTGGGACACTTGCGAGAGTTGGATCGACCATGTCTGGCTGAACCCAGGGGTAAGTGTAGAGGAGTTCGAGAGGCTGATCCGGGATGCCTTCATCTGAGGGCTACGGTCAAGGGCCATCCAGCTGAAGCTGCTGGAAGACAACATCTATGACCTAACCAAGACTGTGGAAGTGGTCCAAACCCTGGAAGCAGCAGCCCTGCACATCGAAGCCTTCGATTCCAGGATCCCCAGGCTCCCTCATGGCCCTCTCACACTGCAGCTGCAGCCCAAGGCGAAGCTGGAGAGGAGAATGTCGCTGCGGCAGGTGCCCGGTGCCCCTGTAAGTACTATGGGTCCTGGTGTGGATCAGATCGACGATCGCGCCAAAACTGCCCAACTAGGAACCAGTATTGTTCCTAATGCAGCAAGAAAGGCCATTTTGTAAAAGTGTGCCTCTCTAAACCTGCCGGCAGCTCAGCAGCCCTCTATAACCTTCCTACCTCCCCCACGGACCCTGCCCCATGTGCACGTTCCGGGTGGCGCCATTGTCCTTGCGACGACTTCCACCTTCCCCGACTTCAACCGCACAACATCCAGCCGGGCCAGCAACCATTGCAGTGGGTACTCTGAGCATCTGCACCAGCCCCCATCCTCACCAGCACTGCTCACTGAGAACTACAGCGACGTCACTTCCAGCTCACGGTGTGACATCACTTCTGGCTAACGTAATGATGTCACGGCCGCTGGCCGTGATGATGTCACTACCCCCGGCGCAGTAGACACGGCTGGGGAAGGATACCAGCCACACAGCGGCTCCCCATGTGCCGCTGCCATCTCGGGCCAGGCAACGCTCGACACGGAGGACGCCCGACAACGTTGAGAATGACGTGGTCAACACGGGCAATGACCAGGCTGCCTTACCGACCCTTCCCACGCCTCCGAAGGACATCGGCTAATGCATGCTGCACCTCATGACCGATGTCGATGTGGTCAACAGGGGCGATGACCAGGCCACCCTATCGAAGCTCCCCATCCCCCCAGATAGCAACGTCTATGACTTCAAGATGGTCCTGGCCAACCAGAGACATTCTTCACGATCTCAGGCGCTCGATGATGGATGTGTGAGTCAATGGGCAGGTAACAAAGTGGCTGTTGGACAGTGGCAGCACTGAGAGCTTCATTCACCCGAGCTTGGCCCACTCCCTAAGGTTAAAGGTCCACCCTACCACATGCTCAATCTCTCTCGCCACCAAGTATAAGACTGTTGGTACCCTCAGGCACTGCTCAATGGTGGGAGGGGAGACTTACACAGGATTCAGGCTCCTGGTCATGCCCAAACTCTGCGCACCACTGCTCCTGTGCCTGGATTTCCAGTGCCACCTGCAGAGTGTCACCCATGCCTTTGGGGGGGCCCCAACTTCCATTCAATTGCACAGCACACCATCCTACCAGCCCCTGCCAACCTGCGGCCTCTCCACACTGCGCATCACCCCACTGGCGCTCTTTCCACATGTTGCGCTAGGCTGCAAGCCAATCACCACTAGAAGTAGGCCCTATTGTGCTGCAGACAGGGACTTCATCAAGGCGGAGGTGCGGCGACTCCTGGCGGAAGGCGTAATAGAGCCAAGTAACTGCCCTTGGACAGCTCAAGTCCTGGTGATCAAAGGGGAAAGTAAGCCAAGGATGGTCATGAATTACAGCCAGACCATTAATCGGTACACCCAGCTGAATGCCTACCCCCTGCTGAGAATCGCCAACATGGTCAGTGAGATAGCCGGCTACCGGGGTTTTTCCACAATTGACCTGAAGTTGGCATATCACCAAATCCCTATCCACACAAAGGACAAGCCCTTCACTGTCTTTGAGGCAGACGGGCACATGTACCAGTTCCACCAGGTTCCTTTTGGGGTCACAAATGTCTTCCAGCGGGAGATGGATCACATGGTAGACCGTCACAAGCTGAAGGCAAGGTTCCCATATCTGGATAACGTCACTATCTGTGGCTGTGACCAGCAGGACCACGATGCTAACCTGGAAAAATTCCTCCAGACGGCCGCGGAGCTGAATCTCACTTACAACAAGGAGAAGTGTGTGTTCAGCACCACCCACCTCGTCATCCTGGGATACATCGTGGACCATGAAGTCATTGGCCCAGATCTGGAAAGGATGCGCCCATTAATGGAGTTACCCCTCCTCCCATGCTAGTCCTCCGCAGGTGCATGGGCCTGTTTTCTTATTATTCACAGTGGATCCCTCATTTCCCACCAAGGTCCGCGCACTGGACCAAGCCACAACTTTTCTCCTCCCACCTGAGGCGCAGGCAGCCTTCACCTGCATCAGGCAAGACATCGCAGACACCACGATACAGGCTGTGGATAACGACTCCCCCTTCTAGGTGGAGAGCGATACCTCCGAGGTGGCCCTTGCTGCTACCCTCAACCAAGTGGACGCCCTGTCACCTTCTTCTCCTTGACCCTCTACGGCTCCGAGCTAGGGCACTCTTCCTTTGAAAAGGAGGCCCAGGCGAATGTGGAAGCTGTCTGCCATTGGCGCCACTACCTGGCTGGCAGGAGATTCATGCTCCTCACAGACCAGCAGGCTGTGGCATTCATGTTTAACACTACCCACAAGAGCAAGATAAAGAACGACAAGATCCTGCGCTGGAGAGTCGAGCTGGCAACCTACAGCTACGACTTCCAGTACCGCCCTGGGAAGTTTAATGACTCCCCCAATGCCCTCTCTCGCACCTGCACGTCTATGCATGATGTCAGGTTGCAGGCATTGCATGAGTCCCTCTGCCATCCGTGCGTCACCTGGTTGTACCATTTCATTAAGTCCCGAAATCTGCCGTACACCATCAGGGACGTCAGGGACATGACAGGGGCCTGTCAGGTCTGTCCGGAGTGTAAACCTCGTTTCTTCCACCACCCACCCCAGGCCCATGTTGTACAGGCTACTCTGCCTTTCGAGCGTCTCGCCGTGGACTTCAAAGGGCCCCTGCCTTACACAAACCGAAACGTTTACTTCCTCACGGTAGTGGACAAGTACTCTCACTTCCCTTTCACCATTCCTTGTTTGGACACCTCCACGACCACCGTCATCAGGGCCTTGGGGCAGATTTTCACCATATTTGGCTACCCTAACTTTATCCACAGTGACCGGGGGTCTAGTTTCATGAGTGATGAGCTGCACCAGTACATGACGGTGAGAAGCATCGCAACCATTCACACGACAAGCTATAACTCAAGAGGTAACGGGCAACTAGAATGCGAGAATGGGGTGGTCTGGAAGGCAGTTCTCCTGGCTCTAAGGTCAAAAAGGTGGGCCGTTGAGTTCTGGCAGGATGCTCTGCCCGAAGCGCTCCATGCCATTTGGTCACTGCTGTGCATGGCTACCAACACTTCCGGCTGACGTAATGATGTCACTGCCGCTGGCCGTGATGATGTCACTTCCCCCGGCGCAGTAGACACGGCTGGGAAAGGATACCAGCCACACAGCGGCTCCCCACGTGCCGCTGCCATCTCGGGCCAGGCAGCGCTCAACACAGAGGATGCCCAACAACGTTGAGAATTACGTGGTCAACACGGGCGATGACCAGGCTGCCCTACCGACCCTCCCCACGCCTCCGAAGGACATCGGCTAATGCATGCTGCACCTCATGATCGATGTCGACGTGGTCAACACGGGCGATGACCAGGCCACCCTATCAACGCTCCCCATCCCCCCAGATAGCAACGTCTACGACTCCAAGATGGTCCTGGCCACCACCACGCTAACCAGAGACATTCATCACGATCTCAGGCGCTCGATGATGGATGTGTGAGTCAATGGGCAGGTAACAAAGTGGCTGTTGGACAGTGGCAGCACTGAGAGCTTCATTCACCCGAGCGTGGCCCACTCCCTAAGGTTAAAGGTCCACCCTACCACCTGCTCAATCTCTCTCACCACCAAGGATAAGACTGTTGGTACCCTCAGGCACTGCTCAATGGTGGGAGGGGAGACTTACATAGGATTCAGGCTCCTGGTCATGCCCAAACTCTGCGCACCACTGCTCCTGGGCCTGGATTTCCAGTACCACCTGCAGAGTGTCACCCATGCCTTCGGGGGGGCCCCAACTTCCATTCAATTGCACAGCACACCATCCTACCAGCCCCTGCCAACCTGCGGCCTCTCCACACTGCGCATCACCCCACTGGCGCTCTTTCTACATGTAGCGCTAGGCTGCAAGCCGATCACCACCAGAAGCAGGCCCTATTGTGCTGCAGACAGGGACTTCATCAAGGCGGAGGTGCGGCGACTCCTGGCGGAAGGCGTAATAGAGCCAAGTAACTGCCCTTGGACTGCCCAAGTCCTGGTGATCAAAGGGGGAAGTAAGCCGAGGATGGTCGTGGATTACAGCCAGACCATTAATCGGTACACCCAGCTGAATGCCTACCCCCTGTCGAGGATCGCCGACATGGTCAGTGAGATAGCCGGCTACCGGGGTTTCTCCACAATTGACCTGAAGTTGGCATATCACCAAATCCCTATCCACACAAAGGACAAGCCCTTCACTGTCTTTGAGGCGGACGGGCACCTGTACCAGTTCCACCAGGTTCCTTTTGGGGTCACAAATGGGGTATCTGTCTTCCAGCGGGAGATGGATCACATGGTAGACTGTCACAAGCTGAAGGCAAGGTTCCCATATCTGGATAACGTCACTATCTGTGGCTGTGACCAGCAGGACAAACGATGCTAACCTGGAAAAATTCCTCCAATTGGCTGTGGAGCTGAACCTCACTTACAACAAGAAGAAGTTTGTGTTCAGCACCACCTGCCTCGCCATCCTGGGGTACATGGAGTCGTCGGCCCATATCCGGAAAGGATGCGCCCATTAATGGAGTTACCCCTCCCCTCATGCTAAAGGCCCTCCGCAGGTGCCTGGGCCTGTCCTCTTATTACTCGCAGTGGGTCCCTCACTTCTCGGACAAGGTCTGTCCACTGGCCCAAGCCACAACTTTTTCCCTCCCATCTGAGGCTCAGACAGACTTCACCCTCATCAGGCAAGACATCGTGGATGAGGACCACTTTCCAGGTGGAGAGCGATGTCTCCGAGGTGGCCCTCGCTGCTACCCTCAACCAAGGTGGGCGCTCCGTCACCTTCTTCTCCAGGACCCTCCACGGCTCCGAGCTAGGGCACTCTGCCATTGAAAAGGAGGCCCAGGCGATTGTGGAAACTGTCCGCCACTGGTGCCACTACCTGGCCGGCAGGAGATTCACGCTTTCATGCTCCTCACACACCAGTGGGCCGTGGCGTTCATGTTTAACACTACCCACAAGAGCAAGATAAAGAACGACAAGATATTGCGCTGGAGAGTTGAGCTGGCAACCTACAGCTTCGACATCCAGTACTGCCCTGGGAAGTTTAATGACTCCCCCGATGCCCTCTCTCGCACCTGCACATCTATGCATGACGTTAGGTTGGAGGCATTGCATGAGTCCCTCTGCCATCCGTGCGTCACCTGGTTGTACCATTTTGTTAAGTCCCAAAATCTGCCGTACACCATCAGGGACATCAGGGACATGACCGAGGCCTGTCGGGTCTGTGCGGAGTGTAAATCCTGTTTCTTCCACACCCCCACCCCCCACAGGCCCAGGTTGTACAGGCTACTCCGCCTTTCGAGCGTCTCGCCGTAGTCTTCAAAGGGCCCACGCCTTCCACAAACCAAAACATCTACTTCCTCACGATAGTGGACAAGTACTCTCGCTTCCCTTTCGCCATCCATTGTCCGGACACCTCCATGGCCACTGTAATCAGGGTCTTTGGGCAGATTTTCACTATGTTTGGCTACCCTGCCTTCATCCACAGCAACCGGGGTCTAGTTTCATGAGTGATGAGCTGTGCCAGTATCTGACGGCGAGGGGCATCGTGACCAGTCACACAATAAGCTATAACCTGAGAGGCAATGGGAAAGTGGAACGTGAGAATGGGGTGGTCTAGAAGGCAGTCCTCCTAGCTCTCAGGTCAAAAAGGTGGGCCGTTGAGTTCTGGCAGGACGCCTTGCCCAAGGCTCTCCATGCCATTTGGTCACTGCTGTGCACAGCTACCAACGAGACTCCTTATGAACACCTGTTCTCATTTCCGGAGGTTGGCGACTGGAATGTCACTCCCAGCATGGCTCACTTCCCCAGGACCGGTGCTTCTGCATAAGCATGTACGGACACACAAGGCCGAATCCCTGGTGGAGCAGGTTTTCCTCCTTCATACAAATCATAACCATGCTTACGTTAGGTTTGGCAGTGGCAGGGAGGACACCATCTCAACCAGGGACCTGGCACCAGCAGGAGCACCCACCACACCACGCCACCCTCCAACCCAGGATGATGCTGACCGGGCATACATCCCCATCTCCAGGCAGCTATGGGGCACGCAGAGCCTCTTTGACCACCAGGGGCCCGCTTCAGCCTTAGGAGAGGAACCTGCCCCCCACCCATCCAATACAACCCGCATACGTCGACCCCGGCCCCTTGACCACCCCTCCGTGCGGCACCACACCAGTCACACACACCACTGTCGCCAACCCCCCCCACTTCCCCTCTGACCAGTAACCAGGACCCAGACCTACGACGGTCACAGAGACCCCGGCAGCCGCCAAATCGTCTCAACCTGTAAATATTGTATGTACATAGTGGGTGCAATTTTTTTTGTACTGCCCCCCCGGGACAATTTTAAGGGGATGAATGTGGTGGTACACCACCGGCCTACTGCAGGGAGAAACCTCTGTACCTGCAGGAGTATAAGGGGACAGGACAACACCTGGCCGGCTGTCAATCAAGCCCCATCCGGTCGGGTGTCAATCACCCTCCGGGATATAAGCCGCTCCGCTGGCCTCCCAAGGTCTCACACAGAGTTGCTGCAGCCACAGCCAGTCTGGCTCTGTGGAAGTCTTTGTGGATTAAAGCCTGTTGTACAGTCTTTACCTTGTGTGTCTCTGATTCTGTCTAACAGCACACCACAGATAGTATAGACAGGAGGGACTGAAGGGTAACACATAACATTTAATATTTCACACAAGCACAACACAAGTCACAGCCCAGCGATAATTCGATACATTGGAAGAAATGTGGGAAGGTTTGTCAAAGACTGTCCCAGAATTTGATACATATGCAAAGACATTGTGACTTTGAAAGGGAGAACCATTCTGACAGCTGGAGAGAAAGCAGCTTTTTGAAGCAGCTTTTGTGGCTAGCCCCATTTGTGCAGAATTCAGAGCAAAGCATGCTCTGTGAATTACTGGGCCTTTACGGAGGATTGACCTGAATCAGGAGGGTCTTTTTTGGAAGTAAAAAGTTTTTATTGTGACTAACAGTGAAGGTCACTTGGAGAGACTGCTTCATTTTAAGTGTGGCTAGCAGTGAAGGTACTTGGAGAGACCAGTGCTAGGGACTTGGAAGCTTCATGGAGGCCACCCAGTTCGAGCTTTGCCTACAAAAGAATCAGGAGTGCTGTGACCACAGTTTGTGTGGATAGATATTTCTTCAAAGGCAACACAAGAAGAATTTGTGAGTCTGTAGCTGCCACAACTCCAGTCTTCCCATCAGTTCAATGTTAATTCTGGGCATCAAATTCCAAAGGCCTACGCCTCAACCTGAATTGGAAGTTATGGAAGGACGGACACACACACACACACACACACACACTCACACACACACACACACACACACACACACACACACACACACACACACACACACACACACACACACACACACACACACACACACACACACACACACACACACACACACCTGCGCATAGATGTAGTGCTAAGGATAGTTTAAAAGTTAAGGCTATAGTTTAAGAGTTAGAAATAAAATGTTTTAAAATTAAACACTGTATCCTATTGCTGCTTCTTACACGTGGTTGAAAACATTCAAATAAAACCTATTGTGAGAATTGTCCATTGGTATGTATCTTTTAACTTACTGGATTTAAATTGTAACTTGGCTGCAATTTTTGGTTGAAATTGTTAAGTCTATGTAAAGTTTCAGAGAATAATATGAGAATGAGAATCAGAATTTGTTGTCATGAACAAGTCATGAAACTTGGAGTTTTGCAACAAAATCATAGTGCAAACATTCATATTATGAACTATCTTGCAACACTAATATATATTAAAAAAAATAAAATTAGTAGTGCATGAAAAGTAAAGCAGTGCCTTTAGTTCATTGATCATTCAGGAATTGATGGCCACGGGGAAGAAGCTGTCCTTGTGAGTGCATGTCTCTAAGTTCCTGTACTTCTTTCCTGATGGTAGCAGAGTGAAGAGGGCATGACCTAGGTGGTGGGAGTCTTTGAGGATAGAGGATGCTTTTTTAAGACACCGCCTCATGTAGATGCCCTTGATGGAGTGAAATTTGGTGCCTGTGATATCACAAGTCGAGTTAACAACCATTTGGAGTTTTTTCTTGCCCTGAGATTTTGGACCTCTATACCAGACAGTGATGCAACCAGCCAGATGCTCTCCACAGTACACCTGTAGAAGTTTTCGAGAGTCTTTGGTGACATACCGAATGTTAAATGAAATCTGATGCAAATCTGGCAAAGATTTTTAAAGGCCATTGGACAAACCAATATCTTTTGCAGAAAGTGAAAAGTTAGAAAGAGGAATGCATGAAGTTTAATTCAATTTTAACCTTGGCAGAATTTGCTAGATACTATTCTCTAAATGAGCCTCTCAAAATGCTACAAGTTCTACAAAAAGTTCAAGTGGTATTGTTACTATTCAATGTGAGCCTTTGAATAACTTGTTCTTCCTCCTCTTGTGTCCACCCATGAAAGTCATGGATCGTCTCACTGGTGAGCACTATGGAATTGGTTTATTTGGTGAATGGTGACAGCAGGACTGTAGTCAGTGAGATTCATGTGTTGGTGATGTAGATGCTTCCGATTTGGCAGTTAGTGCAGGAAATACTTAATGAGTACAATTTTTGTTTAAGAGTTTGGGGAAACAGGCTGCTTGTACTAAACAAACCACTGTATGGCCTTAAATTAAGTTAGTATTGAGGCCATTAGTAGCTTTGTCGAATCGCTAATCTGATCTAGGATATTTATTAAATGACTCCCACTGCTTGTTCAAGAGATTGTAGGTGTGAATGAGAAAGCCATAAATTCTGCCTTTTTTCTTTGTTGTTTTAGGTTTTGGCATGACAACTCCAGCAACTGTGGCAGGAAAAGTGTTTCTGATATTTTATGGCCTTCTTGGATGCGCGGGAACCATTCTGTTTTTCAACCTCTTTCTCGAGCGCATCATTACCCTGCTGGCTTTCATCATGAAAGCATGTTACCAGAGGCAGCTGCAGAATAAAGACCTGCTGCCTCCCGTCATTGGCCGGCAACCTACCCTCATGGATGTGGCCAGCTTGACTGGATGGAAGCCATCTGTGTACTACGTCATGCTGATCCTTGGGATTGCTGCTGTTCTCATCTCCTGCTGCGCTTCCGCAATGTACACGCCAGTGGAAGGATGGAATTACACCGACTCACTGTACTTCTGCTTTGTCACATTCAGTACTATTGGCTTTGGGGATCTTGTCAGCAGTCAGAATGCAGCCTATACAAATCAGGGATTGTACAGATTTGGTAATTTTGTATTCATACTGTTGGGGGTGTGCTGTATCTATTCACTCTTCAATGTCATCTCCATTGTGATCAAGCAGTTCCTCAACTGGTTACTGAAGAAACTGGAATGTAGCTGCTGCCCAAGGTGTCGGAAAGGAAAGATGCATGGTGGAAGGCGTAATGCAATCACGCCAGGACAATCACGGATCCGTAGGAACCACGTCTCCGTGGAAACGGAGGGACCGTGCGACAGTGATGCAGAGGGAAGGAGGCTCTCTGGGGAAATGATTTCCATGAGGGACCTGATGGCCTCCAATAAGGTGTCACTTGCTATCCTTCAGAAGCAGCTGTCAGAAACTGCCAACGGTTACCCCCGGACAGTTTGTGTCAACACAAGACAGAACGGCTTCTCAGGAGGGGTGGGGCCTTTAGCCATCATGAATAACAGATTAGCAGAAACCAGTGAAAGCAGGTAATAACTAAAAGATGGTCACATCAAGGTGGTCGGATCTCGTTCAGCAAATATCAATAGCCACTCATGCTGGAGTCTTCTGCAGCTCAGCTTCGTGATGCCCTCAGAGAGTCGTGCATTTCACTCCACAGAGATTCCATTACCTAAGGCTAGAGTTTTCCTCTCAATTTACGGGATATATCCTCCCTAATTGTTGATTGCAGTATTATCTAGAAGATTTAAATGTTTCCCTGCAATAGGTAAGAATTCCCAGTTTAATCAAGATTGAACCAGCTTGTTCAAAGGGTCTCTAAATTTCCAATATCTGATCTTTTAATCATTAAAGAAATATGTTTCATGAGGAAATTCCACTTCGTATTTAAACTAAGGTGCAACACGTCCTTAATGTCTGTGCACTTTGGTCTCTGATGTTACAATAAGGGTTGGATTTGTTTTATTTGAAAGCTGACATTGGGCAGGTGTGCAATGCCCTCAGAGTACTGGGAATTATACATTATTCAAATATTAGTTACACCAGTGAGCTGAAAATCAAGTGGCAGAAAGTATTATAAAGTGCAGTACGCAGAGTAAAATGAGCTTAAGTCCCAATAAACAGGACAAGGACACACTCAGGGCTCACGGAAATGCAAATAGAACAGATTAAACAATTAATCAATTTGGATTCTGGCCCGTTTTAACACTGTGAACCAACTATACCCCTCCCACTGAAACAAACACATGTGCCTCTCCTGCAACTCAAAGTGTTGATTATTGTCCCTTTGTGGCTTCGGCAAAACAATGTGAAATCAAGTTGAAAAGCTCACTAGGAATCTGTGAGTAGTTGGCCAGTCTGCATGTAGAACGTGAATTAAATGCCAAGCAAGTTTCTCACAACAGAGGCACTTTGGGTTAGACAACAAATACTGGCTTTTCCAATGATGGCCACATTCCGTTCATGAATAAACAGTGATTGTTGTTCTGGATGATACTTGAAAAACCAATAACAATCTTGTTAAGGTCTGCCCGTACACAACTGAGGTGATTTGAAATTGTTGTTCATAGGTAAGTTGTCTGAGGAAAATTTGGAAGGAAAAGAACTTTGGTCCCAGTCCAAGTTTAATTAGATGCAAATTTTTTCTAAATAGGCAGATACCATTTCCACTTGTTTTGAGCAGGGGATTTTATAAATAGGCAGACTGAAATTCTACATGATTTGAAGCCCCAAAGTGTAACTTTGAAATGGAAATGCATGAAACATCTACCATTTATCAGTGGTCTGACCAGTTACATTGAACCATCCATACAATAGTACATTGTAGAGCGGGAACTGTTCCTCAGGACATCAAAGGAGGAGGATGATTTGGCTGTTTGAGTCTGCTCTGCCATTCAATAGGATATTGGCTCACTCTTTTCCACAAATCCAACAAAAACCTGACTTTCCCCCCACCTTCAACACCCTGAACTCCTGCTCTCCCACACTCATTCAGCTGCTAGAGATGGTTGGAGGCAGGAATTCAGGTGTGGTATTGTCCTTTTGAATGGCAACACAACCTTTGTCTACATGAATAAATATTGTCATATAAACACGATTACTGGATTTGCCCAAGATGAAATTTTAAACAAGTGGTCATCGTAACCATGTTTATTCCCTTTACACTACTTTTGGTTAGTAGGATTTTTCCAATTGTGCCTACTTGAAATATCTCCAAAAATGTCAAACAGTAGTTTTGAAGTTGAATAAATTTAGCTGAATTTCTGAGTTGGACAAGCCATGGACATAAAAATAGTAATGTAGAGATGAAGGCATTTGCTTGAATGTTATTCAGTTTTGTTCCACTTGACAAAGATGTTTAGTGCAAAAGAATCTATTGCTTCCAATGTACTTTAGCCATATCCTTAAAAGGATTTACCTGCTACAATAGTCTGCCAATTTCCATCTGTTGTAGTCTCCGTCACTGAGATTTCAAATGTAGCACCAATTGGTGTTGAATGTGAGGACTTTTACCATATCTTGGCCAATATTTCCATGATACCAGAATGCAATAATAGGTCAAAAGAAAACGCTATTGATCGTAACCATTTGCGACATCCATGCTGTCAGTGAACAGCCAATTTAGTTTGAAATGCACAGAGATCTGTAAAAGAAGAGGAAAACAAAAATTGACAAACCATCGCAGGACCTCAAAGTGATGACTGAAAATGTGCTGGGAAAAAAGTATGCTGAAGCTTTCGGGACAAGGCTGAAGGTGTCAGTGGGAAGAGTAGAACATTCTATTAGGTCAAAGAGCACATCAGAGACCAGAGAGAAGTTGGAAAAGACTCTACGACATGCAAATGGTGAGGCACTAGAATGCTCATTTGAAGGGCGTACTTAAAGGATTATTCTCTTGAGTAACCACTGACCTCCAAATAAAACAAGTGAATATAAGTCACAAGGCCTAATATAGAATTGAAGATCTTTCAAAGGCAGTGAAAATAATTAATGTATTGTTACAAAAGCAAAATAGTGGAGATGAATTGAAATGCTTGAATTCAGCAGATCATGCAACATTAGTGCACAGATAAAGCTAATCTTTCAGGTCAATAACCTTGGATCTGAAGTCCGATGAAGATGAAAGATCATCAATTTGGAATGTTAACTCTGTTTCTCTTGCCATAGATTCTGTCTAACCTGCTGAATATATTTGGCATTTCTATATTTCATGCCAAAGTTAATTTCTAATATTTTTATGATTGAAGGCGAATGTGTCCCGAATATCAGAGCAATGAATCCAGAAGGACTCTGGAAGAAGATGATGTAAAATATCATTAGTACATGAAGCAGTGCATAGGATGGGGAGCTGCTGATGGAGTGAGGCTGGTACGTAATCACGGACTCTTCAGTTTTGTGCGGTGCGATACACTCAATTGTTGAAAGTGATTCAGAGTTGACTCAATTAAAGTGAAGTATCTGAATGGAGAAGGCTTTGGGGATAATAATATTCCTTCTGCTATCTTCACAGAGCAAAGAAAACATTTTGGTCATCATGTTACAATGTATGTGAACCATCGTCATCTGAATCAGCAACTGAAATACAGGCTCTTTGCATCCATTACTTGTCATTGAGGTTATGGCATTGCAGAGATGCACTATTCTGTCCTCAGATGAGTGAGCCTCGTAAGGAAATGGTCCCCAGTGATCTGGAGAAGCAATTTAGCATTCACCTGACAGGGCTGGCATTTCTAGGCCAGTACATAGTCCTGTTTGATTTATCATAGCCGCTACATAAGAAAGCATGGATCTCTCTCGCAACTGAGCAATAGTTGCACATAGATGGAAGTTAGTCTCAGATAAGTTTTCTTAATTGTTGACAGCAAGTCAACAGCCAAACACTATTGCTATACCTCAGCCAGCAAGTAATTCTGAATAAGTAGTAAAAATATGCCGAATTGCTTGAATCACAAAGGGTCATTCAAAGCCCCTCAGAAAAAAAGCCTGTTGAGTCTTTCACCGCATGTCTTCAACATCTCATGTACTCCACCAGAATATGAATTTGGTTCTAATTAAAATCTTGCACTATGAATATAATCTGTGATCTGTGATTCTTTCACTGTGCCTGAAATAGTTTTTTTTTCATTTTATGTAAAGTGTAAAACAGGTGATAGCAATTCATTACCTTGCCAGATTTGAATTGGATTGGGATTGAAATAAAACAAGAAAGATGGGTGGTTTTTCCACATTTCCCATAAGTCATGAAAGGAGATGATTTTGACCCACGGAGCCTATGCCAGTTCACTGGGCAGCCCCAACACCCCCACCCACCCCTCCCCCCCATCCAATTTTCCATATTTTCTCCTCAACTCTCTCCCAGATTCTATCATTCAGGGCAATTTGCAAAGATAAATAAACCTACAGGTCTTTGGAAAGTGGGAGGAACAGAAGCACCTAGGGGAGTCCTTGTGGTCAGAGGGAGAACATCTAAACTTCACTCCAGCAGCAACTGAGGTCAGGATTGAACCCATTTGCTGAAGCTGTGAGACCATGCCATTATGCTGCCCTCCTATGTGTTGATGCTACTTTTTTTTTTCTTTTTCTCTTTGGCTTGGCTTCGCGGACGAAGATTTATGGAGGGGGTAAAAGTCCACGTCAGCTGCAGGCTCATTTGTGGCTGACAAGTCCGATGCGGGACAGGCAGACACGGTTGCAGCGGCTGCAGGGGAAAATTGGTGGGTTGGGGTTGGGTGTTGGGTTTTTCCTCCTTTGCCTTTTGTCAGTGAGGTGGGCTCTGCGGTCTTCTTCAAAGGAGGTTGCTGCCCGCCGAACTGTGAGGCGCCAAGATCCACGGTTTGAGGCGATATGAGCCCACTGGCGGTGGTCAATGTGGCAGGCACCAAGAGATTTCTTTAGGCAGTCCTTGTACCTTTTCTTTGGTGCACCTCTGTCACGGTGGCCAGTGGAGAGCTCGCCATATAACACGATCTTGGGAAGGCGATGGTCCTCCATTCTGGAGATGTGACCCATCCAGCGCAGCTGGATCTTCAGCAGCGTGGACTCGATGCTGTCGACCTCTGCCATCTCGAGTACTCGAGTTGATGCTACTAAGTTTACATTAACCCACAAGGTACTCCAGTATGTGTTTTCAAAACACAAAGTGAACTTTTGCAGCACATTGCTTGGTGCCCCTTACAGAAAGAGAAAAAGAATCAAAAGAGCGTCCCTTCAGAGTCACAGAGAATCCGTGGATTCGCTTCCAGCACTCCCGCAACCTCTGCTCCTGCACACACCTGTTCTATTTATTGGCAACCCAAGCTCCAGGTCCAAACCTCTGATACAATCAGGAAGCCTTCAGTGCCCCAGGCCCCTTGGGATCCTCTCCTTTTCAATATCTGATTCTCATGAGCCAGTCTCCACCAGCCCGCAGCCTAGTGTGCCGTCCTTCAACTACAAATGGCCAGCAGCCTGTGTGAGCCCTTCAGCCGCAGAGCCCCCCGCTGGTCCACAGCTGTGGTCAATATCCTGTAGGGTCATCTCCTATCCTACTACTTCTCCTTGGAGGGTGTTCTCCATTTTCCTGATGCCCTGTATCAGTCAACTGCCTTCCCAGAGTTTGCAAACCCTCATGGTCACTGCTGAGGACAGGCAGTCCCACCTTGGGGACACACCCCAAGGTTTCAAGATTCAAAATAAAAATATCATCAGCTCCTTGAACAGGCCATTTAAAGCCTGTTCAGAGCTGTCCGCATTAGTACTAGGCAGTAGAACCCTGTGGAGCAGTGCTGTGTCTCTGATCCCTGCTTTCCCTGGTCCAGACTAGCAGCAGTGCTACTGTTACAGCACCTCCGGCAGTGCAAGATTCAAGATTCTTTTATGTATTAATACACAAATTGCAATAAAAACAAAATTCATCAACTATTGCCTGCCATAAAAGACACACGAAAAGTTGACACTAGCATAGCCTGATGCGCCAAAACTAAAGAGAAAGAGTTCCTTCAGAGACACCAAATGCTCGTGGGTTCACCTGGATTCTGTTGCTGCATGGTCTCCTGTTCGATCCATTGGCAACCCTAAGCTCCCAGATTGAAACCTCCAAAACAATTGAGAAACTGTCAATGCCCAAGGCCCTCTTGGGACCCATTCTTGCCCTTGGCTCCATCTCAAATCCTAGTCTTGATACCTGGTTTCCAAGAGCCAGTCTCCAGCGACCTGCAGCCAGATTTGATCATGTCACTCAACTTTGCTTTCTCTGACATTTTTGCTATGTTACTGGTGTCTTGAACTCGGAGTTGTTGGAGGCATCCATCTCTTGACTGATGGGATCATCTTGATTTAATCATTATCTGGCGCCTTAAGCATTTGTAAGACTCACTTCAGGAGTAAATTCAAACTGGCAATCTTCAAGCAAACTCATCAATCTTTGTGAGATAGTTCTTGGATTTGTATATCTCCATTATGACTTTGAAATTCTATTCTCACTTCTTACATGCCTGGTCACATCATCTTTTCATGCAAATGAAACTTCTGCCTATTATAGCATGTTTTGTTGTATTAACTTTGTTTTATTCCTTTTCTTCCATTTCCCTTCTAAATTAGTCTGAACCAGACATAATGAATCCTGAGTTCTCAGTCTGTCATAATTATTCAGCGCAAAAGGAATGCTGTGAGCTGATACTTCATCGTGATACTGCCAACATTGTTTCTTTAGTCCCTTCTTTACTGTACATGCAGATCTTTCAGTTTCTTGATTTGAGGTTAGGCTGTAAGGAGAAGTGATGTTACATTCAATTTCTTTTCATGAACTGTTCAAACTGCAAAGATTGAAACTGTGGACCATTATTTAATGCAACGTCTTCAGGAATACCATGTGTTACTTGTGGTGATATGTAATTACACCACTAGGTCACCGGGGGTCATCCCGGTGACCTTGTATATAAAGCAGTCCAGAGCTATTGTCTAGCCTTCCAGGTTCGTCTTGCAGAAAGACAAGACCTCTTAGAGTACATATTAGTTTATTAAAGCTGTCTTATACTCGCACTGCTGGTGTGGTTATTGTCAGTACATTACTGAGTTCCTTTTGTATGGTTTGTGATGCTTGAACAGATTAGATGAGAATGACCTAGATCCATCTTGAATAGCTGTCAGCCAGCTTCAAAACTTTCTCCCTTCATTTTCCACAATCATCTCATGGGCCTGCTCTCCAATTAAGTTTGGAGTGGTGCTGTGTGTCGTTGTGCTCTGCAGTCCTGGTGAACTTTGCACCAGCTCACTAGCTTTCCCAGCTTCTTGTCCATACGGCGTCAAAAAGCTAAACCTCAAAATACTGCCTTGCATTCACTATAACTAAACACTTGGGATTGAGTTCTTCCACAATCCTGCTTTGTAGTTCTTTGGCTATAATCACTCCACATAATACAGACATAATTTGTGAACAGTTTATAGCTTCTGTGAAAGGCTTTATATTCTCATTCATAATCTGTCTATTTCCCAGGGTGTGTTTATGCACTCCTTTTGAAACTATTTTTGATGGGCATTCCTTGTCAATTAAACATTCAAATCCTGGGAAGAGTTTTTTCCTTCACTATAGCAATGATTTTTAAAAATTACTTTACAACATATATGAAGCCAGACATTCTCATCAAAAATGTAGCAGGGTGTAGGTTAATCGGATGTAATTTATGCAACACGGACTCGCAGGGCTGAATTGGCCTGTAACCAGGCTGTATATCTAATTTTTAAAAAATCAGTATTGGGCTGTGATGGATGTTGTCCATTCACACCAACACTTCATGTTGTTCTGATTTGTTTAACTCCTCATAAGTTTGAAAAAGTTGGTTTGACATTTAGTTTAATGTATAAGTGATCATTATATCCTTTAAAATTTTTATACAAATTTTATCTTAGTATTGCCTCAGATTCAGCGTGATTCAGAAATCATATAATTGTGGCTGCAATCCCAATCCCTTGGCTTTCCTACCCACCCTGCTCAGCTATGTTGCCCATGGTGCCATGTGGGCATTGGTCCATCTCTGAGAGACATCACCTACTGTTACAACTCCATGAAGAACGCTTAACCAAGCCACACCAAGATCGCACTTTGGCAAGTCTGATCACCTGACTGTCTTCTACTCCTGGTGTACAAGCAGGAGCTGAGGATTACAGCACCAGTGGTGAAGATGGCAAAAGTATGGTCAAGGGAGGTGGAGGAGTGTCTGCAAGACTGCTTTGAATCAGTGGACTGGAACATATTGAAGAACTCATCCATAGACTTGAATAAATATGCAGCAGGTGTCACCGACTTTATCAAGACCTGCGTGGATGAGTGTGTGCCCATGCGCACATACCCTGTGTTCTCCAACCAGAAGCTCTGGATGAAGCAAAGAATTTGCAACGTGCTGAGGGCGAGAACAAGGGTGTTTAAGGCCGGGAATCAAGATCTTTACAAGAAGTCCTGGTTTGACCTGCGGAAGATCATCTCTGAAGCAAAGTGGCAATTCCAGAGGAAGCTAGAGACAGAGACAGATACACGACAGACTAGGGCAGGGAGTGCAGGCCATTGCAGCCTCCAGTGCAAGGGCGAACACTGTAGATGGCTGTGATTCTTCAGTACCCAATGAGCTGAACACCTCCTTTAACCACTTGGAGAAGAAACAGTGCCTACTAGAATCCCTGAAAAGGCAGAGGACCCTGTGATATCTGCCTCTGAGGGCAACATCAGAACATCATTCAAGAGGGTGAACCCTCACAAGGTCTCAGGCCCAGATGGCGTACCTGGCAGGATACTGAAAATCTCCGCCAACCAACTAGCCAGAGCATTCACAGACATTTTACAATCTCTCATTGTGGCAGTCAGAGGTTTCCACCAGTTTTAAAAGGGCATCAATCATCCCGGTACCCAAGAAGAGTAGTGTGAGCTACCTCAACGGCTACTGCCCAGTAGCACCAACTTCTGCTGTGATTAAATGCTTTGGGAGGCTGGTCATGACCAGATTTAACATGTACCTAAGCAAAGATCTTTGCCCCCTGCAATTCACCTGTCATCACAATCGCTCCACAGCAGATGCAACATCTCTGGCTCTCCACTCAGCTTTGGATCACCTCGAAAACAGCATTTCATATGTATTGTTGTTCTTCATTGACTACAGCTCGGCCTTCAACATCATTATTCCCTCAGTGCTGGTCAATAAACTCTAGGCCTCTGTACCTCCCTCTGCAACAGATTCCTTGACTTTCTCATTGGAAGACCACAGTCAGTACGAATTGGAAACAACATCTCCTCCTCACTGATCATCCACACAGGCACACCCCAAGGATGCGTGCTTAGCCAACTGCTCTACTCTTTATACACCCATGACTGTGTGGCCAGGCACAATTCCAATGCTATCTATAAGTCTTCCAATGACACCACAGTTGTTGGCAGAATCACAAATAGCAATGAGGAAATGTACAGGAGGGAGGTAGATCAGCTCGTTGAATGGTGTAATGACAACAACCTTGCGTTTAACATCAGCAAAACCAAGGAGATGATTGTGGACTTCAGGAGGAAGTCCCAGGAACATGACACAGTCCTCATTGAGGGCTCAGTAGTGGAGAGGGTCAAGAACTTCAAGTTCCTGAGTGTTAACATCTCCAAGAATCTGTCCTGAAGCCTCCATGTTGATGCAATAACAAAGAAGGTGAGGTGTCTGAGGAGATTCGATATGCCACCAAAAACTCTCGAAAACTTCTATTGGTGTACCATGGAGAGCATTCTAGCTGGTTGTAACACTGCCTGGTATGAAGGCACCAACTCTCAGGACAAGAATAAACTCCAGAGGCTTGATAACTCAGCCTGCGACATCACAGGCACCAGACTTCACTTCATTGAGGACATCTACATGAGGCGGTGTCTTAAAAAAGAGCCTCTATCCTCAAAGACCTCCAGTGCCCAGGCCATGCCCTATTCACTCTTCAACCATTTGGAAAAAGGTACAGGAGCCTAAAGATGAGCATTCAACAGCACAAGGAGACAGCTTCTTCTCCATTGCCATCAGATTCCAGAATAATCAATGAACCAAAGACACTGCCTTACTTTTCATGCACTATTTTTTATAATTTATAATAAGATGGTTATAATATGTATATTTGCACTATGTTGTTGCTGCAAAACACCAAATTTCACATCTTGTTCATGACAATAAAATTCTGATTCTGAGTATTGAGAACCAAATGCCAGTTAGACAGCCTTTTTGGTTGGTGTATATATTTGGCTGTCACCTAACACTCAATTAAGTTTAAAAAACCCCACCATATTTAAAGAGCAGAGGAACTAAATTTTGACAAGCCATGGACCTTTCCAGAAAATGCAGTGAAGGGAGGATAGTAACATACATGTTATGAGCATAAAGTCTAAGGTCAATTGTTACAGTAAAAGTACCCAACTGATTTCCGGACTGGGCACCGCATGGTGTAGGAAGAAGTGTTAGGTGCTCTGATCAACTTTAAATATTTCCCACTTAATCATCTTTAATCTTAGAACCAAAGTGTCATAAACTTGGTCTCTTCAATACTTAACGTCATTGCTTTTGAAAATGACAACAACTGGAGGAGTTAAAACTGTTAAAAATGGTATCGAGGAGACAGCATCTCTGACTGCAGACTTGGTTTCAGACATGTTGAAAAAGCAAACACAGGAGATAGCACGAGAAATAACTACAGCAGTGAAAGTGAGTCAATGAGAGATTGATTCTAAGCTTGATAAAAGTCCTACAATCAATTTAAGCAATTGAAGATCATTTGGAAAGTGTGGAGGTTGGTTTGGTGTCTGTTAACAACTGTATAGATAAACTAGAAATTTGATATGATGCGTTATGTGCCAGCAACTCCAAGTTAGCCTTGAAGGTGGTTGATTTGGAGAGCAGGGGCAGGTGCCAAAAAGTTCAGATCCTGGGCTTAAAGGAAGATACTGAGATAGGCAAATTAATGATTTCTTCTCAAATTTATTTGTGAAGCTCGTCAGAATAGAAATTTGAAATATCAGGATCAACAAATTAGAATCATTGAAGCTTTCTGCTTTGAAGTTAGGGATGTGGAAAGAATATAGAATGGGAATGGGACCTGTTTCTAATGCGCATGTCCATATATTGTTTATCTTTACAGATAACTTTGTATCTTTCACTTTGATTAAAGATCCTTTCTATAGAATTCTTTATTTGGGAAAAAAAAATTAATTATTCTTTTATTAATATAAGGAGCTATATTAAGATTTACAGTAGAAGTGTGAGAGTTAAATTATATTTTTGAGCTAGTTGCAAACTTGCAACTTTCAGAGTTGGGAAGCTTGGGTGGGAGGGGTTGCTGTTTGGGTTTTATTGGGTTTGCAAGGTTATTTTTGTTTCATGGTTTATACATTCTGTGTTACAGCATGATTTGAAGGTAATGGCTCTTGGAATGGTGACAGACACAAATGGATCATTTTCATAGCATTAATTAACATTAATTAAGAGTCATGATTAACCCAATTAGACTTATATCATGGAATATTAAGGGTATGGATGGTCCTATTAAATGCTGTAGGGTATTTGCTCATGTTAGGCATCTAAAGGCTGATATTATTTTTTTCTTCAAGAAATCCATATCAGGAATTTTGATAAAGATGGGCTCTTTTCTACATGGAGAGACAATGTTTCAATTTTTCTTCTGATGCTAAAATCAAAGGTGTTTCCATTTTAATTAATTAAAACATTCATTATGTACTTCATCTCACTTTATCAAATAATCAAAGACTGTAAATTATTCTTACAGGTAAATTAAATCATAAAATGGTTGTTTTTGCTCATGTATATGCCCCTAACACCGATGAACTGGAATTTTTTCAAAGATTTTTTTCAACCCTATCTGATTTAAGTCAATACTCTCTGGTATTGGGGAGGGGGGAGTGGGGGGATTTTAATTGTTGGCTAAATGCTGCTGTTTTTTTTATAATTTCATATAAAACTACTTCACAAACATATCACAATATTTCAAACTTAATCCAAATTCATGTGGCATTTTATATATAAAAAGAAAACAAAAAAATCGTAATAACTTAGAAAAATCTTCTCTAAAATCCTCCACACAACCTTCTACAGACTAAAAAAAGGACAAGAAAACCACAACAGGACTGCTTCACTTTCCAATACTTTAAACATATATAAATATATATATTCATAGAAACTCATAAGAGAAAGGAAATGTTTGAGATTCATTTAAATTTTAATACCATTAGTTTGTAAATATGGGCTCCATATTTCACAAACAAATGATATTTATCGCTTAAATTGTAAGTAATTTCATCAAATGGAACACAACTCCGAACTTTTGCATTCCCAAATCAATATCCAACTTCCAAGTTATAGCAGTACATTTTCGAGCTATTGCTGAAGCAATTTGAACAAATTTTACTTGATACATATTCAATTTTAATTTTGGTTTAATTCCTCTAACATTGGATAACATTGGATCCTGTGGAAATATAACCAGTTATTTGTTCTAATAAATTATCCAAATCCTAAATGCTGTTCTAGATTGTTCTTCTTCTAAACCTGCTGTTCTAAATCTGCGGATGTAATTCACTCCTTTTTAACAAACTTTGGTATTTCAGATGTTTGTTTTTTTTAATATCCTAACAGCAGAGAATATTCTACTTTTTTTCCAAATGTGCATCATAATTATACTCGGATTGATTATTTATTAATAGATATTCAATTGATTTCACTGACCAAATCATGTGAATAACTGATATCTGATCTTGTTCCTGTTATTTTGGCTTTGAACTTTCCTGATATTCCTCTTATAAAGAGGCATTGGTGTTTTAAATCTACCTTACTTTCAGAAATTTTTTTTTTCAACTTTATGGAAGAGCAGATTCAGTTTTTTCTTCACTACAAATTCATCTCCAAGAATTTCTAACCTGATTACTTGGGACACTATGAAAGCATATCTGAGATGACAAATTATTTCTTATATAGCTAATATAAAGAAGAAGGACTAATAAGGAAAGATTAGATTTGATCAATCAGATTAAACAAATTCACCCACAATATGCACAATTTTTTTTAAAATCTTGATTTATATAAAAGGAGAGTTGAACTTAAAACTAAATTTGATCTTCTTTCAACTTATCTCATTGAACAGCAATTTTTGAGAAGTAAGGGTCAGGTGAAAAATTGGTAAGAGATAATAAAATTGAGATGGAAGATGGTATGCATACTACTAATCATTCTAAAATTAATGATGCATTTACAGAATTCTATACCAGATTGTATACTTCTGAATCTAATAATGATAATACTTCAATGTTGGATTTTCTGGACCTCCTTAATTTGCCTACACTCTCAGGATAAACATGTGAGTTTGGAGGCATCTATTACTCAAGAGGAAATACTTTTTGCAATTTTCTTCTTACAATCTGGTAAATTTCCAAGACTTGATGGGTACCCTGTGGAATTTTATAAATCCTTTTCCATCTCTGAATTGCTTGTGTCCCAACTAAGTTCTGTGCTTAATGACTCATTTAAACAAGGGAATCTTCCATCATTTTGTATTTATCTTATTTTAAATATGGTTCTTACAGAGCTATTTCTTTACTTAATGCAAATAATAAAATTTTGTCTAAACTATTGGCCCAAAGATTGGAGAATATTTTACCATTAATTATTTCTGAAAATCAAACCAGTTTTATTAAAAACCATTATTCTTATTTTAATACGCACCGTTTATTGAGTATTTTATATTTACATCCCACTCATGCCCCTGAAGGTGTTTTCTCTTTGGATCTGGTGGAATGGGATTCTCTATTTGCAACTTTAGAAAAAGTTAATTTTGGACCATGTTTTATTAAATGGATTAAATTGTTATGTTTATGTCCTACTGCCTAAATTATTACTAATTTACAGCAATCTAAACCTTTTAGTCTTCAACTGGATACTCATCAAGGTTATCCTTTAAGTCCTTTACTGTTTGACTTGGTATTAGAACCTCTAGCATTTGCTGTTCATGAAAGTAAAGCTTTTATAGGGATCCATACGAAAGGCATTGAACACAAAGTTTCCTTATATGCAGATGACCTTTTGCTTTTGTACCTAATCCAGATTATTACCAAGCTTTGCTTTTTTATATTACAGGTACACAATCCTTTATCTGGAACCCTTGGGGGACAGTGTGTTCAAAATTTCAGATCTTTCCAGATTTCGGAAAGCCAGATATAAACCCACCCGAATTGTGCTTCAGATTCCACCCCCACTTCCTTCCAGTCGTGCTGCCATCTCCCCCCCCTCGCCCGCCCAACTTCCGCTGCCAGTCTTTCCCCCTCCCTCACCCGCCCAATTCACGCTGCTGGTCTCTTCCCCCTCCTGCCCACCTGACTCGCTCTGCTGGTCTCCCCGCCCCCCCTCTCCCGCACCCTCGCCCACCTGACTCACACTGCCGCCTCTCTCCCCACTTGCCAGATTTTGGAGCTTTCCGGATTTTAGATGTCCAGATAAAGGATTGTGTACCTGTAGACAGTTTTCTGGGTATAAGATAAATCTTCATAAAAGTGAACTTTTATCTTTGAATGGTTCTACATAAGATAATGCAATTTTCCTTTAAGATTGTGAAGGATCAATTTACCTATCTCAGAATTAAAATTACTAGGAGTTATAAAAATCTTTTTAAGGAAATTTTTTCTACTTTATTTAATCAGGTCAAATTCTGCTATCAAGTTGGTGACCTTTATCTACTTCCACAATTGGTCATATTAATTCTATTAAAATGAACATTTTACTCAGATGTTTGTATCTTTTCCAATCTATACCAAATCTTTTTTTTTTACTCGTTGGATTTGATTATATCTTCCTACATATGGCAAGGAAAATTCCCCCGCATAATTAAAGTTCATCATTAAAAAGCTAATGATTTGGCATTTCCAAATTTTAGATTTTATTACTGGGCAGTCAATATACATTATTTGTTTCTTTTGTTACACTTTGATAATCTAATTGACCACCCTCCATGGGTAGAAATGGAACTGCATTTTACTAAAAGTACTTATATGTTGGCAATTTTAGGGTCTTTTATATCCCTTTTTTATATAAACTAACTGATAATCTGATAATTTGACATATTTTGAGAATATGGCACAATTTAGAAGGTATTTTTGATTTCAGAGTTTCTCTCTTTTCCAGACTTTTTATATCTAATCGTCTTTTTCAACCTTCTTTGCAAGATACTGACTTTAATGATTGGCACAGATTGGGTATTAAATGTTTTAAAGACCTTTTTATTCGAAACAATTTTGGTTTCTTTGAACAAACAGTGGTACAATTTAACTTACAAACTTTTTTTTTAATATTTACAAGTTAGATATTTTGTTCAATCTCAGATCCCTGACTTTCTGTGAATTTCTGAGGCAAACAAAAAACATACTTTTTGATTTACAGCTTATTGTAAAGGTTAATTATCTCTTAATTATAATAATTTGCTTGATTTAAGGTAGCCCCATTAGTTAAAATCAAGAACAATTGGGAACAGGATTTGAATCTTTCATTCTCAGATGAGGTGTGGGACTCTATTTGTAATCTGATTAATACAACCTCCCTTTGTGTACGACACTATGTTGCAAATTATAAATGGTCCTTAGAGTACAAATGTCTAAAGTTAAATTGTCTCATTTTTATTCAGATATAAATCCTTTCATGTGACAAATGTAAAATTGGTGATGCTGTAGCAGCCCACTACCTAGCAAGCCAACTAGCACTCAAAATGCCGGACTAACACAGCAAGCACGGAAAGCCCATGCACACTAATGGCCTTCATGGGCCAGGAGCCTGCATAGTGGGAACCATAGCCAATCAAAGGCCAGCTCGCCAGTGACATATCACATCTGCTAGCAGCAGCGGGCAAATCAGGCCCAGTGGCTGGAAGCTGGATCTATAAAAGCAGGGCTGGGGAGATCAATAAATCAGTCTTAACTTCACTTACATTGGTGTGTGTGTTGTTCTTCTCTTGCTCTGCAGTAGTACCTCACTACATTGGTGACCCTGACTGGTCCAAACTTCGTTTGGACCTGAATATAACCAACCCATCTATGCTCCACGCAGTATCTGGACATTTCCATGCAGTATCTGGAGATCGTAACCACTGGTGTGGCTCATGAGTGATATGCTGGCTTTGGCTGAGGGGCACAAGCCTTCCCAGCTCTTTGAGCAGAATTTTTTGGAGCAACAGCCTGAGGGCATCTGACTGCTGCTGGTTGATGAGGACTTCAGTGAGAGCAAAGCAGGACAACAGCATAATGCGAGAGCAAGTCACTAGGCCCTGCACACAGTGACCAACAAGGCTGTATCCATGGACGGAAAGGCAAGTAGACTCTCCAGATGCACAATACTGTTTCTACCACCCACAATGGGGTACAGAGGCCTGCCGATGCCTCCCCCCCACCACCGCGCATTTCAGGGAAAGACCATGGCCATCCGTCGCAAATGGCCACTGTGGCTAGCCTCTTATACCTCTGGGGCACAATCCCAGGTCGGCATTTCCTGGTGGATATGGTCAGCTTACTTCCTCTCAAGTTCCTGAGGATGCCTTCGGACTCAAAAAGCAGCTCAGATGTTTCAGAAGCTGATGGGTGCAGTGGGACAGGATCTCAAGTTTATATTCATCGACCTGGATGATATCCTAGTCACCAGCCAAGACCGCAAAGAGCACCCATCCCACCTGCGACAGTTATGCACCTGCCTGAGCGAATTTGGCCTAACATTCAACCTGGCCAAATGCCAGTTCGGGCTTGAAAACTTCGACTTCCTGGGCCACAGGATTAACAGACATGGAGGAACACCATTGCGGGGAAGACAGAGGCCATCAGGCACTTCACCAAACCTCACACGGTAAAGGGCCTACAAGAATTTGCCTGTATGATTAACTTCTACCACCATTTGAAACCAGCAGCAGACCACATGAGGTGCCCCCTGTTCACATTAATGGCAGGGAAGAAGAAAGAAATCACCTGGAATAAGAAGGCGAAGGAGCCACTGGCCAACACCACATTGCTGGTGCACCCCAGGACAGACCTTCCGACAGCTCACTCGGTGAATGCATCCAGCATGGTGGTCGAAGGATGCTAGAACAATTGGTTGAGGGACAATGGTGGCCTCCGGCTTTCTTCAGTAGGAGCCTTCAACCATCCGAGCTGAAATACAGCACTTTTGACTGAGAGCTCTTAGTGTTATAATTCGCAATCCAACACTTCGGAAGTCTTTACAGATCATAAACCATTGACTTTTGCTTTTAATTAAGTGTCAGACCCGTCGTCGGTTCAGCAGCAGAGACACCTGTAATCCGTGTCAGAATTCACCACCGACGTCGAGGACACAGATGGGAAAACCAGTGTGGTGGCCGATGCTTTATCATGAACAACGGTGCAAAGCATACAGACCCTGTCCCAGGGAATAGATTATATGGCCCTGGCAGAAGCGCAGCAGATGGACCCAGAGATACCAATATATAGGACCACAGTGTCAGGTCTCTGCCTGGAAGATATCCCAGTAGGTCTAGGTAACATTGCACTCCTCTGCAACATATCCATTGGCCACCCTCGCTCCATAATACCCACAGCCTGGAGGTGTCAAGTCTTCGATATGGTACACAACTTGGCATACCTGGCCATCAGGACAACCATTCATACGGTAACCAGCAGATTCCTGTGGCATGGCCTTCAGAAGTAGATCAGCCAGTGGGCCAGATGTCAAAGGTTTAACAGCACACCAGGATAACCCCCTAGTTGTTCGAGCTGGCACGAAGAAGGTTCAGCCAAATACACATAGACATTGTGGGACCACTGCCAGTGTCCCCGGGGGGCGGGGGGTGGCATGGTAATACTGACAATGGTCAATCACTTCACAAGATGCCAGAAGTGTCCTGCTGACAGAGACAATGACCAAGGCCTGTGCAAGAGCCCTGATAAACACTTGGGTGGCAAGGTTTGGAGTTCCAGAACACATGACTTCAGACAGAGGGGCACAGATCACCTCAAGCCTGTGGGCAGTGCTGGCAAACCTACTGGGGACACAGTTCCACCATATTATAGCATATCAGCCTCAGGAAATGGGCTGGTGGAGCGGTTCCACAGACACATAAAATTGGCACTGATGGCTTGGCTCAAGGAACCCAACCGGACAGACGAGCTTCTGTGGATCCTACTGGAGATCCATACAGCCCCCACAGAAGACCTAAACGCCTTTGAAGCAGAGCTAGTGTACAGCACACCTTTGATCATTCCTGGGGAATCTGGGGAATTCATGCCCACCACCAAAGACCACCCGCAGCAACCTTGGAGAAGACTGGGTACCCTTAGCCCAGTGCTAACCATACAGCATGGGCAAACAAAGGCTTTCATCCCCAAGGAGAACCTGCGAGTACATTTTCATCCACAGGGGGCACACCGGTCACCGTTATAACATCTGTATGAAGGACTGTACAAGGTAATCAGGCACAATGGGTCAACATGCATGCTGGACATAGGTGGGAAAGAAAAGATATTCAATGTTGATCACCTCGAGACAGCACACCTGGACACAAACCAACCAGTCAACACACAGCCACCATGTCACAGGGGCAGGCCACTAAAGCAAAGGCAGACCACACCCAAGGATCAGAGCGTCTGCATCGCCAGTTCTGGGGGGGTAGTTGTCATGTAATGGCCTGCTACCAGGCACTCAAAATGGCAGACTAGTGCAGCGAGTGTTGAAACCCTCCGCACACTAATGGCCTTCACGGGCCTGGAGCTTGCACGGCAGGAAGGACAGCCAATCAAAGGCCAACTCGCTGGTGGCATCACATCTGCCTAGGGCAGCTGGAAAATTGGGCCCAGTGGCAGGAAGCTGGGTCTATAAAAGCAGGGCTGGGGATATCAATAAATCAGTTTTGACTTCACTTACTCCCATGTGTGTGTCATTCTTTTCTCGCTTTGCAGTAGCACCTGGCTACAATGCCTCTTTGATTCACATGTTCTGGACTTGCCCTAGTTTAGAAAAATTTTGGAAAGACATCTTTCAAAGATTATCGGTGATTCTTAAGTTAATAACTTAATAACCTTGCCCTTTAATTGCTCTAGTCAGATCATTTCAAGATGTTTTACTGACTCCAACTCAAAACAGAATTTTATCTTTTACTTCATTGTTACCCAGACATACAATTTTGATTAAATGGAAAGACAATACTCAACCTACACATGCAGAATGGTTTGAATGATATTATGTTTTGTTTAAGTTTAGAAAAAATTAGAAATGTCATTAAAGATTCAAATATTAACTTCCAAAACACATGGAGCCCATTTATTATCATAACCAAAAGAATTTCTGAAGCTTTGATACTGTGCAATATATAATTGTACTGTTCAATTTTGCATAACATAAACATCAATAAAAATATTTTAAAAAGTACCCACCCATCTTTACTCTCTCCAGGAGAAGTCTTGTTCCCATTAGCAAAGGCTCCAAAGGCTCAACGGTCAGAGCACTGCCCTTGTAAACCAGGGGTCGTGAGTTCATTCCTTGCAGGAGCCTCATTTCTGTAAATGAGTTAAAGAATTCCATGTAAGTTACATTCTAAATATAGTATTTACATGACAATAATTGAACTTTTGCCTTTAACTAAGTGTCAAATGTTTAAGTTATTACTTGATGAATAAATTATGCCAGATCTCCACTTCTTCTTGTAGTGCCTTCCACCATGTCCAAGAGAGAGTTGTCAGGACAACCTTTCATCTGAGATGAATATAGTTCTGAATCTAGAACTTGGCCATCATGGGAGAGTGGTGGTGGGAGGTAGGCTGGAAATCAAAATTGTTTAACCTGACAATAGTAGAGCATGAAGAAATCTCTTTTCAAGGCCAGAGCATCAAATGTAGAAGTTGAAAATCTTGTCGACACTTCCATCTGCATAAATAGTAGATGGCAGCCATGGGACTTTTGCAGTAGCTTCAAGCAGCATGCACATCTCATTAAACATTACTTGGATAAAAGTAATTATGAAAGAGAAAGATGCCACTATGAATACAAGCCTTGGGGAAACACTGACGTTGGTCTTAATTGAAGATCTGACTTCTTTTGGTGTTATAGTGCTCCATACATTCCAAGATACTGGTGGAGGCTGAGGTAGGTGGCTTTGTTAAATTTTCATCATTACTGATCATTATTGTGCCTTGGGTGCTTCACTCTTGATGACTACAGCCTGTCCTCCATCCATCTACTCATCAGCTTCTGTGTGAAAACCTGCCTCTCGGGCTCTCTTTAAATCTTTCCCCTCTCACTTCAACTCATATCCTCTCATTTTAGATTTCCTTACCCTGTGATGATTGCCAGTGATCACCTTCTTGCATTCTTTACATTTTTTTGTCCTCATCATCTACTTTGACAATGTTATTTGTCCCATAGACAATATGAAAGGGGTTCTACTTTGCATCATTCAGAAACGCTTGCATAAGCCAGTTTAATACATTTTATTTTGCTGCAGATTTTATTCTTCCTTGTAAATGAAGACAAGATCTAATATTAGCAGTGATTCTTGAGTAAATCTCATGTTTGAAAGTCCTTTTTGAAGATAATATCTGTGTGGGTTTAGAAGTATAGCTTTAATTGAAAAGGGTTTCCAAGACATTTTTTAAGTTATCAGAATGAAAGATGTGGATAGCTGCTACATAGCCTGCATTATAATTCTGCATTCATTTATCCTCAACTTTTGAATTTTTGGGCTATTTCCTCTCTTCCACCAGACCCAAGTCAGTTCAGGTTACAATTTAGTGATGGTCTGTGTTAGCCTTTACTGAATCAAGTTATTTGTCGTGCTGGTAAATAGTGTGTAGTAATCCCAATCTGAAAAATTATGATTGTTCCATTGTGCATTCTGATTTTGTTATATACTCTGTTAGAAACTTGACAAGGATGAAAGTGAGGATCATTGCAAGGATTTGCCAACTGGTCAGTTTCTGTCAAGCAAGGTTGTGAAAAAAAAGGGTTTAATCTTAGTGGAGGAAATTCAGGTACATTTGCCAGTTTGATGGAGTGTTTTAACTCACGATCAGAAATTGGTAAAATTTAGTTCACTTTTCTAAATGAGCAAAATATCTCTTCTATCTCTTGTGTTTCCCTCTTTACCCCTTTATCACCTCCATCTATATATTATCCCAAATGTAACAAACTATAATGTCTGCGTTAACTTTTGCCGACATTCAGCAGATTCACAGAGTGCAGTCTTTGGATTTTATTAACTGAGCTCCTCCCATTTTCAGGAAAAAAAATATGATGCCAACGTAAGAATGATCTACTTAAAATCACTCCATTCTCTTTGACAATTTCCACCCTGTATTGAGCTGGTCAATGTGAAAGATCATAGCATTATCCATTTAAATATTCAGAAACGTCCATTAACCAAAAATTTTAGCTTCCCAAGTCCACATTTGGATTCACACATGAACGGGGAGGGGTATTGAAGAGACCCTTTTCATTTTGTGTGTAAATGTTAAGCAAAAATAAACATATTTGAAAAATAATTGACAATGGAATCTTACTCTATAACCAGGCATAGAAAAGAGGAAGACTAGTACCTCGCAATCTCTGCTATATTTCTCCTATATTTTATATTTTATGCACTGAATGTTATTGCTAAATCATTAAGTCACCAAAAGAATTGTGAAACTGGGATATTTCTGCTTTGGGAAATCATTATGCCTGGGCAGGCTTCCAGGTGTAGTGATGGAAGCAGGCCTGATAGTCGTGCTTAAGAGGCTATTAACTGGACACGTGAATGTGCAGGGTAAGGAGGGATTTAATATTATGCAGGCAGAGAAATATATTTTAATTTGACACAGTATTCAGCACTCCACTGCTCTGTGTGTTACATTGAGGTGGCAAGGGGGAAAGAAGAAGTAGAAATGTAGTGAGTGGAGGAAGCAGGTGTAGCTGGCAAATGGAGCAGAGAGGAACTTGTCAGGTGCAATAAATATATGGTGACTTAAAGTTCCAGTTAAAATGTATTTCATATGAGTTATCCTTGCAAAACAGTCAGGAAATTTGGCCCACTCTGTATAAAAGAAATGTGCATCACTGCTGCAGAGAGTGTGATGTGTATTTGATAGGCTGAATAGCTTCTTTTTATGCTGCAGTGATTCTGTGATTCTAAACCAATACAGCTGTCCTGATAGAGTAAATGAAGGCAATTTGTGGAGCTGATTTCCTTTGGGTGAAGTTTAAGTGTCCTTATGACGTGTTCCGGCTGCCAAGAGCGTGGAAGTGCACTGATTAGAGTTCCCAATCAAGTCTCACAATATCAGGATTTCTGCCGGCACGTTTACTGAAAGATCTCGTTTCATTCTTTAGATCCCTGATTTGGAAGTGGCCAGAGACTGATATTCCATTAACTTTTTGATTCCTTTTCTGTAGATGTGATAATGTTTAGTAGAGCATGTTCCTGGACACAGAATTCAGTTTTGATTGTTCGACTTGTTTTTGTCTCACTTGTTTAAAACAGTTAAAAATAGATGATTCACTTAAATTGAAACTGAAAAGTCTGCACCCACTGTGATGGTAGTAAAATCACACAGAAATGCTGGAGGAACTCAGCCAGTCATGCAGCGTCCAAAGGAGATAAAGAAATATCACCAATGTTTCGGGCCTGAGATTGTTTTAAACACCTACAATTTTACCACCCTTTAACTTTCTAAATGCAAGGAAATGCCATCCTACTGTCCAAGTCTGCCCTCCTGCTTTAAGTTCACAAATAATTCTGCCTTCATCCAGGACAATTATATCCTCTCTGAAATGTACTTTCCCAAACTGAATGCAGATTTCCAGATGGGAGCTGACAAATCTCTGTTCAACTCGATCAGCTTCCTTGTTTTTCCATTCATGCCTCTTTGAGATAAAAGATTATCTTTATTAGTGTAGGTGTCATTTGGAAATTTAAATTACTTTACTCCTCTAATTTCTATTCCATTGTCTTTTTTTATATTTTATTTATAATTTTTAAATCATATAATATCAATTCTAAAATATTCATACAGAAAGTATATAATTGAATAAACCCCCCCAACCTCCCTCATCCACCCCATTAACACCCACCCTCCTTCCCCTTCTACCCACTAAGAAGGAAGAAAGGAGACCATCATTTAAAAACAATGTTACGAGCCCAAAGTACCTCAAAACCCAGCAGCAATAGATATTCACCATGACAAATGGTTACTTAAACAAAAGTTGTTTTTAATTATCTTTAAACATGAAATCAGAATCAAACTTTAACTTAGCTCTATTAACTTAACTAAACCCAACTTAACCCTCTTCTAATTCTAAGCGCATGTGTATATGATGTGTGTGTAAATGTAAGAAAATGGTTCACAGTTCAATCTCACTTTTCATTCTTCCAAGGTCTCTGGTTGCAGACAATTCTTATACTGTGCACAGAATTTAACAGGTATAAAGTTCACAAGGCTTTGGTGCTCAAAAGGTAAATGTTTACTGCTCAGGAAGGTTCGCGTAGGGTTTGCAGAAAGAGATTTGATGTTCCAGATTTTCCACAACTGAAATTAGTCACCTCAATGTCTTGCTGATGAAACTTGCCCCATCAGGGTTCTCCAGATGATAACCTCTTTCTTTCTGGCAATGACAGATTTCCTTTCTGTTCTGCTTGTTCCAAGAGAAACATCAAACAGATAGCACTTCCAGCCATCCGCCGCTCTGGATCTTTTCTTCAGTTTCAACAAGCTTCCTGCTTGCACTGTGTCACACACCTTTCTCTCTCTCTCTCTCTCTCCAACTGAGACTGCTAGAAAGCCCATGTGACTCTTTCACTTGCCACAAAACCTCACCTTTTTCAGCAAACCACAGGATTTCTCCTTCTTGGTCAAGCTGTTGCCTTTAGGTAAACAAAACCTAGGAGTGACCTTTCTGTGAGCACTAAAGATACTTGCAAACAGCCAGAGTGTCTCCAGTCCAAAACAATGGTCTATTCATTTTATGATGACATTTGAATTAGCACCTACTTGTGAAATGTGCATAGCATTCTCCATAGTTTCTGTAAAGTCCACTGAATATGATTCTTCAGTATTGCAAATAAGATCTGTTTTAAAATGTGTTTATGTATCTAACTACTCTAATTTTACCAATTATCCCCAAATATATATTCCATTACAACAACAACATTCAACTACTTAGCTGTGGAAACTGAGATACCCACCAGAATGGATTGAGAGATTAAATCTTCAAACCAAGAATTTTTAGATATGGGCTCCATACTTTTACAAAAAAATGATATTTATCCCTCAAATTATACATTATCTTTACAGGATTTCATTTCAGATGCCATCTTTGCATTCCTAAAACTGAATCAGATTTCCAGGTAATGGCCAAACATTTTTTTAGAAATGAAGCTAAATGTACAAATTCAATTTGAATCATAGTCAATCTTAATCCTAAAGTGATCGACTTAATGTCCCCTAATAAAAACAACATTGGATCAAATGGAAGACTCACTTCTAATACTTTCTCCAAAAATAATTTAACTTGTATCCAAAACATCTTAACCTTTGAACAGGTCCAAATCGAATGAAAAAAGTATAAATCATACTCCCATTTTAATCTTGATTTATGAACATTTAACCTAGACATTTTATTTTGTAATAACTTATACATTTCAGATATAAACTTGTTTATTTCTTCCTTAGTAAGTAATAATTCCAAAGCAGATTGTCTAGGTAATTTTAAACTGTGACCTAATTTTTCCAATACAAAGGTTTTTACCTGATAATAGCAAAAAAAGTATTACTAGGAACTTGACATTTTTCCTTCATCCAATTAAAAGATACAAAGTTTCCTGCTTCAAAACAATCTTCAACTTTTTAAATCTCCAATTGATTCCATATCTTTAAAAACTGATTATTGACAGAAAAAGGAAAATATTTATTATGATATAAAGCTATTTTTGCTGAAATCTTTCCTTTTCCACCTATCTCATAATCAATTTTATTCCATATTTCAATTAAATTTTTCAATATTGGTGTGCCTTTACTTATTAACAATTTAGAATTCCATTTATAAATAAATTATGACAAATTTCTCATAAATTTTATCTAACTCTATATTTGCCAAAATTGAAGGTTTATTTAAATCAAACATTCCATTAATAAATTTCAATCTTGCAGCTTTATAATAATTCTGAAAATGTGGAAGTTGTAAACCACCTAATTCAAATTTCCATCTTAATTTCTCCAAAGGTATCCTATTCATTTTCCATTTCCATAAAAAAATTCCTTATAATTGGATTAAGATCATTGAAAAAAAAATTTCAGGTATTGAACAAGGAATAGATTGAAAAATATATTGAATCCTTGGGAAAATATTCATTTTAATACAGTTCACTCTACCTATTAAGGTAAAAGGTAAGTAATTCCATCTATTTAAATTATCTTTAATTCTATTAAATAGTAGTACATAATTTAAGTTATGCTAATTATCTTAAATTGAACTACTCATTTACATTGATCATAATCTCCTCTACTGATGGCATAACTTCATTTTTATCCCAATTAATTTTGTAACCAGATATTCTCCCATAATCTTGTAATTTTTTTTATATAAAGAAATTAAAGAATTTTCAGGATCTGTTATATAAATCAATACATCATTTGCAAACAAACTAATCTTATATTCCTTCTTATTAACTTTAATTCCTTTAATACTAAAATCTTGCCTTATTGATTGTGCTAACAGTTCAATTACTAAAACAAATAATGCAGGAGATAATGAACAACCTTGTCTAGCCAATCTAGTTAATGAAAAAGAAGAAACTTGTCCATTAGTAACTACTTTAGCCAAATGATTTCTATATAAAGCTTTAATCCAATTTATAAATATTGGCCCTAACTGAAATTTTTGCAAAACTTTAAATAAATAATTCATTCTAATCTATCAAAAGCCTCTGCTACCTAATGCTATCTCTGATTTCTTCTGAGAGCTATGAATTAGACTAATTAATTTAGCTATATTCTCAGCCGAATATCTTTTTTTAATAAATCCCAATTGATCTAAATGAATCAACTCGCATAAATACTCATTCAATCTGTTAGCCAACACTTTAGCAACAATCTTAAAATCAAAATTTAATAATGATATAGGTCTATAAGACTCCAATTTTAATAAATCTATCTTTCTTAGGTATTTTTATTACAGTATTTGAAAAAGATTATGGTAGTGAACAAGTTTCAGTCACTTGTTTTAATAAATAAATTCCATTAATAAAGGCATTAATAAGTCTTTGAATGTTTTATAAAATTCAGATGTAAACCCATCTTCACTGGGAGATTTACCATTTTGCATAGAATTTAAAGCCTTTCAACAGAAATGGAGAATAAAATCCTTTGGAGCTTGGCAATTCAAAGATGGAAGTTGAAGCTTCTGTAAAAAATCATTAATTTCTCCTTCATTATTCAATGATTGAGATGAATATAACTTAGTATAAGACTCTCTGAAAGAATCATTTATATCCTGTAATTTGTAAGAAAATTTTGAATTTTTTTTGACATCATTAATAGTTCTTGATGCTTGCTCCATTTTCAATTGCCAAGCTAATACTTTATGTCTTCCATTTGATCCAATGTTGTTTTTATTAGGGGACATTAAGTTGATTGCTTTAGGATTAAGATTGACGATGTATCAAATGGAATTTCTACGTTTAGCTTCATTTCTAAAAAAATGTTTGGCCATTATCTGGAAATCTGATTCTGTTTTAGAAATGCAAAGATGGCATCTGAAATGAAATCTAAAATTCCTTTAGAAATGATCATGTATAATTTGAGGGTTAAATATCATTTTTTTGTAAAAGTATGGAGTCCATATCTAAATATTCTCGTTCTCCTAATTCATAATGTTTTTGTTCAGGTCTATCAATTAATTTCTCAGTCCTATATGTCTGAATTGAATTATAATGCATTTTTTTTATTTATCAATTCCAACCTCTCTTTTTCAGATGGATTTTTTGTAAATTTTTTTCCATAATTTCTATTTCCTTCTCTAATTTATCCACTTCCCTAAGATAATTTTTCTTAATTTTAGTCAAATAACTTATTATTTGACTCCTTAAATAAGCTTTTAATGCATCCCATAAAACAAATTTATTTTCAACTGAATTAATATTTCCATATAAATACATCTGTATTTGACTTCTCATAAAGTCACAAAATTCTACATTTTTAAGGGTGATGAATTAAATCTCCATCTATAAATTGAATCAATTCTATCAGAATTTAAACATGACATCAATAATGGTGAGTGATCTGATAGAATTCTAGGTTTATATTGTACATACTTAATTCTTCCTTGTAAATGAGCTGAAATTTTTTTTAAATCTATTCTAGAATAAGAATCAAACTGATAAGAATAAAATGAATAATTTCTCTCTCTAGGATTCAATTTCCTCCAAATTTAAATCTTCCATTAACACCAATATTCTTTTAGCTGTTTTTGTTTTCATTAAAGACTTTGTAGATTTATTTAAAATTGGGTCCAAGCAACAATTAAAATCTCCATCAATTATTATATTCCATTTGCTTCCTCCAGATTAAGAAAATATCTTGAATAATTTTCTCATCATCTGTATTAGGTGCATACACAAACATAAAAATTCAGGATTCCAAATAAATTTGACAATTTAACAAAACAAAACTAACAACAGGGTCAATAACTGTTGAATGTAATTGAAATGGAAAACTTTTTATTAATTAAAATAGCCACTCCTCATGCTTTAGAATTAAAAGACAAAGCTACAACTTGACCAAACCATTCTCTTTTTAACTTTTGATGTTCTTTCTCAGTTAAATGGGTTTCCTGCAAGAAAGCAATGTCTACTTTCAACTTCTTAATATAACCTAAAACTCACTTACTTTTAATTGGGGATTGTTGAGCCCATTCACATTAAACGTTACATAATTCAAACTCTATGTTGCCATAATATAATTTAAAAAATACTCAACTCCCTTCTCCACCCCAGGTCATCTCGTCTCCACAGCCAACTTTCAAAACATGTAACATCTCCCAAGATAGAAAGTAAGAAACCCCAAATAATAATAAAAAATAATGAAAGGAAAAGAACCCAAAAGTGCTGATTAGGTCAGTGCTAACTCCCTTAATTATGAGAAGTGGCTCTCGCCACTAGTGGCACGAGGCCCTGGAAGAGGGAAGCAGAAAAAGAGAATCTGCCTACCCCAGAAGGAATATCAAAATTTAATTTCAATCAATCAGTCAAGTATGATGAGCTTCTTCAAGGTCTCTATTGACTTGATCATCATCAATTGAACCTCAGTCACTGTCTTCCTGCAGGAATCCCTCCCTTCGATTTTTCTTGATCCCCTTCCTTTTGTTGAGATGAATAACGATGTCTTCCATTCTGCTTAATATTAGGCAATGAATTGGCAAATTCCAAAGCTTCAGATTCATTTGCAAAAAAATGTGCATGAAATCGTTCATAAAAAAACTTTAAGAATTGCTGGGTATTGAAAAGCAAATTTACATCCCTTCTTCCACAAAACTGACTTTTCTGCAATAAATTATTTTTTTCTTTTGACGATTTCTTTACTTAAATCTGCATAGAAGAATACTCTATTATTGTGGATCATTAAAAGGGCTTTGTTGTTCCTGGATTTATGAACTGCCATTTTTAAAATAATTTCTCTATCTTGATAACGTAAACATTTAATCAAAATAGAGCACGGTGGTTGTCCCGGATACGGTCTTTTCCTTAGAGCTCTATGTGCTCTATCAAGTTTCAATCCATTTGGAAAATTCTCTGGTCCCAAAATTTCAGGCACCAGTTTTGAAAAAACTGCACTGGATTCAGGGCCCTCAAAGTCCTCAGGGAAACCAACAATTTTTACATTGTTTCTTCTACTCTGATTTTCCAACATGTCAACTTTTTGCAATAAATTCTTTTTCTGAATTTCCCACACCGTAAAAGAATCTTCTATCTTGTTAACTGTATCTTTACTTTCTTCTACCTCCACATAAAATTCCTGAAAATCATCTTCAAATTTTTGAACTTTGATTTAAATTTTATCAACAGTTTTATTACACTTTGCCATGTCTGCTTTCATTACAGTCATTTAAATCTTTAATAGCTCCCAGTTGAGTAGTAAAATCTGCTTTCACTTCTGTAAAATTTGCATTTACTAATTGATTCAACTTTTTCAAAAGTTTTATCAAAAATCTGTGGATCAAGAGGTTTTGAGGTAACATAATATGCAGCCATTTTGCCTTGAATATATTGATCTCCTCCTTCTTCTTCTGATTCCTCTCACTGTGATTGTGGCCCAAGACTTTCCTCTTCCACTCCTACCTCCTCTTTTTCTTCTTCTGTAGAGTCGCCAGTGGTTGAAATTGTGTACGGGCTTTCTGCTTCACCCTCGTTTGACTGGCTGCTGTAGTAAAATTCGGGTCTGCAGACTCTGACTCGATCATTTCCATAGTGCATTTGCATGAAGTCCTGCACATGTGTGTTTATTCTATAGTCATTTGTGTAGTTTTTTTCCATGCTCCATTGCCATCTTCTCCAGCTTCCTGAGAAAGTGGCGCTGGAGTTTGAATCCTTAAGCAAGGAGGTTTAGTAGATCGTGGCTGGAGAAGGTAAGTCTTCAAGGTAGGCCCAGTTTCTTCCATCACTGTAACTTCAGTTATAGCTGAGGTTTTTTGCAGTCTGTGTTTTAGATTTTTTTGCAGTCATCTTTTTAGACCTCTAGAAGAGTTTTAAAACTGTTCACTATTTTTAAAAATCAGGTATTAATTAATTCTGCCAGGAGAGGTGTTTTCTACATCTTCTCCCTATGGCATCATGCCATACCCCTCTAGTCCATTGTCTTTAAAAAAAATTAAAACATGTTTCACTAGGATCAAAAATGAAATATCTCACACTTATTTTATATTGAATTCCATTTGCCACAATAAAAAAACCACTTTATTTCTTGCGATTTCCATTTGTATCCATTCTGCGAAATCTATGGATTATGTTCTTCATTGCCTTAACATCCTTTCCATAACTTGTCGTCAAAATCGCAGCAAACACTTTAATTCAAGGACATAGGAAATAGGAGCAGAAGGCCAAATACCTTTGATAGACTTATTTAAAATTATGAGGTGGTGTTATGAGCCCAGAAGACCCCAAAACCCAGCAGCAATACAAAGTCTCTAAGAACAATGGTTACTTAAACAAAAGTTGCATTTAATTATCTTTAAACATGAAAACAGGATCAAACTTTAACTTATCACTATTAACTTAACCTAATTTAACCCTAATGTAATGTGTGTGAAAGTTCATTAAAGTTCTATGATTCACAGTCCAATCTCACTTCTCATTCCTCCAAGTTCACTGGTTGCAGGCAATTCTTATACTGTGCATATACATCAAATCCACAACATGCACAGCAATTCCACAGCATGTACACTGATGTCTGTAGTAGCTCAGTATAGAATACTTCGCTATAATACATTAATGGCAATAGCAACCAGCTGAAAGGGATTTGTCTGATATACAAATCGCTTGTCACAAGTATAAAGTTTTCTTAGAGTTTCTACCACATTCTAAGACCCATATGAGCCCCAATACCTTTTCCACTTTAAGATTGAAGGATGGTTTCATTCCATGTTGTCATCTTTCTGAATGAATCTGACACTAATAACATGTTGTTGTCTTTGTTCTGTATTCACTGATTTCTCTCTGAAATTGTAACTCTGCGCTGTGTTTTACTTGCTGCACCATGCGTGCAATGTTTAACTGGACCGATTGCAAAACAAGTTTTCTCACTGCACCTTGGTACATGTGATAATAAACTTGAACATGGAACTTGAGAAGACTAATCTTACTGAAATGATATTCAAAACCAATTAAAGTTTGATCTCCAACACAAATGCAAAAAAAAAGGAGCTGCTGAATATCTGAAAACAAACATTAAAGGGATAGGAACATAATTCAGGTAAGTGTTGCTGTGGGAGAAATGGAGTTAACTTCTCAGGTTAGTCATCCCTGTCAGGAGAATTCATCAATTTTTTTAGCATAATCTCCTGCCAACTGATCAGTCTGAAACATCAACTCTGATTCAGTTTTAGTTGAAGGTTTTACATATCTAGGGTTGTATTTTATGCACCAAATTGTCTATAGTTTCATGTTACATTTTATATATTTGTGCCCCTCAAACTGAAGTAAACATACATTTGGCCAAAGGCTGAAGAGTTTGATGCAGGTCCAGGGTGATAAAATAAGATGATCCACCCATCCAAATCAATGACAAACACTTCCAACCTCCATTTCCTGTCATTCTTCATTTTAATTAATACACTGACGAGTAAAACTTTCAGTGGCTTATGACCATTGTGTGAAATTTTTTTGACTTTGCATTCACTGAATGCCTGGCAAGACAATTTTTTATAAAGTATTTGATGCAGGTCTCATTCCGTTACTCGCTTTGATATAAAGAAACTTTTATTACGCATCTGACCAAAGCTCGAAACAGCATTTGACCCCATTTTCCTCGGGTCCAATTACTCTCCTATCAGAGCTTGGCAGGAGACTGGGATTTCAGAGACCTTCATTTTCTTTTTAATTAAACCATCTGATGGTCAGCCTTATTTAAGAAATATATAATAATAGAGACGTACTTTAGAATATTCAAGAACCATGCTTGAATTTGTGAGTTTTAAACCTCTGACGAAGAACTGATTTTTAGTTACTTTGACTGGGTTTTGTTTAAGTTAAATTAGGACAAATTAATTTTTAATAGATGTTTTTTTTATGTGTGGTCTATAAGGATTTCCAAAAAGCACTTGATGAAGTGCCCCATAAGATTAAAATGTGTGAAATAATATGGCCTCTAGCAATAGAAAAAATTTAGCTGTAGAATGGGAAGAAATGTAAATAAAAGTCATTTTCTTCATTTCTGCGGCAGTTCATTTCTGTTGGGTTCTAACAGTGAAATTAATTGCAAGCACTCTTGATACATATTTGGTCATGGCCACTTCACTTTAATGTGAATAGCTGATAACTCTATCTGGGCACAAATATGTTGAAGATACAAGGTGAAAATGTCCAACATAAAGATGGTGTCTGTTCAATGCCATCATATCAAAATCAGAATTTATTGTCATGAACAAGTCATGAAATTCAGTGTTTGGCAGCAGTATCACAGTGTAAACATTCATATTATAACCGTCTTACAACATTACTATAAAACAAAGTACTAATGCACGAAAAATAAGGCAGTGTCTTTGGTAAATTGATTATTCAGGAATCTGATGGCAGCGGGGAAGAAGCTGTCCTTGAGCCGCTGAGTGCTTGTCTTTAGGCTCCTGTACCTTTTCCCCGATGGTAGCAGAGTGAAGTAGGCATGGCCCAGGTGGTGGGGGTCTTTGAGGATAGAGGTTGCTCTTTTAAGACACCGCCTCATGTAGATGTCCTCGATGGAGTGAAGTCTGGTGCTTGTGGTGTCGCAGGCCGAGTTAACAACCCTTTGGAGATTATTCTTGTCCTGAGATTTGGCACCTCCATACCAGGCATTGATGCAACCAGCCAGGTTGCTCTCCATGGTACACCTGTAGAAGTTTGCAAGAGTCTTCGGTGACATACCAAATCTCCTCAGACACTTCACAAAGTATAGCCACTGGTAAACCTCCTTTGTGATTGCATCAATGTGGAGGTTCCAGGACAGATCCTCAGAAATGTTAACATCCAGGAATTTGAAGTTCTTGACCCTCCCCATTACTGAGTCCCCGACTTCAATGCCTTTAATCAATTTAAATTAGTTCTCCTGACTTCCTTCTGAAGTCCATAATTACCTCTTTGGTTTTGCTGGCGTTAAACGCAAGGTTATCGTTACACCATTCAACGAGCTGATCTCTCTCCCTCCTGTACACTTCCTCATTGCCGTTTATGATTCTGCCGACAACTGTGGGGTCATTGGCAAACTCGTTGATGGGATTAGAATTGTGCCTGGCCACACAGTCAACAGCCAAGGGTGTATAGTATTGAATTGTTGTCAATAGTTCTGAATGGAAAGGGAGAATGCTCAGAGTTGCTTTCTGCACACTTACTGTAAAGGCCATTTCCACCTGGATGCACAGACCTTTCCACAGCAAGTAGAAAGTAAGGCAGAAGTATTTTGAGGTGTGTTTGCAGTAAAAATTAAATGATCAAATGGCTTCTTTCTTATGATCAAAGCAACTCTTGTACCTTTATATCCAGATTTATGGCAAAATTATCTGCCTTTCCCACAATCTATTTTGTCTATCCAAATGTCCTTTCACTAACTGTTAGATTCTGACTCCGATATAACACCGATGGTCCCACTGACTTACTGCTTCATTCTACTATCATTTTTAATCATCTCATTTCTCCCTGATTTTCTTGTCTAAAATTTCAGTCTTCATTCAATGCATCTTGCAATTAAATGGCATTTTGGAAAGACTGTATTTGAATTAAACAAAAATGATGGGCATACAATTCATTGTCTGGGAAAAGGTGATAGGCAGGCCAAAATGCAGCAATTCTGCAGTCACAATCACTTGTAGCCCCTTTCACACTTGCAAGTGATCCCAGGAATTAACCGCCAATCGGCCTTTAAAGTGCCTAGTATGACATCATCTCACGTCGGGGATTGACGCTCTCGACCCCTAGCACAATCCCTGGTGCCTGCAGACGCCAGCATTGCAATCAGGCAAGTGTGAAACAGGTAATTGCATTGTGGGATTGAAATGACCCAAGTTTTTGCGCGAGTGCAGGAATGTGAAGGAAGAAAAGATCAAAAGGAAGACATAAACTTTGCTGTGGGAAAGTTGCAGTAGGAGAGAGAAAAAGAGAGGGGAAATAAATAGCAATAGCGGACAATTTTTAAACAGTGTGGGAAAATTGATAGTGCTAAAGCGCACAATTTATAAAGACAGTGGGGGGGGGGAAAAGCAATGGCAGATCTGGCTTCCCAGAATGCAGTGCAGAAGAGAAACCACTCTATGAATGCTCCATGCATGCAGCTAGGAATTTAGGCCCTTCTCTATTGCATGGAATACTGAAAGGGCAGGTCCACCATCGCTTTTTCCCACAATATTTATAAATTATATGCCATAGTGCTACAAACTGTCCCATGCTGTTTAAATTGTACGTGATAGTGTTACCAACTTTCCCATGCTATATAAATTGAGCGCTATAGCGCTACCATCTTTCCCATTGTGATAGTACAGATCTATCACCAATGTACATAGTGTATATAGTTACTGTATCTAGATTGTGCTTACAGCGATTGGCTGAGAGCTAAGCCACACCTATTGTTTGGGCCTTAAAGGGTTGTGTCCCTAGCCAGGTCGGATCATTCCGGACTGGTCGGCCACCTGTGAAGAGCTCCGGTCTTTTGCTAATAAAAGCCTTGGTTTGGATCAACAAGTCTTTGGTTCTTTCGACGAGCTCTACACCCATCCTGTTTAAAAGTTGTCCGCTATTGCTATTTATTGCTCGCACTTTCCTACGGTTCCTAATAAAGGTTTATATAGGTCAGAACAACAACAACAACAGGGCCTAAAGGGCTCATACTGTGCTGTACAAAAATCTTAATTACATTATAATTAGACATGATTAATTTTGTTCAAATATAAGATCATAATACCTTGATCAGGATTTAGGGCAGGTCCACCATCACTTGATGTGTCATGACATCACCAGTAGAAGGTAGAACAGTCCTAACCCTGGGGATGGCTCCTTGCAAGTGTGAAAGCGTTCAGTGTCCCAGTTAGGAGTGGTCAAGCGTGAAAAGCCAAACCCCACCCCCCCCATTCCTATGCCGGGACACTGAACGGCCGATTTAGTGGGACGCAAGTGTGAAGGGGGGCTATTAAATTATTGCACCATTACAATAAACAATACCAATGTGATCACTTTTATTTAGCCATGTACCTGTGTTGGAATCAAAAGGCAGATCAAGGAGGAAAAGATTCAAGCTGATGATCATGTATGTGTAAGGGAGGAAATAAATATATCATGAAATTTTTAAATAAAAAAAAATCTATGAAATCCTTCCATCCAGCATCATTCCTCCTTAAAAATGCTCCAGATTATTAAATCCTTACTTCTCTTGAAGTTTGCAGCCTTATTTATTTTAGGAAGTCTTTGCCATCTGTACAATGATGCAGGTTTTGGTTTATAACTTTGAAGAGATCAATTACTTCAATGCCTTTAATCAATTTAAATTAGAAACAGTTAAATAAAGCAGGATGCAATGGCCACATCTCTCATTTTGTACTGGCCAATCTAATATGCTTGTGAATCTCCAAAAATAATCAAACAACAAATTGTATATTTTTTTATACATACATGTTTCTTCCACCTGACTTGACAAGACAAAGAGTAACAATTTTAATTGGTGCCAAAGAAGGCGAGCTGTGTACTCTTGTCCAGCTTTTGTGTGGACAAAAACGGAGGAAACCCTTGTCGGAAGCAAACTTTTACTAGCTAAAGCGCACATTTTGATTTTTTTTTTACATTTGCAAAATCTATTTCCATTGATTGCAATGGAATGGAACAAGCAATGTATGCATTCTTCTCCAAGAAATGAAACTGCAGGGTGATGCATCAGGTTTTCTCTTTACCAATGAAGTAAGGTAGAATGAGAAAGATTTTTAATGGGTAATGTGCTTGCATCATGCTACAATAATGTATGCAAAATGAATTCTTGTTGCAAGTTGCACCTTTATATCAATGATATTGTACTTTTATAATTCATTAAAGTTTGAAATTTTGACGGTGAATGTTTAAAGGTATTTATATGCACATCATTACAAACTCACATCCCGATTTCATTTTGTTCAAAGGGATTATCAGGATCAATGCTAGTTGCATCACTCTGCTCCCTCACCATCATTTACTACCTTTTTTTAAAATTTAATTTTGACATACAGGCCCTTCTGGCCTACGAGCCCAATTACACCCATGTGACCAATCACCTGCCAACCCCATATATATTTGGAAACTGGAGCAGCCAGAGGAAACACCCACAGGCCATGAGTCAAGATACATACAGACTGCACCAGATTCAAACCCGGGTCACTGGCATTGTAATAGTGTTGCCCTAACTGCTACCCCATGGCTTTTGCAGCTAGCTAGTGCCTAGAACTCGGATAAAGCAGGACACGGGCTGCTTTAAACAAATCTCTGGTGATTGATTAGAGCCAATAGGTCCTGGTGGCTTTTTCCCACTTTGCGCCATCCTGCTAACATGTGGAAAATGTGATTTTGCTGGTTAAGATCGCTTTAAACAGAAAGGAATGGAAAGTAGAAAGTGAGAAGGATCACATGGAGGGAAAAGAGCAACATCCAACACAGGAAGAAAGGATTGTGAAGGGATAGTGATAATAATCACATGACTCTGGCATCATCTCCGTAAACCAGACATCCTGAGACATGTAGCCACCCCTGGAATGGCCTCATCGTTAGTTCCAAATACTTGCAGTACACCAAAGATCTGCACTCATGGATGCTGTAACCAATAGCCTATCACAGGTGAGCAAGTCTCTTCTTTGAATTTTATTATAAATCAAAATAGTCAGAAATAGGAACATTTGAACTTGATACAAAGCTGTTGCAACCAAAGGACGTGCAGAGCAAGCTGTGAGGCCCGATAATCCAACACTCATGGACACTATATTTAAATGTGTGTAGCATTAGAAACAAAGTGGATGACCTGGTAGCTCAGATTCAACTGAAAAAGTATGACATTACAGCCATTACTGAAACGTGGCTCAATGAGGGGTGTGATTGGGTACTAAATATCCATGGTTACATAGTCAATAGGAAAGATAGGCAGGTGGATAGAGGAGGAGGGGTAGATCTAATGATAAAAAATGGCATTAAATCAATAGAAAGAAGGGACACAGGGTCAAAAGAGATTTTGACCCATTATCAGTTGAATTAAGAAATTTAAAAAGTTAAAAGATAATATCAGCAGTTATATACAGGCGCCCAAACAGTAGCCGGGAAGTGGATAATGAGATACAGCAGGAAATACAGAGGGAATGCCACAGGGATAATATCAAAATAATTATGGTGGATTTTAACATGACAGGGGATTGGGAAAGATAGGAAAATTATGGAAGCCAGGAGAGAGAGTTTGTAGAAAACCTAAGAGATAGTGTTTTTGAACAGCTTATAGAGAAGCCCACCAGGGGATCTGCAATTCTGGATTGGGTCATGTGCAATGAACCCGAGGTCGTTGGGGAGTTAAAGGTCATGAAACCTCTAGGAAGCAGCAATCATAACATGGTTGAATTTAATTTAACATTTGAAAAGAAAAAAAATTTATCGGATGTATCAATTTTTCAGTGGAATAAAGGAAATTACAGTGGTATGAGAAAGGAACTGACTCAAGTAAACTGGGAAAGCAAACTAATTGGAGGATCAGAGCAGGACTGGAGGATATTTTTGCAAGTAATAAAAGGCATGCAGGATAGATATATTCCAAGGAAAAAGAAATTTGTCCAAGGAAAGATTGTGCCTAACAAAAGAGGTGAAGGCTAAGGTAAAAGCAAAGGAGAGGGCATACAAGGAAGCTAAAATTAGTGGGAAATCAGAGGACTGGGATTTCTTTTGACAATTACAGAAAGAGACCAAGAAAGTCATTTGAAAAGAAAAGATGAGCTATGAAAGGAGATTAGCTAACAATATTAAAAATGATACTAAAAGCTTTTTCAAATATATAAGAAATAAAGAGACACACGTATTCACATAGGACTGATAGAAAGTGATGCTGGGGAAATTGTAATGGGTTATAAAGAGAACTTAATCAATATTTTGCATCAGTATTCACCGTGGAAGACATTAGTAATATCCCAGACAGTCAGAGGTTTCAGGGAGTAGAGTTAGATTCAGTAAGGGTTACTAGAGAAATTGTGCTAGGCAAACTAAACAGATTAAAGATTGATAAATCTCCTGGGCCGGATGAGGTGCATCCATGGGTTTTGAAAGAGGTGGCTTTGGAGATTGTAGATCCATTGGCGATGATCTTCCAGAAATGTGGTTCTGCTGTTTAAGAAAGATGGGAGACATAAAAAAGGAAACTAAAGGCCGATTAGTCTGACATCGGTGGTTGGGAAGATATTAGAGTTGATCCTGAGGATGAAGTAATGAAATACCTAGAGGTGCATGACAGGATAGGTCCAAGTCAGCATGGATTTTTAAAGGGTAGATCCTGCCTAACCAACCTATTAGAGTTTTTTGAAGAAATCTCAAGAAGGATAGACAAAGGAGAGGCTGCGGATGTTATCTATTTAGATTTTCAAAAGGCTTTTGATAAGGTGCCGCATATTAGGCTGCTAAATAAGATGAGTGTCCATGGAATTACAGGGAAGTTATTAAACTGAATAGAGAAGTGGCTGATAAGCAGGAAGCAAAGGGTTCCTGTTCTGGAGAGGAGCATTTGGCATCTCTTGGGTTGTATTCATTGGAGTATAGGAGAATAAAAGGAGATCTCATGGAGGCATTTCGTATTTTGAAAGGTTTAGATAGGGTGAATGCGGGTAAGATGTTTCCCTTGGTGGGTGAATCGAGGACAAGGGGTCACAGTCTGAAAATTAGAGGTTATCCATATAAAACAGGGATTAGGAAGAACTTCTTTAGCCAGAGGGTCGTGGATCTGTGGAACTTGCTGCCACATACAGCAGTGGAGGCCAGATCACTGGGAGTATTTAAACAAGAAATAGACAAGTATCTCATTAGTGAGGGCATCAAGGGATATGGGGAAAAGGCCAGAGATTGGAACTAGTGTAGAGTATCTTAGTGAAGCTTTACGGAACAGACTCGATGGGCCTAGTGGCCTGGTTCTGTTCTTTCGTCTTGTGATCTTGTGAATCTGCCCTGCTGAGTATTTGGGAATCCCACTGATGGGCAAGAATTGGCTGAAGGGAAAATGGACAAATTGCAAAAGGGTGAAGACCTTGCTTATACAGGGCTTCAGTGCATTCTTGATTCTCAACATGATCCTGAGAGCTCCTTCTCTATTTTGTGGGCCTTGGTCAGAGGTTCCCAGGAGTTAGCCAGGATGTCTCACTTCTTCAAGGAAGTTTTGAACACATAGAAACAGAAATCCAGGAGCAGGCTAGGTCTCTTGGCTCTTTGAGTCTGTTTTTTCATTGAATGTGATTATGTGTGATCATCCAAATTCAGTCTTACCTTCATAAAGGCCTCAAGCCCGTAAGGTTGGTTATGTATCTTTACATTATCTTTGCAATGTTAAGTACACTGTTTGACCTGATGAGTTTCTCTAGCATCGTGTTTTTATTTCAGTCAGTGTCTACAGAGCTTTGTGTTTTATTCAATGCCCTGTTCCTGCTTTCTCCCTGTATCCTCTGATCACCTTATCCCTAAGAATGATATCTAATTCCTCGATGACTATACAGTGCATTCCAGAATGTTTGGGAAAAAGATATGTTTTTTCTTTATTTGCCCGTGCTCCATGGTTTCAAATTTGTAATCCAACAATTCACATGTAATTGAAGTGTACGTTCCAGATTTTATTCAAGGTTTTTTATATATGGTTTGACCATGTAGAAATTACAGCACTTTTTGTACATAGTCCCCTCATTTCAGGGCACCATAATGTTTGGGGCATTTGATTTTACACGTGTTTGTGAGTATTCAGGTCTGTTTAATTGCTTCATTGGTGCAGGTATAAGAGAGCTAGGCTTGTTTCTAAGCTTTTGATTACCTTTGTCACCTGTAGTTGCCATTTTAAAGCCCGAGGACCAGGGTTTTGCCAATAAAAGACAAAGAAACCGTTATGAAGCTGAAAATTAACAATAAAACAGTAAGAGACATCGCCCAAACCTTAAGATGACTAAAATCAACTGTTTGGAGCATCATTAAGAAGAAAGAGTGTACTGGTAAGCTCAGTAATTGCAAAAGGATTGGTATTCCAAGGAAGATTTTCACTGTTGATGACATAATGAAGAAAAATCCCCAAAAGCCTGTCCAACAGATCAGAAACACTCTTCAGGAGGCAAGTGTGGATGTGTCAATGACTACTGTCCGTAGAAGACTTCACGAATAGAAATACACTGCAAGATGAAAACAGGATGGCCAGATTACAGTTTGCCAAGAAATATTTAAAAGAGCCTGCAGACTTCTGGAAAAATGTCTTGAGGTCAGATAAGACCAAGAATAATGGCTAGAGCAAAATGTGGAGGCATAAAGGAACTGCCTAAGATCCAAAGCTTATCTATGAAACATGGTGGTGGGGGAGTTATGGCCCGGGCATATGTGGCTCCCACGGGTACTAGTGCACTCATCTTCATTGATGATGTAACTGCTGATGGCAGAAGCAAAATGAATTCTGAGGTGTATAGAAATATCTTACCTGCTCAAGTTCGAGCAAGTGCCTCCAAAGATATCGGACGATGCTTCATGCTTTAGCAAGACTATGATCCCAAACACACTGCTAAAGCAACAAAGGAGTTTTTCAAACCTAAAAACAGGAAAATTCTTGAATGGCCAATTTAATCACCCGGCCTAAATTCAAGTGTCTTCCGTATGCTGAAGGGAAAGCTCAAGGGGTCAAGCCCCAAAACAAGCAGGAGCTGACAATGGATGCAGTAGAGGCATGGCAGAGCATCAGCAAAGAAGAATCTCAGCACCTGGTGATGTCTATGAATCACACATCCAAGTAGTCATTGCATGCAAGGGATATGCAACAAAGTATTAAACATTACTAATAATACAGACCATTGCTATGTCCCAAATTTAAGGTGCCCTGAAATGAGGGGATTATGTATAAATAGGGCTATAATTTTGACATAGTCAGCCAAAATGCATACAAAATAGCTTGGAATGTGCACTTTAATCAAATGTGAATTGCTTGATGACAAATATAAAATTTTGAAGCACGGGGGCAAATAAAGGAGAAAAAAAAGTGTCTTTGTCCAAAACATTCTGGAGGGCACTGTATGTAATTATTTAGCTTTGAAAGCTTTATATGGTAGAAAATTCCATGGGTTCATTACTCTTGGGTTGAAAAACAATTCTCTTCATCTCAAACCTGCACCTGATTCTCTGCGATCAGGAACATCCTTCCAGCACCCACTCTGTGCAGTCCTGCCAAAATTTTACGGGTTTCCAGGAGATGCATTCAAGTAGGCTGGCACCATCATACCAGATCTCTGTCATCCTGGCCATGCCCTCTTCTCATTGTTCCCTATGGGTCAAAGGTATGTCCAGCACCTCTAGGTTCAAAAGCAGATTTTTTTCCAACAACTATCGGGCTCTTGAACCTCCCCATAACATTTTCACTATCACACTGTTTCAAGACACACTTCGGACTCAGCACATTTTTGGAACATGACTAACTTGGAATATTTATTTTTTCCTCTTCCTGTTGTATTTATTACATTTTTCTCTCTTTTGTGTAGCTTGTTTTATGTACCTGGGAAGCTATAGCAAGTCCAACTTTCATTGCATCCGTACATTGTACAATAAACTTCAAACTCTGACGAATATAAGCCTCATCAACCCAATCAATGAACTTTTCCTCTGCCTGATAATCTCCTTCAATGACAGAGCTCAGATTATCTGTTTCAGGATCTCTGTGTCACACATTTGAATGCTGTGGCCTTCAAGATTGAGGATGTTGGCCCAGAGAGAGCATTGGTATTGGTTTCCTTCCCTGTCCAGTGAATTTAGTTGACTGTGCGTTGACAGCATTATTTGCATTTTTCCAGTGCATTGATGTGCTTTCTCCAGTAGTCTAGATCTTAGAATTTTATGGGAAGGCAGTAATCTTTGCTACACATTATATCATGAGTTTTGTGCTAGACTTATAGTCCTGATCCTTAATTAACCAAAGTCTGTTCTACTGCACCACTGATGCTTGCCCTTGCTGGGAGCTGACTCCTGACCCATGGTACAGGTTTTCTCAGTGTGAATGTTTGTTGTCAGGAAGGCAGTGAGGCAGGTTAATACAGGACTTGGTCTTACAGATATTTGTGCAAGTCTCATCCTCTCAGGTACTTCAGTGAATGAGTCAATAATATCTTAGAGTCTCTGAGCATTATATGTACACTAACTTTCACAAGACCAAGCTCAGTTAGCCTTGGTGTAGTAACTGTGGGTTCAACAATTCCATTAGTTTTGACAACTAGTCCCACCCTCCACAGGAAGCTTGTTAATGCCACAATGTGGGGAGATCATTTGGGAAAAGACAAAAGTGCTTTGTTTCCCACAGCTTTGCACACAGATTCTCCAAGAATAGGTGTGTTGTCCCCCCCCCCCCCACCCCCGCCCCCCCCACAGAGGTTATCAGGCTCTTGAGCCTAACCCTAACCATAAACAACTCTGGATCACCAACAGATTGTTCTGCATTGTTGAAACATCACATTTTTTTGCAACCATGAACATTTATGTCTTTATCCCTTTGTATTTATTATCCTTTTTTCTGTCTCATGACATTTTGTGGTAATTTTGATTTATACTATTGTTATTGGTGTATCTTATGAACTTGTATGGCTGCAACAGTTAGAATGTCAGTTCATCTGCACATTGTACTTAATGCGTGAGACACCAAATTCTCATGCCCATAATCAGATCGCTTTGTTGCTAGTGTTGTAGCTTGCATGCCATCACGGAGCAAATGTAAGATTGAGACAATTTTTTCTGGGCCGCCAAATTTGAGGAGGGTGTTCAACAGTGTCTCCAGATTGATGGAGTCAAAGGCTTCAGTGAAGTTGAAGGAGCCCGTGTACATAAGATCACTGTGCAGCTTCCAGCATATCTTCTTTTTTAAAATAAAATATTATTTTTCACACTATGAACCATATTGACCAAAATACACATAAACATTTCCCTCTTGAATATACACAGTGTCATTTTCTCCCCTTTTTCCCCCCTTCCTTCCCTCCCTCCTTCCCACCCCCCTCCCATATCTTCTTGAAGATTGTGCAGCATGGTGGTCAGGAGTGGGAAGCTAAGCTGCTGTTGTTCACATCAGGCCCCTTTGAAGTCAATTGTGGAGTACCCTCTACCATTCTGGCTGAATCAGCTAACAACCAGATTTGTAATCTAATCTATGGTACTTTGGTACCTTGGTAAGTCACTTCCACAATCCATACTCACTGCTCAACCCTGGGAAAGATTTCTAGTTTTTCAATTAATTAAAAATATAATCTTCCATTCTGCAATACCTTGGACATTGTTTCTCTTGATTTCCCTAATCAATGGTTTGTTAATGTTGTAGTATGAAGTTGGTCCATAAGTAGTTATCTCCCAGTAAGTGCTGGAGGGATTCAGAAGATCATGCAATATCCATGGAAAGCTTTGGGCCTGAGCCCTTCTTCAGCTATGACATTTATTTCACTGTATAATTAAACATATACAATTTATATTTTCCATTTTATCTTTAAAGATGGAGCTGACAATGGCTAATGAAATATATGGCACATTTAAAAATTCAAATTGGTTACTAAAGGGTTAACTCCATGCAAGTGTGTTAAATGAAGAAAACATTTAAGAGCCATGAGAAATTACCTTGGATTTAGCTTCTGTTGCAGAAGGTCGATGATGAATCAGTGGTGATTACTGAGACCAGACATTTTGAAGCATTTTGTCAGTAAATAATCTCACCAAATGATGTCTTACGAATGATTGGGATTGATAATAAACAATGTCTCCCAACTGAAGTTAATCATAAAACCTATTTCATGACCTTGATATCTTATTGCTACCATGAACATATCCAATGATTTTTTTTTAAATTTGATTTTAAAAAAATTTAGACAGAGCCCATAACTGGCCCTTTCAGCCCACGAACCCATGCCGCCCAGTAAAACCCAATTGACTTACAACCCCAGTATGTTTTGAAGGGTGGGAGGAAACTGGACCACCCAGAGGAAACCCATGCAGACACGGGGAGAACGTACAAACTCCTTACAGGCCATGGTGGATTCAAACCTCCGTCGCAGGTGCTGTAAGAGCATTGCGCTAACCGCTACGTTAACCATGCTACCCCAATAATAAGATACTGCAAAAGTTCCAAAACAAGGAAGCAACTTAAAGTAGTAGCAGGAATTGTGTTGTTGGAATAGCAGAAAAATGCATTCCAATAGCATAAAGACAATCTATTCTGAGTCTATTTAAATCTATTTACTAACAGCTTTCTCAGTTTTCTGTAACTTTTTGAAAGTGGTGATGTTTACAGGGATGTAATTGCATAGGAAGAAAAGCCTCCAGTACTCAATCGAGTATCCATTATACAATAGTCAGCCTGATAATCGGATCTCTCACACTAATCACTTGACATGCATTGTTGGAATTGCTCCCATTCTACTGATGCAGAGTGTACAAAATGGAGACCAAACTGCACTAAACATGTCATTCACATCTTTACTATCAGCGTCCTGTAACCAGTGTTAGGACGTTTTCTGAAGTATTTAAGCAACTGGAGCTATTGCAGAGGTTGTTTATGGCAGCCACCATAAAGTAAAAAAAAACTATGTACACCAGACTGTGGAGCCAGGAAGAGTGTGCTGCTTCCATATCCTGAGTGATCTTCAAGGTTGTTTCCAGAGCCCTTTGTTTTGCCCTCTCCTATATTGCTTCCTCTGCTACCCCAAGATCTGCTGAGCTATGAGAACCATTTGTCCTGCCTAGTTCCATTAATTTTCCAGTTAATGTCTGTGGCTTGCTATTCTCCATTCTGGTGATTTTAATGATTTGGAACAGCCCTTTTGAGTACTTGTACTCAATGTACCTCAAAAATAAAACAAAAACAATAGACACTTTCTTAATAGAAATAAGTATAGTGGCAGTTCCAGTGTGTTTTACTGGAGTTTGACCATCACTCATTATGTGCACATTAAACGTGTAGAACAATTCATAAGTATCTGAAAAACTTGCAAATATAAAATAAATGTGAATCTCTGTACATGTGACACCAGCTGTTCGACTCATCCATAAGCCTGTTGCTCTCCAGCAGTTGAAGCAAAAGAGATTAGAAACATCTCGTTTTAGACTCCTTTTCGGTGCGGAAAAAACTAAGACACGGTCTTTACCATAAGACATAGGTGCAGAAATCATTTATTCAACCCATTGAGTCTGCCCTGCCATTCAATCTTGAGCTGATCCATCTTCCCATTTAGCCCCACTGCCCGGCTTTCTCTCTGTAACCTTTGATGCCCTGGCTAATCAAGAATTTATCAATCTCTGTCTTAAATACACCCAATGACTTGGCCTCCACAACCACCTACAACAAAAAACTCCACAGATTTTCCATCCTCTGGCAAAAGAAATTCCACTCTGTTCTGTGGATGCTCTTCAATCCTGAAATTGTGCTCTGTTGACCTAGACTCTCCGACATTGGGAAACAATTTTCTATATCTACTCTGTCCTTAATGATATCCTTAATGATTTTATAAATCTCTGTATGTTCCCCCAGTAGCCTCCTATGCTCCAAAGATAAATATCCTTTCCAGCACCTCATAGTTCAAGCCAACTTGTCCCAGTAACATTCTTGTGAATATTTTCTGCATCCCTTCCAGCTCAATATTATCTTTCCTATAGCTGAGTGACCAGAATGTTCATGATATTCCAAGTATGGTCTCATATCCCTGCTTCTGACTAATGAAGGCAACTATGTTAAATGCCTTCTTCATCACCTTGCTTTTGTGCTTCGCCACTTCTGTGGAACTGGACACTGAAGTATCTCCATTCTACAACACTCTCCAGGCCCTGCCACTTACTGTGTAAGTCCTGCTTTGGTTTCTCCTTGCATTTTTCTGAATTAATGGCCCACTTTCCCAGTTTACAAGATCCTGTTGTCGTGTCCAATTTTAGGGTTATTGCAAATTTACTAACTAAGTTACATTGTCATCCAAGGTCAAAAACCACAGTGGACACAGCACCAACCCCTGTGACACAACACCAGTCACAGGCCTCCAATCTGACCACCAACACTCCACTACCATCCTCTGAGTTCTACTATCAAGCAAATTCTGTATTCAATTGGTCAGCTCACTTGGATCACATGCAATCTGACCTTTCAGACCAGCCTACACTATGGGACCTTATCAAAGGCCTTCCTAAAGTCTATGCAGACAACTTCTACTGCCCTGCCCTCGTCAATCTTCTTGGTCACCTCTTCAAAAAATGGAATCAAATCCATGAGACAAAAGCATGCCATGCTGACTGTCTGTAAACTGTACTTACCTTTCCAAATGCATGTTGATCCTGTTTCTCAGAATCCTCTCACGTAACTTGCCCTTGAATGATGTTAAGTTCACAGGTGTAGATCCCTGGCTTGTTCTTCCAGCCATTCTCAAATAATGGCACAACATTAAGCTATCCTCCAATCTTTTGGCACCTCGCCTGAACCTAGCAATGATGTTAATGTCTCTGCTAGGAATTCAAAATGTCCTTGGATACACTTGATCAAGCCCTTAATGCTTTTTATTAGTAAAAATATTTTAATTATTTCAGAATCAGAATTTATTGTCATGGCATCTCCATACCAGACAGTAATGCAACCAGACAGAATGCTCTTCAAGGAAACCTGAAGAAGTTTTCAAGAGTCTTTGGTGACATAGATTTCAGATTTATGGCCAGAGTACATACATGACACCCCTGAGATTTTTTTTTCCTGTGGCCAAGGCAGAATACCCAAAAAAACTGTACACAATGTACACATGTAAACAAACGTAAACAACTGACCAGGCAATACAGAGAGGAAAAAGAACAAGCAATAAAGTACAGAAGTATGAGTCCTTAAATGAGTCCATGATTGAGTTTATTTTATTGAGGAGTCTGATGGTGGAGGAGCAGCAACTGTTCCTGAATCTGGCAATGTGAATTTTGTGGCACCTATACCTCTTTCCTGATGGTGGCAGTGAGAACAAAGTGTGTGCTGGGTGGTTTGGATCCTTGCTGATTGTTGCTGCTCTCCAATGGAAATGTTCCCTGCAGATGCTCTCGATGGTGGGGAGGGTTTTGCCTGTGATGTCCTGGGCTGTGTCCACTATCTTTTGCAGGGTTTTACACTCAGGGGTACTGGTGTCCTCATACCAGACGGTAATGCAGCTGGTCTGCACATTTTCCACCACACATCTGTAGAAATTTGCCAGGATTTCCAATGACATACTAAACCTCCACAAACTCCTGAGGAAGTAGAGGGGTGAGGGGGTGATGGGGAGTCACGTGATGGAGTAGTGGCCGGTCGGGGAGGAGTTACGGTCACTGCAAAATCAGCTGACGTTTTCGAGTGAATTCGCAAATCCAAATGGAGAGGGGAGATGTGGTTGTCCGACAAGGGATAAAGGACAACTCAGGAGGGGGAGGGGAGATTGGGGTTAAAGAAGTTTTAAATAGGAGAATAGGGAAAATGTTTGATGTTTTAGAAATGTTGTCTTATAAAGTGTTCAAAACAAGAAAGCAGAAATGGATAAGAAGGAAAGGTAATGATGGAGAAACGGAAAGGGAAGATAAACAAAGTATAAAATGGCTACGCTGAACTATATGACTTTAAATATTAACGGAATACATAACCAAATTAAAAGGAAGAAACTGCTAAATTTACTGAAAAAAGAAAAAATTGATATAGCATTTGTGCAAGAAACACATTTAACTGAATTGGAGCACAAGAAATTAAAGAGAGATTGGGTAGGACACGTAACAGCAGCGTCGTATAATTCAAAAGCAAGAGGGGTAGCTATATTAATTAGTAAAAATGTGCCAATTAAAATAGAAGAGGAAATAATAGATCCAGCAGGGAGATATGTAATGATAAAATGTCAGATATATTCGGAGTTTTGGAATCTACTCAATGTATATTCACCTAATGAAGAAGATCAAAAGTTTATGCAAGATATTTTTTTGAAGATAGCAGATACGCAAGGGAACATACTAATAGGAGGGGATTTCAACCTGAATTTGGATTCAAATATGGACAAAACTGGGAAAAAAATTAACAGAAAGAACAAAGTAACCAAATTTATAATTAAATCGATGGAAGAAATGCAACTTTTGGATATATGGAGGAAACAACACCCAAAGGAAAAGGAATATTCATATTACTCGGCTAGACATAAAACATACTCAAGAATAGACCTATTTTTGTTATCAGCTCGTATGCAAGATAGAGTAAGAAAAACAGAATATAAAGCTAGAATATTATCGGACCATTCACCCTTAATATTGACAATAAAGTTAGAGGACATCCCTCCAAGAATGTATCTTTGGCTTGGCTTCGCGGACGAAGATTTATGGAGGGGGTAAAAAGTCCACGTCAGCTGCAGGCTCGTTTGTGGCTGACAAGTCCGATGCGGGACAGGCAGACACGATTGCAGCGGTTGCAAGGGAAAATTGGTGGGTTGGGGTTGGGTGTTGGGTTTTTCCTCCTTTGCCTTTTGTCAGTGAGGTGGGCTCTGCGGTCTTCTTCAAAGGAGGTTGCTGCCCGCCAAACTGTGAGGCGCCAAGATGCACGGTTTGAGGCGTTATCAGCCCACTGGCGGTGGTCAATGTGGCAGGCACCAAGAGATTTCTTTAGGCAGTCCTTGTACCTTTTCTTTGGTGCACCTCTGTCACGGTGGCCAGTGGAGAGCTCGCCATATAACACGATCTTGGGAAGGCGATGGTCCTCCATTCTGGAGACGTGACCCACCCAGCGCAGCTGGATCTTCAGCAGCGTGGACTCGATGCTGTCGACCTCTGCCATCTCGAGTACTTCGACGTTAGGGATGAAAGCGCTCCAATGGATGTTGAGGATGGAGCGGAGACAACGCTGGTGGAAGCGTTCTAGGAGCCGTAGGTGGTGCCGGTAGAGGACCCATGATTCGGAGCCGAACAGGAGTGTGGGTATGACAACGGCTCTGTATACGCTTATCTTTGTGAGGTTTTTCAGTTGGTTGTTTTTCCAGACTCTTTTGTGTAGTCTTCCAAAGGCGCTATTTGCCTTGGCGAGTCTGTTGTCTATCTCATTGTCGATCCTTGCATCTGATGAAATGGTGCAGCCGAGATAGGTAAACTGGTTGACCGTTTTGAGTTTTGTGTGCCCGATGGAGATGTGGGGGGGCTGGTAGTCATGGTGGGGAGCTGGCTGATGGAGGACCTCAGTTTTCTTCAGGCTGACTTCCAGGCCAAACATTTTGGCAGTTTCCGCAAAGTAGGACGTCAAGCGCTGAAGAGCTGGCTCTGAATGGGCAACTAAAGCGGCATCATCTGCAAAGAGTAGTTCACGGACAAGTTTCTCTTGTGTCTTGGTGTGAGCTTGCAGGCGCCTCAGATTGAAGAGACTGCCATCCGTGCGGTACCGGATGTAAACAGCGTCTTCATTGTTGACTCAGAAACCTGGCCAGGAATCCTGGGCAAGCATGGCGTCGGCAAGTGCAACGACAATGGGCGCCTCCTGTTGGAGCTCTGCGCAGAACAGCGACTTGTCATTACAAACACCCTTTTTCAGCAGAGGGACAGCCTTAAGACCACCTGGATGCATCCCCGATCCAAACACTGGCACCTCCTGGACTACATCCTGGTGAGAGAAAGTGACAAACAAGATGAGCTCCACACCAGGGTCATGCCTAGCGCGGAATGCCACACTGACCACCGGCTGGTTCGCTGCAAGCTCAACCTTCACTTCAAGCCAAAGCCCAGGAACAATAAAGCCCCCAGAAAGAGGTTCAATGTTGGAAACCTGCAGTCAGACGAAGCGAGAGGAAACTTCCAGGCAAACCTCAAAGCAAAGCTCGACATTGCAACCCGCCTCACGGACCCGTCCCCTGAAACCCTCTGGGATCAGTTGAAGACTACCATACTGCAATCCACTGAAGAGGTACTGGGCTTCTCCTCCAGGAAAAACAAGGACTGGTTTGACGAAAACAGCCAGGAAATCCAGGAGCTGCTGGCAAAGAAGCGAGCTGCCCACCAGGCTCACCTTACAAAGCCGTCCTGTCCAGAGAAGAAACAAGCCTTCCGTCGCGCGTGCAGCCATCTTCAGCGCAAACTCCGGGAGATCCAAAATGAGTGGTGGACTAGCCTCGCCAAACGAACACAGCTCAGCGCGGACATTGGCGACTTCAGGGGTTTCTACGAGGCTCTAAAGGCTGTGTACGGCCCCTCACCCCAAGTCCAAAGCCCGCTGCGCAGCTCAGACGGCAAAGTCCTCCTCAGCGACAAGATCTCCATCCTCAACCGATGGTCAGAACACTTCCAATCTCTTTTCAGTGCCAACCGCTCAGTCCAAGATTCCGCCCTGCTCCAGCTCCCTCAACAGCCCCTAAGGCTAGAGCTGGATGAGGTTCCCACCCTGGATGAGACATATAAGGCAATCGAACAACTGAAAAGTGGCAAAGCAGCAGGTATGGATGGAAACCCCCCAGAAGTCTGGAAGGCTGGCGGCAAAACTCTGCATGCCAAACTGCATGAGTTTTTCAAGCTTTGTTGGGACCAAGGTAAACTGCCTCAGGATCTTCGTGATGCCACCATCATCACCCTGTACAAAAACAAAGGCGAGAAATCAGACTGCTCAAACTACAGGGGAATCACGTTGCTCTCCATTGCAGGCAAAATCTTCGCTAGGATTCTACTAAATAGAATAATACCTAGTGTCGCCGAGAATATTCTCCCAGAATCACAGTGCGGCTTTCGCGCAAACAGAGGAACCACTGACATGGTCTTTGCCCTCAGACAGCTCCAAGAAAAGTGCAGAGAACAAAACAAAGGACTCTACATCACCTTTGTTGACCTCACCAAAGCCTTCGACACCGTGAGCAGGAAAGGGCTTTGGCAAATACTAGAGCGCATCAGATGTCCCCCAAAGTTCCTCAACATGATTATCCAACTGCTCGAAAACCAACAAGGTCGGGTCAGATACAGCAATGAGCTCTCTGAACCCTTCTCCATTAACAATGGCGTGAAGCAAGGCTGTGTTCTCGCACCAACCCTCTTTTCAATCTTCTTCAGCATGATGCTGAACTAAGCCAAGAATGTATAGATGGAGATTAAACTCCATGTTACTCAAAAGGCAAGATTTTAGAGAATTAATTGAAAGACAAATTAAAATGTATTTTGAAATAAACACGGAATCAGTGAAAGATAAGTTTATACTATGGGATGCAATGAAAGCATTCATTAGAGGGCAAATAATAAGTTATGTAACCAAGATGAAGAAGGACTATAATCAGGAAACAGAGCAGTTGGAAAGGGAAATAGTAAATATAGAAAAAGAATTAGCAATGAAGGAAGATACAACTAAAAGAAGAGAATTGGCAGATAAAAAAATAAAATATGAAACACTACAAACATATAAGGTGGAGAAGAATATAATGAAGACAAAACAGAAATATTATGAACTAGGGGAAAAAACGCACAAAATTCTAGCATGGCAGCTTAAGACAGAAGAAGCTAAGAAAATGGTATTGGCATCAAGAGATCACATATAATCCCAAAGGAGATCAAGGAAAACTTTAGAGAATTCTATGAACAATTATACCAAACTGAAAATGAAGGGAAAGAAGGGAAAATAGATGAATTTCTAACTAAAATTGAACTACCAAAACTACAAATAGAGGAACAAAATAAATTAACAGAACCATTTGGAATAGTAGAAATACAAGAGATAATAAAAAAATTACCAAATAATAAGACACCAGGAGAGGATGGATTCCCAATAGAATTCTATAAAACATTTAAAGATTTATTAATTCCTCCCCTCCTGGAAGTAATCAACCAGATTGATAAAACACAAAGCTTACCAGATTCATGTAAAACAGCAATAATTAAAAATACTAAAGCAAGAGAAAGATCCACTCACACCAGCGTCATATAGACCAATATCTTTACTTAACACAGATTATAAGATAATAGCTAAACTATTAGCAAACAGATTAGCAGAGTATGTACCGAAAATGGTAAATCTAGACCAAACTGGATTTATTAAAAAAAGACGCACAACAGACAATATTTGTAAATTTATTAACTTAATTCATGCAGTAGAAGGGAGTAAAGCGCCAACAGTAGCAGTTGCTTTAGACGCAGAGAAGGCCTTTGACAGAGTAGAATGGAATTATTTATTCAAAGTATTGCAAAAATTCAGTTTTCCAGAGAAGTATATTAATTGGATTAAAGCATTATATAAGGAACCATTGGCAAAAGTGACAGTAAATGGATATGTATCAAAGCAATTTAACTTAAGCAGGTCAACACGGCAGGGATGCCCACTATCACCTTTAATGTTCGTGTTAGCTATAGAACCACTAGCAGAATTGATAAGAACAGAAAATAATATAAAAGGGATAAAAATAAAAGACAAGGAATATAAAATCAGTTTATTTGCGGATGATGTTATAGTATACTTAACAGAACCAGAACTATCAATAAAAGAATTATATAAGAAATTGAAGGAATATGGAGAAGTGTCGGGTTACAAGATTAACGTAAATAAAAGTGAAGCAATGCCTATGAATAATGCGGATTTCTCAAAATTTAAGAAGGAATCACCATTCAGATGGCAAATGCAAGCAATAAGATACCTAGGTATACAAATAAATAAAAACCTCGGCCAATTATATAAACTCAATTATTATCCACTAATGAAAAAATTACAGGACGATTTAGAGCATTGGAAAGATTTACCACTAACACTAATAGGAAGGATAAACTGTATTAAAATGAACATTTTTCCTAGGATATTATACCTATTTCAGGCATTGCCAATACACCTGACAGAGAAATTCTTCAAGGAGTTAAAGAAAATAATAAGGAAATTTTTATGGAAAGGGGGGAAACCGAGGATAGCACTAGATAAATTAACAGAATGGTATAAACAAGGAGGCTTACAACTGCCAAACTTTAAAAATTATTATAGAGCCGCACAATTAAGATACCTATCAGATTTTCATCAAACAAGGGAAAAGCCAAATTGGACTAGATTAGAATTAGATAAAATAGGGGAAAAGATACCTGAACACATATTATATAAATGGGATGAAAAATTGGTACAATATAGAAGTTCTCCAGTATTACATCATCTACTCAATATTTGGAAGAAGATTCAGGTAGAAAGAAATAAAACAAATTATCAATTACCAAAACTAATATTGACGCAAAATAAGTTACTCCCTTTTACAATAGATAACCTTTCCTTTAGAGAATGGGAGAAAAAAGGGATCAAAAGAATAGAAAATTGTTTTTCAGGAAATAGATTATTATCCTTTGAACAAATGAAAGATAAATACAATATAACTCAAGATACAGTGCTGGCATATTACCAATTGAGATCCTACTTGAAGGACAAATTAGGAAGCAGTCTAAGTTTGCCAGAGGGAAGTAAGTTTGAATATGTGATTACAGATACAATGACAATCAAAAGATTTATAACAAATATGTATATTAAACTGCAAGAAAATGAGAATGAGGAAACAAATGGTAAAACTAAACAAAAATGGGAACAAGATTTAAATATAAAGATAAAAAAGGAAACATGGGAGAAGTTATGTTCTGGAACAATAAGAAATACAATAAATACGAGGTTACGTATGATACAATATAACTGGATACACAGGCTATACATTACACCTCAAAAGTTAAATAAATGGGACCCAACAGTATCTGATAGATGTTTTCGATATAAAAAAGAAATGGGAACAACAATTCATGCAATCTGGACATGTGAGAAAGTAGAAAAATTTTGGGAAGATCTAAACCAAATATTAAATAAAATTACAGAAAACAATATACCAAAGAATCCAGAGATCTTCCTCCTAAGTAACATAAAAAACAAAGAATTTGGAATTGATTTGGAGGATGCACAAAAAAGATTTGTTAAGATAGATCTAGCCGTAGCAAAAAAATGTATTATGTCAACCTGGAAATCGGAAGATAATTTGAAAATACAACAATGGTATATAGAAATGAATAAATGTATTCCATTAGAAAAAATAACATATAGTTTAAGAAATAATATTGAAATATTTGAACAAATATGGGAGCCTTACATGAAACACAATAGCGAAAACCTACCGGGGACATTCATTACCTAAATTAACGAAAGGAGAAGGAAATGAAAAGAATTGACTCAGTGGAATTTCTTGTTTATTTTTATTGAATGACAACATTGTTTGACTGGTTTAATGTATCCTAGATTTTGTACTTTAAATGGACGGGAGGGGGGAGGTAGGGAGGGTGGGATGGGAGGGGTGGGGGGAGAAAATGGGTGTGAAAAATTAAAAAAATTTTTAAAAAATGGAAGTAGAGGGGTTAAACATGCTTTCTTCACGATGCCATGTGTTGGGTCCAAGAAATATCCTCCAAAATAGTGACTTCCAAGAACTTAAAATTGCTCACCCTCTCCACCTCTGATCCCCCAATGATCACTGGATCGTACACATCTGGTTTTCCCTTCCTGAAGTCAACAATCAGCTCCATGGTTTTGGTAACATTGAATGGAAGGTTATTGTTGGTGGACCATTCAGCCATGTTTTCAATCTTCACCCTGTATGCTGACTCATTGCCCCTTTTTATACAACCCACTACCATGGTATCGTCAGTGAATTTTTTAGATGATGTCATTGTCGTACTGAGCCAAACAGTCATATGTATAAACCGAGTGGAGCAGGGGGTTAATAGTGCCATCCTGTGGTGCTCCAGTACTGATGGAGATTGTGGAGGAGATGTTATTACCAATCTTCACTGATTGTGGTCTGGAGGTGAGGAAATCAAGGATCCAATTACACAGGACTTGGAGTTTGTTGATCAGTTTTGAGTAGATGATGGTGTTTAATGTCAAACTGTAGTCAATAAAGGGAATTCTGCTGTATGTATCTTTGCTGTCCAGGTGTTCCAGAGCTTTGTGTAGGGCCAGTGATATGGCATCTGCCGGAGACCTGTTGCTATGATAGGCGAATTGGAACAGATCCATGCCGCTGCTCAGATGGGATCTGATATGATCACAAGATAAAGGAACAGAAGTAGGCTATTGAGTCTGCTCTGCAGCTCCACCCTGAGCTGAACCATTTTCACATCTAGTTCCAATTTCAAGCCTTTTCCCCATATCCCTTTATTTCCTGACTAATTATACCTATCAATCTCCTCCTTAAACTCCCCCAATAATCGGACCTCCACAGCTGTATGTGACAACGAATTCCACAAATCCGTGACCCGCTGACTAAAGAAATTTCTCCTCTTCTCTGTTTTAAATGGGTACCTTCTCATTCTAAGACTGTGCCTCTTGTCCTGGATTCACCCACCAAGAGAAACATCTTATTAACATCTACTCTGTCCAATCCTTGCAGCATTCAAAATGTTTCTATGATATCCCTTCTCATTCTTCTATACTCCAATGAATACAGTCCTAGAGCCACTAAATATTCCTCATATGTTAGCCCCTACATTCCAGGAATCATCCTGGCAAATCTCTGTACTCTCTCCAAAATCATTACATCCCTTCTAAGATAAGGGGCCCAAAACTGCACACAGTTTTATACATGAAGTCTCACCAGTGCCCCATAGAGCCTCATCAACACCACTTTACTCTTATACACTATTCCTCTTGAAATGATGCCAACATTGCATTCGCTTTCTTTACTGCCGATCCAACCTGGTGGTTAACCTTTAGGTTATTGTGCACGAGGACCTCCAAGTCCCTTTGCACTTCTGAATTTTGAATTTTCTCCCCATCCAAATAATCATCTGCCTGTTTATTTCCTCTTCCAAAGTGTACAACCGTAAATTTCTTTGCCCACTCTCCTAAACTGTCTAAGTCTCTCTGCAACCTTTCAGTTTCTTCAACACTACCTGCTCCTCCACCTATTTTGGAATTATCTGCAAATTTAGCCACAAAACCATTCAATCCATAATCTAAATCAGGGGTGTCAAACTCAAATTCACTGAGGGCCAAAATTAAAAACTTGGACTAAGTCGAGGGCTGAACTAAATATTTATTGAAAATTTTCAACAACATCTGCATGTCTTCTCTTCTTTCAACAACATATGTAATGTTAAACTTTTTCTTATTAAAATAAATGTTTAATAATAGTTTTGGATAAACTCTTTCCAGAAGCATTAACAAATGAGAAATAAAATATTCAATAAATAATATTTCTCTATAGAGGATTTGTCAAATGTTGCTAGTGTGCTGTCGAATAGTAAAATCTGAGGGCTATTGAGAATGTGGGAGAATAACATGATTCCTGAAACAATCAAATGGGTGACTGATTGTGGGCATGAACTCTAGCAGGGTTATTTGCCATGCCCTTTTTCCATTGGTATAGATATCCTTTGATTTACACACTTTTCAAGTTTTATGCCTAATGAGCTTGTATCCAGGTGCAGGACCATTTTTAACCAGGAATATATTTATCACTGTGGCATGAAACTATTGGAAGATCGTTTTATCCTGAGATTAAAGTTCATAATACTTACTCAGGCCTGTGTGCGGGAGGGCGGGGTTTGCAGCCGATCGGGTTGGACAACGACAGTGTGGGGGCATCGGCTCTCGCTGCAGGGCGGCATCTCGGCAGATCAGCGGCCCCGTCACCGTGAGTCGCGGATCGGCCTGCGGCAGGGAGGGGGAGTGGGCAACGGTCCTGGCGAGGTCAGGCCCGAGGCCTCCAGTTCTGAGCGCTGGGAAGCGGCCTTGGCTTCCCCTGACACCTGCCAGGCCCCAAAACCAGAGTCCACGGTGAAACCCTGCAACGTAAACAGAGGAGGTGGGGGCGATTAGCAGGCTGACGCCAATGCATTCTGGGATTTGTTGTATTACTGTGCATGCGCTATACTGGCGCGGCGGCCAGCGGGCCACCTCTAATACATTTTTGAAATGATCTTGCGGGCCAAATATAATTATATTGCGGGCCAAATTTGGCCCGCGGGCCAGAGTTTAACATGTGTGATCTAAATCATCAATGTACATTGTAAAAAGAAGCGGCCCCAATACTGAACCTTGCGGAACACCACTAGTAACTGGCAACCAACTAGATCCACCCTTTGCTTTCTGCCTATCAGCCAATGCTTCATCTAATCTAATATCTTTCCTGCAATTCCATGGGTTTTCATCTTATTAAAGCAGCCTCTTATGCAACACCTTAAAAATCAAAGGCCTTTTGAAAATCCAAATACACAACATCCACAGCCTCTGCCTTGTTCATCCTACTTGAGATTTCCTCAAAAAATTCCAATAGGTTGGTCAGACAAGATCTTCCCTATCATGTCATGCACCCTGAGGTATTTCATAACCTCGTCCTTGAGGATCGACTCCAATAACTTTCCAACTACAGATGTCAGACTAAAAGGCCTATAATTTCCTTTTTTCTGCCTCCCTCCTTTCTTAAACACCGTAACTATATTTGTGACTTTCCAATCCTCCAGAACCATGCCAAAATCTGTTGATTTCTCAAAAATCATTTCCAATGCCTCCACAATCTCCAAAACCACCTCCTTCAGAACGAGTGGGTGCACCTCAGCCCATCTGGGAGACTTATCTATCTTTAGTCCATTTATCTTACTAAACATTACCTCTCTAGTAATATTGACTGTACTTCATTCTATTCCTTAAGATATCTGACTATCAGGTATATTGCTATTTTCTTCCTCAGTGAAGAATGACACAAAATACTCATTTAGTTCCTCTGCCATCTCTTTGTTAACCATTATAATTTCTCCAGCATCATTTTCAATTGGTCCTATATCTACCTGTGTCTCTCTTTCACTCTTCATGTATTTTTTTTTTAAAACTTAGTGTCTTTTTGTACATTATTTGCTAACTTCCTTTCATAATTTATCATTTCTTTCCTAACGACTTTCTTTGTCTCTGTAAGTTTTTAAATGTTTCCCAGTCCTGTCTTTCCCCTAATTCTTGTTTCCTTGTATGCCCTCCCTTTTCCTTTTATTTTAGACTTAATCTCTCTAGTTCAGGGTAGCCAACCTCTTAATTTTTAATCTTTAATTTAGACATAAGCACGGTACCAGGCCATTTCGGCCTATGTGTCCGTGGCACCCAATTGACCTACACTCCTGGTATGTACACGTGGCCTGAAATGGCCTGGTACCGTGCTGTATGTCTAAATTAAAGATTAAAAATTAAAAGGTTGGCTACCCCTGCTCTAGTTAGCCACATTTGTGCCATTTTTCCATTCATAATTTTCTTTTTTTTGGAAGATGACTATCCTGCACTTTCTTGTAGAAATATTATTCAATTCTGTTCTGGCATTCCTCCACCCCCCCCCCCCCCAACCACTCCCCCTCCCTCCATCTAGCTTGCTTCCAGTCAACTTGGGCCAGTTCCTCTCTCATACCCCTGTAATTTCCTTTGTTCCGTTGAAAAATTGACACATCTGATATCAGCTTTTCCTTTTCAAATTTGAAATTAAATTGAATTTCATTACGATCTCTATTTCCTAAGGGCTCCATTACCTTTAATTCCCTAATCACCTCAGGTTCAATGCACGTCATCCAACCCAAAACTGCCGATCCCCTGGTGGGCTTATTGACAAGCTGTTCCAAAAAGCCATCCTGTAGTTATTGTACAAACTCTCTCTCCTGAGATCCAGTACCTTCCTGACTTTCCCCTTTCATGTTAAAATCCCCCATAATTATTTTGATATTTTCCTTCTGACAGGCTTTTTCTATTTCCAGCTGTAACTCATTGTCCACCTCCCGGCTGCTGTTTGGGGGCATGTATATAACTGCTAATAGGGTCCTTTTTACCCTTGCCATTTATTAACTCAACTTATAAGGATTCTACCATTTCTGACCCCAAATCCCTTCTTTCTAGTGATTTAATATCATTGCTAACTATTAGGACCATGTCACCCGCTCTACCTACCTGCCTATCTTTCCTATACACTGTGTACCCTTGGACATTCAGCTCCCAATCACGTCATTAAGCCATGTCTCGGTGATGGCCACAATGTCATATCTTTTAATCTGCAGCTTTACAACAAGGTCATCCATTTTATTTCTAATGCTCCATTCATTTAAATACAGTACACTTGGATCAGTATCTGTTAACGATTTCTTGCATTTCTATTGTACACCTGTCTGTCTTTTCTGTCATCTTTGCTGCACATTATTTTTGACTTTTTTTCTGTTTTCCTCTTTCTCAACCCTCACACCCTGGCTCCCTTTTATCTTAATCTCTGCACACATTCTGATTCCCACCATTTCCCACACCCCCCCCCCCACCACACCCCCACCAAACTAGTTTAAACCCTCTCCAACAGCTCTAGTAAACCTCCCTGCCAGAATATTGATCCCCCTCCAGTTCAGATGCAGCTTGTCCTTTTTGTAAAGAAATCCCAATGATCCAGAAATCTGAACCCCTGCCCCCTGCACCAACTGTTCAGCCACAACTTCCTGTTCCTACCCTCTCAGGCGTGTGGCACAGGGAGCAATCCTGAGATGACCACCTTTGAGGTCCTGCTTTTTAACTTTCCTAACTCCCTGTATTCCCTCTTCAAGACTGTGGTGATATGTAATTACATCACTAGGTCACCAGGGGTCATCCCAGTGACTTTGTATATAAAGCAGTCCAGAGCCTCAGTCTAGCCTTCCAGGTTTGACTTGCAGAGAGACTTAGTGTACATATTAGTTTATTAAAGCTGTCTTATACTCGCACTGCTGTTGTGGTTATTGTCAGTACAATTTAATAAATTAATATGATAGCTACTAGGATGGAAGCTGCTTCTGCTCCAACATGCATTCCTGACTACCTGGAGATTCTTCCTGATGAATGGAATCCGGGGACGACTAGTACCCACATGCTTCCGAGGACAGAGACGGCGAGGAACTGCTGTATTGGAATCGTGGTGGAATGCAGGGAAGACCACAGAAGTACGATAGGGGAGGTAAGAAACAGCCAAGAGTGCTGCCTGCCCGTGGGTTCGCCGGTACAGGCACCACCGACCCTAAACCCCGGTCCGATCAGAAATGGGCCACTACAAGTGCAGGTGGAAGGATCTCCACAAGTTGTACTCCCAATTGCCACGTATGTGCAGAATTCCCAACCACTCCAGAGCCAGGGAAAGCAGACACCGCTACCATCACTCCCCCAGCAGCAGTTTTCCCAGTACCACGGAGACCTGACGCTACCGCTGGGATCCCCCCTAAGCCCGCTGCAAATGTCCCAAAGCCAGAGACTCAGCCAATAGCCCCAAGCACCCAAGTTACTCCTCCAGCAAACACAAACCCCAGAGGCTCTACCAGCAGCTCCCAGTACCCCAGGGTCCACCTTTGCTATACCTAAAGAACCAGAGACTGTGGCTTAGCCATGTGCTGCGACCAGACAGTCTGGAGCTCGACCCCAGAAATCCCGGAGCTGCCATACACTTCAGCCGCTGGCAGAGATGCTTTGTAAATTACGTGGATGGTGCTGAGGCATCAGATAAAGAGCTATTAATGCTGCTGTTAGCTCAGCTGGGAGACCACCCTTACTCCCTTATACAGGATGCCAGGTCCTACCAAGAGGCAATGAGCATTTTACAGAGGCATTACAGTAAGGGACATAGTGAACTCCACTCCCGGTACAGACTCATGACAGGTCACAACAAGTAGGGGAGTCTGCCAGAGACTTTATACTCTCTCTGAAAGACCTGGCAAGAGGCTGCAACTTTAAAGCAGTATCAGCTCAGGAGTATGCAGAGGACCTTATTAGGGACAGAATTGTTGCGGGCATACGGTCCACTGAGACAAAACATCGATTGCTGGAGAAAGGAATGGTGGGGCTAGATGAGGCAGAGACTATTGCAGAAGCTTTAGAAATCACCAGGAAAGAATTGGAGGAGTACTCACAGGACCCTGGGGCTTGGACAAACGTCACACTGCTGGACTCTCTAGCCCCACGAAAAGAAAAGTATGCTGCCTCACAGGAATCCACAGCAGCAGTAGCACACCTTGAGGGCCCCAAGTACTTTTTCTATGGACAAAGCATCCCAGATCCTCTGCCCTGCCAGAGAAAATGTCTGTTCCAACTGTGGAAAACGTGGGCATTATGCAAAAGTCTGCAGAAGCCACAAGGCCACAGCCAAGGGTCATTCTCATGCTAATGAGAGGTGGGAAGCTCTTCTTTCTCTACAGACAAACAGAAAAAAAAGAATGCCATGTGCAGCTGGCCATCTTGGACAAATGGTACAAAGCAGAGAACACAGTCTTCAGGAGATGAATAAGACGCCGAGTACTTTCGAATGGAAGGACACACCAGACTTGCTTCCCTACGCATGAATCAGGCAAGTCCACCCAATTTATCTGATGACACTGTGTGCATCAAAATTAACGATGTGAGGGTAAATTGCTTAATAGATAGTGGAAACACTGAAAGTTTTATTGACATGCCCGAGTGAGCACCAGATCCTGTTAGCAGCTAGCAGCCTTGCGGCTGAAGTAAAACAGTTTTGCAGGGTCACTCTAGAAATCCAGGGCACAAAATATGAAGGGTTCAAATTACTAGTACTCTCTCTCCTCTGTGCCCCAGTACTATTGGGGTTAAATTTTCAGTGCCAGTTAGAAAGCATTACAATAGTGAACAACGGTCCTCAACCCCCAGTACGCCTTACAAAGAAACAACACTGCAGCCTGTCTGTCCTGAACACAGAACCCCCTCCACTGTTCACACACCTGACCCCAGAATGCACACCAATAGCCACAAAGAGCGGGAGGTGCAGCCTGAGGGATAGAGCCTTCATTAGGACAGAGGTCCACAGGCTACTACAGGAGGGCATCATAGAGCAGAGCACCAGCCCCTGTAGAGCCCATGTGGTTGTAGTAAAGTCAGGAGAAAAACTGCGCATGGATTACAGCCAGACAATCAACAAATTTAGACAACTAGATGCCTACCATCTGCCACGCATAGTAGACATAGTCAACAACATTGCGCAATATAAGGTGTTCTCCACCATAGACCTGAAGGCAGCATACCACCAACTGCCCATTAGAAACAGCCCATTTACAAGGCATTTAAGGCAAGCGGCAGGCTGTATTAATTTCTGCACCGGTGTCACCAATGGAGTGTCCCTGTTTCAGAGAGAAATGGACCGAATAGTAGATGAGTTCCAACTGAAAGCGGTGTTCCCCTACTTAGACAACGTGACAATCTGTGGCCACACTCAGGAGGATCATGACACAAATTTAAAACGCTTCTCCCAGGCAGCCGAGGAAAGGAACCTAAAGTACAACAAAGACAAATGTGTCTTTAGCACCAGGAAGTTGCCCATCCTGGGCTACATAGTGCAGAATGGGGAAATCAGCCCAGACCCAGCCTGTATGCGCCCTCTCCTAGACCTCCCAGTGCCACACACGCTGAAAGCACTAAAAAGGTGTTTGGGGCTGTTCACTTACTACGCCCAATGGGTACCCAACTTCGCCAACAGGGCCCACCCATTTAAAATAGCCTCAGTTTTCCCACTGTGCCCAGCAGCCACCAGAGCATTTAGGGATGTTAGGGACCATATCGCTAAAGCTACCACGTGGTCCATAGATGAGTTGATCCCATTTCAAGTAGAAACAGATGCATCCAATGTGGCTCTGGCAGCCACCCTAAACCAGGACGGTCGACAGGTGGCCTTTTGCTCGCGAACCCTACAGGGGTCAGAAGTAAGACACTCAGCAGTAGAGAAGGAGGCCCTAGCCATTGTGGAAGCAGTAAGGCACTGGCGACATTATCTGGCATTCAAACACTTCACCCTCGTCACGGACCAACGGTCTGTGGGACCAGAACAGGGGGAGAATTAAGAACTACAAAATCCTGCGCTGGCAGATAGAATTGTCTACATTTAACTACAACATTCTATACCACTCCAGGAGACTCAACGACCCCCTGGACGCGCTGTCCAGAGGCACTTGTGCCATCCATAACCACGTCCCAGTTGCAGAACTTGTACAATGAGCTGGGCCACCCGAGGGCCGCTAGACTGTTTCACTTCATTAAAACCCAAAACCTCCCATTTTCGGTAGAGGAAGTGAGGTCAGTGAACAAGAGCTGCCCCATCTGTGTGGAATGCAAACCGCAATTTTACTGGCCAGACAAAGCCACTCTGATAAAAGCTACCAAACCTTTTGAGCGCCTCAGCCTTGATTTTAAAGGCCCTCTCCCATCCAATAATAGAAATGTCTATTTCCTAAACGTAAGAGATGAATATTCCCGTTTCCCCTTCACAATCCCGTGTTCTGATGGATCAGCAGCCACTGTTATAAAATGCCTCCAACCCATCTTCAGCATATTTGGGTACCCAAACTACATACACACAGTCAGGGGGGCTGCATTCATGAGCACAGAAGTACAGCAGTACCTGCACGAGAGAGGGATTGCTACCAGCCACACTACAAGTTACAATCCCAGGGGGAATGGATAAGTTGAAAGGAAAAATGCCACTATCTGGAAAACAGTCTTCTTGACTTTAAAAGCAAAAGACCTTCCTGTTACTAGATGGCAAGAAGTGTTGCCAGAAGCCCTACACTCTATATATTCTTTGTTGTGTACTGCCACTAACATGACCCCACATGAACGTATCTTTTCTTTCACAAGGAAAGCCACGACGGGCTCAGTGCTGCCTAAATGGATGATGACACCGGGACCTGTTCTCCTCCAGAAGCACTGCAGACCCCACAAAGCGGACCCGCTGGTGGATCAAGTGGAGTTGAGGCACGTGAACCCTCAGTACGCCTTCGTCACATTCCCAGATGGAAGAGAAGACTCGGTGGCCACCAGGTCAAGGACTCCCTGTACACAGATAACGCCATCATCTTCTGATCGGATTGGTCCACAGGTTAATCAGAATCTGCAGTCTTATAGAGAGAGACTGGCATCGAATGCCAGGATAAACTGGAAGAAAAGCGAGACAATGCTCTTTGGAAACTGGTCTGGCCAGTCCCCCATCCCCTTCACAGTCAGATCTTATAAATATGAAGATGTTGGGGATTTGGTTGGAGGAGCCAAAGAATGCAACAAAAATTAGTCAGAGTGGATCGCAAAAGTCCACCAGAAATTGAGTTTGTGGGTGCGATGCTCCCACAACCTGATTATCAAATGTGAGGTGCTCTTGGGACTGCTGTATGTGGCGAAGGTGTGGCCCATCCCCCGCACTTCCATCCTGGCATTCAACAGAACTGACTTCTGGTTCATATGTAATCCAAAATGGAAAGGATCTGAAGGGAAGCTATCTACATGTCATCAAATTATGGGGGTAAAGGCATACCCAATGTGGCCCTCATCCTGATGGCCACCTTAGTGGGTAGCTATATCAGGCTGAGCATGGCACCAAAGTACCAGGGCACCAAGTGCTGCTATGTACTGAGGTTCTTCCTGTCCCAGGTGTTGTGAAGCATGGGCCACCCCCATTGCCATTCAATGTCCCAGTCAACTGAATGTTGCCACACTGCCTCTCCTTCATGGAAAAGTTTTTCCCAAATACCTTTGACCACAAGGCCATCAGGTAGAGGTCAGCACAGAATGTCCTGCAGACGTTGAGAGATGAGGACTTTTATGGACACAGTGGGTTGGCTCCCTGAGCAGACTGTCCAGGTAATCTCACGGAATGCCTCATTGCTTGTGCTAACAAACAAGCACCAGGACTTGGCCTGGCTGGCAGTGAGAGGACCTCTCTGTCAGATCATTTCTATACAATTGGAACATCTCCCTAACACACCTTGTCCCTGAGATGATTGTGGTGGAGAGAAGACAGTCATCCACCTCTTTGCAGAATGACAGAGGGCTCTCTGATTTACAGGCTGTTCCCAGGGATGCACTTAGAATGAGACATCCAGAACTGCTGGAAGACAATCAAGTCAGTGAAAGACACACTTTGGTCTGCCAAAAATATGTTTGTCTTTCAGCACATGGCAGCAGGAGTAGATGCTGAGGGACGTACTGAGGGTTGGCGTAGCCAAAGAGGCAGTTCTGCCTTATTTGCAGGAAAAAGAATCTCAGGGTTGTATGTGATTTATGTACTCTGACAATAAATTTGAAATCTATGTCACTAAAGACTCTTTGTAAATAATTTATTGTGAATAAAGTCCAATTTTAGTTAAAACAAAAAGCATGTACAGCTGTTTGGGTTTCTGCATTCATCCAACTCCATAGTAGGCATTTTAGCCACCTACATGTGCTGTTCCTTCAATTAAAGGAATATTGCAGGGCACTGATATATATAGCATGCAGACTCAACCATGCCAGCAAAGAATTTATGTGTGATAATCCAGCAACAACTTGAGCAACAAGATTAGTGTAGTGGTTAACACAATGCTATTACAGTGCCTGCCACATTGCAGTGGGCTGATATCGCCTCAAACTGTACATCTTGGCGCCTCACAGTTTGGGGGGCAGCAACCTCCTTTGAAGAAGACCGCAGAGCCCACCTCACTAACAAAAGACAAAGGAGGAAAAACCCAACACCCAACCCCAACCCACCAATTTTCCCCTGCAACCGCTGCAACCGTGTCTGCCTGTCCCGCATCGGACTTGTCAGCCACAAACGAGCCTGCAGCTGACGTGGACATTTACCCCCTCCATAAATCTTCGTCCGCGAAGCCAAGCCAAAGATTACAGTGCCAGAGGCCCAAGTTTTATTCCATCTGTTACGGAATAAGTTATATTTTATTCCATAATTGTATTAAGGGGTAAGGTTAGATTGTGGGGGTTTTGATATTAGTTTAAATTCTACAAGAAACATTAACATTTCACAAAAGACATCTCATTTAAAATGCAAGAGCTTTGCTTAAGTGTAGACTCTTTGTCTGCTATTGACTTTAAAACCAAAGAGTGCCTGTGAAGATTGCACAAGTAGGTGTTCATTGGACTGATGTTGTAGAATTGAAATGGACCATTGTCTTTGTCTTTAAAGGAGCTGCACGTTTGAACAGATGTCCAGGCTCAGAAGCAGATTCATCTTTTATTGCTTAACTGGTGCCAGTGATCCAAATTTCTGATAGAAGTCTGCTGTTCTCAGAGGGGTAATGTGGTTTTGCAAACAGAGAGAAAGAAACATGCCATTCATTAGGAGAGAGAGAGAGAGAGAGACAGTCAGTTTACTGCAGCAGTTTTGTGGTGAAGGCTGCAAATTGGGAGACTTGGTTTTGAGTTCCGAGTTCAGCCTATTCTAAATCCTTGTCGTCAATTACAAGAGGCTGTGGTTGGTTATTGTGTTTCTCCTGAAATAGGGGAAAAAGAAGAACTCTTTGTGGTAACCTGGACGAAGAGGTCATCTCTTGGAAAACCCACGAGAAGGCAAGTTTCTTTGGCAAGACGATGAAGTAGCTGATTGAAGTAAACCAGTTTGTGAGTGTCCAACAAACAACTAATATCTCTCTGAAACAAAGACCTTCATGAGTGGTAACAATTTAAGTTAAAGCACTCGAGCTTGGTGAAGATCATAAATGTTCAATTGTGTGCACAGTACGGAAGATTAGCTGATACCAGTGAACTTGGAGAAGTGAAAAGTGAATGATTGGACAGTGAAACAAAGAACTTTGAACACATACACATTACTTACATGTGCACTTAGAATTAGAAGGGGGTTAAGTTGAGTTGATAGTAATAAGTTAAATCTTTTTTTTCTTTTTTTTTTCTTTGGCTTGGCTTCGCGGACGAAGATTTATGGAGGGGGTAAAAAGTCCACATCAGCTGCAGGCTCGTTTGTGGCTGACAAGTCCGATGCGGGACAGGCAGACACGATTGCAGCGGTTGCAAGGGAAAATTGGTTGGTTGGGGTTGGGTGTTGGGTTTTTCCTCCTTTGCCTTTTGTCAGTGAGGTGGGCTCTGCGGTCTTCTTCAAAGGAGGTTGCTGCCCGCCAAACTGTGAGGCGCCAAGATGCACGGTTTGAGGCGTTATCAGCCCACTGGCGGTGGTCAATGTGGCAGGCACCAAGAGATTTCTTTAGGCAGTCCTTGTACCTTTTCTTTGGTGCACCTCTGTCACGGTGGCCAGTGGAGAGCTCGCCATATAATACGATCTTGGGAAGGCGATGGTCCTCCATTCTGGAGACGTGACCCATCCAGCGCAGCTGGATCTTCAGCAGTGTGGACTCGATGCTGTCGACCTCTGCCATCTCGAGTACTTCGACGTTAGGGGTGTAAGCGCTCCAATGGATGTTGAGGATGGAGCGGAGACAACGCTGGTGGAAGCGTTCTAGGAGCCGTAGGTGGTGCCGGTAGAGGACCCATGATTCGGAGCCGAACAGGAGTGTGGGTATGACAACGGCTCTGTATACGCTTATCTCCACAGCTCCAATAAAAGTGCAGAGAACAAAACAAAGGACTCTACATCACCTTTGTTGACCTCACCAAAGCCTTCGACACCGTGAGCAGGAAAGGGCTTTGGCAAATACTAGAGCGCATCGGATGTCCCCCAAAGTTCCTCAACATGATTATCCAACTGCACGAAAACCAACAAGGTCGGGTCAGATACAGCAATGAGCTCTCTGAACCCTTCTCCATTAACAATGGCGTGAAGCAAGGCTGTGTTCTCGCACCAACCCTCTTTTCAATCTTCTTCAGCATGATGCTGAACCAAGCCATGAAAGACCCCAACAATGAAGACGCTGTTTACATCCGGTACCGCACGGATGGCAGTCTCTTCAATCTGAGGCGCCTGCAAGCTCACACCAAGACACAAGAGAAACTTGTCCGTGAACTACTCTTTGCAGACGATGCCGCTTTAGTTGCCCATTCAGAGCCAGCTCTTCAGCGCTTGACGTCCTGCTTTGCGGAAACTGCCAAAATGTTTGGCCTGGAAGTCAGCCTGAAGAAAACTGAGGTCCTCCATCAGCCAGCTCCCCACCATGACTACCAGCACCCCCACATCTCCATCGGGCACACAAAACTCAAAACGGTCAACCAGTTTACCTATCTCGGCTGCACCATTTCATCAGATGCAAGGATCGACAATGAGATAGACAACAGACTCGCCAAGGCAAATAGCGCCTTTGGAAGACTACACAAAAGAGTAAGTTAAATATTGATATTATATAATGAGGAAAATTAAAAACATTTTTGTTTAAGTAACCACTGTCTTGGTGAATTTCTATTGCTGTGGATTTTTGGAGTCCTCTGGGCTCATAACAGCACTGTCTGTAAGGAGTTTGCACGTTTCCCCATGTCTGCATGGGTTTCCTCTGTGTGCTCTGGTTTCCTCCCACCTTTCAAAAACTTAAGAGGTTTGAAAGTTGTTATATTTGGACAGCAAAGGGTCGTTGGCAGAAGGACCTGCTACCATGCCGTAGCTCTAAATTAAAATAAAATTAATAATGAAGCATCTACTTCATTGAGGAGAAAGAGCCCCATTGATTGACACTGCATACAACATTATAAACATTTTCACTTTCCCTTCACTTCCAGCACACCATGGCTGCACTACACACGTTCTATGTGACTTACTTCCAATGGTGCGGTTGTCCGAGACCAGAGGTCATAGGCTTAAGGTGAAAGTAGGAGGCTTATCTGAAAGGGGATTTTTTTTTCTCAGTGGTCAGAATCTGGAGCCATGGGAAACTGCAAATACTGGGATCTTGAGCATAAAACAAACAACTGGAGGATCTCAGTGGATCGAGCAGGAACTTAATGGATGTTGGGGGATGGGGTGTGGGGGAAGGAATTGTCAGCATTTCTGGTTGCAACCCTTCTATAAGATTCCTTTCCCCTGATTGATGCTGTTTGACCCATTGAGTTCCTCCAGCAGATTGTTTTTTGATCAGAAGCTGGTATATGCTGCCTGAGGAGGTGGCAGAGGCAGATGTGCTTACAATATTTAACAAGCACCTGTACACAGACTTGAATTGCCAAGGCATAGTAGACAATGGAACTAATGCACATAATCTGAATTAATGCAGATTTGTGCAATGGGTTAGAGTGGACACAGAGAGATGAAGGGTCTATTTCTGTGATGTATAACTCACTCTATGACTTCCTTAAGACCTGTAAGGAGTTTGTACGTTCTCCCCGTGTCTGCATGGGTTTATTCTCAAAGCTTTGGTTTCCTTCCACCCTTCATTGGGCTGCACAGGCTCATGGGTCAGTCGACCTTGTTACTGTGCCGCACTGGATGGTGACCACTGAGGCGAACCATTGATAAGACTCCACGACTGAAAGACCCAAGCATCCGGCAGGCTGCTGGCAACTCGAGGCGAGGAACCCACGGAGGCTGAGGGCTGCTGGAGACTGCTGTCAGGGGACTCGCACAGGGCTGCGGACTGCTGGTGACTGGCTTGAAACTGGCTGAAGGGGTACTAGGTATTGGAACCGGATGCGAGGGGGTGCCAAAGGGTTCCTGATGGTGTTGAAGGCTTGGATCTGGAGCTCGGGTAGCCAATGGTTTGGACTGGATTCTGTGTGGCTGCAGAGACTGCAAAAGTGCTGGAGGTGAATCTATGGACACTTGGTGACTCTGGGCAGAATTCTCTCTTGGTTCTTTCTCTGTAAGAGGCGCTTCAGGCAATTTCTGCTGATGGCAAATCTGTCTGCCTTACAGCAGACAAAAGCAATTTCGTGTAATATGACACTGTTTTATTACATGACAATAAATTGAATCTTGAATGCCTAAATTAAAATTAAATTAAAGACAGCACCCTTGACGTACTCCATGAAACAGGGATGGCCACATTATGACTTGCAACTCACCCGCAAAGTCTTCCAAGCATAAAGGGTTGGGTACTCTAATGTATACGACTAGTATATATGAATACCACATCAACAGCTCTTCATTCTGAGACAAAAGTCCTTTTTACACAGAGATCCTGCAAAACTGCTGTAAAGAAGACCTGTCATCAAGCCGGCTTTGCATGTTTACACTGAATGTCATTTTAGATAGCATGCCAGCATTCTGGAAGCAAAAGAGGTGTGACCTGTAACACAAGTGTTGGTGTCCAGTGTGATGTATAACATACACATCATTTCCCATCCTGGTCCCGGCCTGCTGGCTCACTCTTTTTACAGACATAGATTCGGTGCTGTGACTACCTCCGCTGCTGGCTTAAAGATGGAACTACAATGACCCCCCCCCCTCCCCCAATTCCAAGTTTGAACCTTTAACACAGAATGACATGGTGTAATAAAGGTGCAATATTCCCATCTTGAAGGGGCTGAGTAAAAGGGGCTACTGTCTCAAAGATCTGTACCCTACAGAATGTCATTCAGTGCATTGTCCTGTCTCATCACCACTTTCTCGGAGCAGTTAGAGTGCCTAATAAATGTTGCCACTACCGACAACATCCACCTCTCATACATAGATTTAAGTGGTCTGTGCAATTTGCACCTTTACCTTTGAAACAGCCTGTAATTATGTCATGTGCAATAGATTGGATGGCGAACCACTTGCAAGTGTCTAGAATGACACAGTTGTAGCATCCCACGCACAAAGATGCAAACAGGCCCACAAAATAGCCAACAAGCGTGGCGACTGTGCTGACCTGGGGGGGGAAGGGGGGTGACACCAGCATTGTCCCAGGTGACATCCTGCACTTTGGGAAGACAAGGTACTGTGGCGGGACCGCTGACCAATCACAGGAATAGTTGTTTGGGATTACTGCCTATGATTGTCAAGATTGATGGAAATTAATGTTTGTTCTAGCTCTGAGGCACAGCCTACCCAAACTACCATGGCCTGACCTTGTCTAGTCAATGTGTCTTGCCTAATGCAATTGAATATTAGGGTTGCCAAATATAATGAAACTTTGTCACAAAACCCAACATGAATAAATATGCCTCATTAACCATTATTGACTTTCATGGTAGATATTGATTTCTCTGAAAATATTCCTCAAATTTTGGCTATTTCAAAGAGAAAACTGATTAAGAGTTCGTTATTTTTCTTCCATCTTTCTGTTAACACTTTATATCATACAATCTTCTGAGACTATTCCAGAGCTGAGAGAATGTTGAAGTTGATCACTAATGAATCCACTACCTTTGTAGCCAACTCGTTTAAAATCTTGGGATTCAAACACAGGCCCAGTAAAGTGGTCAGGTTTTAGTCTCTTAATTCCTCCAAGGTATTCTTTCAGTGACGGGTTATTCACTTTAGATTGTCTCTAGTTTTTTGTTGTTGCATTAACTTGACCTTCTGCAAGTTACATTTTGGGGATTTGATTCTGAGAATCTTGGTGACACTCAATGTGGTATCAAAGGTATGCTTCATTGCAGAAGTCGTTATCACAATACTGTTTATGGATTTTGTGGGATACAAATTCACTGCTTCATTCCGTACATTACTTTCGCACCACAGAAGGATTAAAGGCATAGAAAGTGGCTACTCACCTCGTTAAATGTGTGCAGGTTCCATGAAAGGCAATCTTGGTCCTACACCAACCCCCTCTTTCAATGAAGAATATATCGAGTTCCATATTGATAGAATCTGCCTCCATTACGTCGACAATGCCCTCCTGATCCTAACCGGATGGTTTACAAAATGTGTTTGAAACACATTTTGTTCTCCTACGATCCCTGGTTTTTTTACTTTTCTGCAATAGGGGTAAATTTCTCCCTCTCTCTAGCTCCTCCGAACTTTTAAATAGCCCATGAGGGAGACTTGGCGGAATGGAAGAGAGGGCAGAAGTAGGGAGCCAGGAGCAAAAAGAGTGTGAGTGTGGTATGGTATGAACTATGTGCAGATTGAATTTAGTCTATAAAAACTGAAAAGGGCAAAATCGCCTTTATGGACATTTCAAGTCCCGCTGAGATCCTCCAATACTTCTGTGTTTTTACTACAATCACAACATCTGCAGACTTTCATGTTCGAACATGAAATACAAATCCTCATTTTGTTATCAGGTTTTCTATTAAATACTTGAGTAAAAATAATAATTTCAATGAAGTTATATCATGGAGAGAGAGGCCTTCAAATAATTTAAAGGTTAAAAATAAATTTTAAATAATAAGTCATTAGTAAATACAGTTGCAAAAATCTTTCAGCATTTATAATTAAATTAGTGACTTTTATTATAGGAAAAAAATATTTTAAAATGACCAAGAAAAAATGCCAGTCTGCATGTTCCTAATATTCAGCTCCAATAATATCTTTGACTGTATACTTTTCTGTTTTAGATCATTTAAATTGATATATTTTGTTCTATTAGCATGTCATAGTGAATTAATGCATTTTCTTAATCTAAACCAATTAATATTTTCTATCCACAAAGATTCATCCAGTTTAATCCTTCATCACAATTTATCCCTTTTAATGTCAAGATCAATGCTGATTTATGCATGCATGTGCTCTTTGAGGTACTCTAATCAAAATACAAGAACTGTATTCCCAGCATGCCTTCACAAGTGACTTACTACATTTGCAGTCTAACCTTTGGAGGCTGATCATCTAATCTTTTGAGTACATCTCCTTCATATGCTCAGCTAAAATTTCCTGACATTGAAACTGTTCATTTATTTTTGTTTTAAATCTTGTTTAAAGAGCAGAAGACATTTGGCAATACTTTACTGCAGCAATCTTAAAATAGTCCTAATCTGCTCCCACCCTTTATCTCTAACTGAGCTAGTTGTACACACTTCCATTCAGAGATACAATGTCCCCCAGCCCAAATAATCTCTTTTGTGAAATATTCCATGCTGCATCAATCTTCTTCCTTCCACAATCACGGGTGGCTTTAAAATAATGATTCTCTAAGCAAAGGGTATAGCCTTTGACTGTTCACACCCTTCAGGCACAATTGTTTTAAAAAGTTTACAAATCTCCGATCCAGTAGCAAGAGTCTTAAAATCTCATTTGTTCTCACATCCAGGTTTGTGACAGCACTAAAGCTGTCTCTATTGACTATAATAGTTTACTGAAAATTAACAGTTTGCAAACCGAATTTTTTTAAATTATGAGCTTCTATTATATTGTATCATCTTATTTATACCATGTCATTTTATTCTCCTGACTCCTATTGTAAGCATTTGAGGGTTCAAATCATTATTCCCCAAATCTCAGTTTATCCATATCCTTGCAGCTTCTACCATTGAACATTTTTTCTATTTTTTTTTATATATATATATCTGCTCCCGAGTACCCTTTCTACAAACCGGTGATTTAAATATCCTTGCCAAAGCCAATTTGATATTCAAATCATATAAAGGTTAAAAAAAACTCAACCCTGATTCCTGGTTACAGCTCCTAATGGACAAGTCATTTCCCCATCCACAAATGCTGCCTGACCTGCAGCCAGCACTTACCACAGGTTACAGAAAACTAAACTCAAACCTCTATTGTTTTCTCTGTAGTTTAAAGTCTGCACTGGAGGATGGGTTTCCACATTTTCTGATATTGTGCCCAAGCAATCATTATTTCACATAACTGAATGTTGCTGGGCTTTTTGATTGCAGTTATATCACAGTATTTGAGTGTTAGGAGGAAAATGAGCCAAGACTGACTGGTGCATATTAATTGACCTGGAACTAAAACTGGTATCTCTGTTATACAAGCAGTGACAATGATTGATATACTGTATATATTAATGGCCACAACCAACTTTCTACTAATATTGATTGATGTGTTTTCCTCTGGCAGTGTTGGCTGAGAAGACATCATTCTTTTAGCCAGCTCCAGGAGACTGAAGCCATCTTTGAAATGCCACAACTCGCAATCCTTGACAACCATTAACATTCCCTCTCAGAGCAAATGTTCAGAATCAGAAGAAATCGAAGCAGGAGCAGACTATCTGGCCTTTCACCAAGATCATGGCTGATCATCTACCTGTTTTCCTGCACATTTTAATGTCCTTCAGTTTCCCTAATGACTTTAGTTTCCTAGCCCTTCAGGGTAGAGATTTACTCAGATTCACCATCCCTTCATGAAGAAATGCCTCATTATATAGTCCTTTGCTGAGAATTAATCCTGATTCTGGACTCTTCAGCTAAAGGAAGAACCCTCCCTATAGATCCTTTTCAGAATTTTCAGTTTCATTGAGATTTGTTTGACAAGGTCCTTCATGTAATCATTCAGAAAGTCATAAGGCATGGGACCCAAGAAACCTTGGCTACTTGGATTCATAATTTGCTTGCAGAAAGCAAAGGGTAGTAGTAGACAGAACTTATTCTACTTGGGAGGTCAGTGACTGGTGGCATCCTGCAGGGATCTGTTCTGGGATTCTGTTCTTTGCGATTTTCATAAATGATTTGGATAAAGAAGTGGAGTGGTAAGTTAGTATGTCATGAGATGATACAAAGATAAATTGTGGATAGTATAAGTGTCACAGGCTACACAAGATCTAGACAGGATACACATCTGGGTGGAGAAATGGAAGGAATTCAATCAGGATAAGTGTGAAGTGATGCACTTTGGAAGGTCAAACTTGAAGGCAAAGTACGTGGCTAATAGCAGGATTCTTAACAGTGTGGACAATCTTGGGGTCCAGGTCCATAGACCCCTCAAGGATTCCATGCAAGTTGATGGGGTGGTTAAGGTGTATGGTGTGTTGGCCTTCATTGAGTTCAAGAGCCGAGAAGTAATGTTGAAGCTCTATAGAACTCTGGTTAGACACACGTGGAGAATCACATCATTACAGGAAGAATGTAGGTGGTTTGGAGGGTGCACAGGAGATTTACCAGGATGTTGCCTGGATTGGAGAAAGGTTATGAAGCAAGGTTGACAGAGCTAGGGCTTTTCTCTTTGACAAAGGATAAGAGGTAACTTAATCCAGGTATATAAAATTCTGAGGGATGGACAGCCAGCACATTTTCCCATGGGTGATAATAGCAAATATCAGAGGACATCTGTTCAAGTTAAGAGGATAATGGAGATGTCAGAATGTTTTTTTGTTTAAATACACAGTGTGGTGGGTGGCTGGAATGCATTGACAGGAGTGGTGATGGAAGTTGGTTCAATACGGTCATTAAAAGGACTTTTCCATAGGCACATGGATGGAAGAAAAAGAGGGTTATGGGTGTGACAGTTGTGAAGTAGGTTTACATTGGTTGGCACGTCAAGGGTGAAGGGCCTGGACCATACTGTCATGTTCCATGTTCTTCTCTTTTGTCCAAAATTCTAAAGAATGTCATCTAGTCTACCTAATCTCTCTTTTTATGGCAAACCCACCATCCCCCAAACTAGTCTGTTGTATCTCCCTCCATGAAAAGTATATTCCCTCTTTTAGAAAAGGAGACCAATATTGTACACAATACTACAGGTACCAGCTCACCAAGGACCTAGTTAATTGAAGACTGCTTTATTCTTGAGCTACAGTGACTGGCCCCTCTTATCTATTCTACTAATCACATCCTCAAAGAATTGCAGTAGACAAATTTTAAAAATTTATTCCATAAATTTATACCATCTCTGCTCAAACATATTATTTTTTACATCACTGACATTGAGGCTAACAGGCCAGAAGGTCCCAATTTTAATTTTGCTATCCTTAAATAATAGGATCATTTTTCCTATCCTTGAAAACACAAAAACAATGCAGGAACTTTAAAAGTTTGGAATATTTTCATCAATTTCATTATTTAATGTTTGCATCCCAGGCTGAAGGTATGTGACCACTGGGGTAACTCAGGGATTGGTTATTGGCCCTTAATTGTGTACTACTTACATTAATAACCTGGAAGAGGGAATGAAATGCATTTCAAAGTTCATTTGAAAATAAGTGGAAGAGAATGTTGTGATGAGGACATTGTGATTCAGCAATGGAATATAGATAGAGTGGGTGAAAAATCTGATGTGGAGTTTAACGTGAGGAAGGGTGTGACCATGCATTTCTAAATAGAGAGACCACAAAGGAGTGAAATTCCCAGAGAGCTTATTGTGAATCACAATAAGCAGGTTAACAGGCAGGTACAACAAGTGGTTAGTTAAGGTGATATTTTGGCATTTGTTCCAAAGGGGCTGGAGTTAAAGAACAGGGAGGTTCAGTTGCTTGAACAGGGTATTGGGAAGACTACACCTGGAATACTGCAGTTTTGATCCCCTTGCTCAAAAAAGGATCTAGTAACATTGGAGGCAGTCAAAAGTGGACTCACCAGGCTGATTCCTGGGATGAGTGTTTTTCCATCAGAAGCTAGACAGTTTTCAGAAATGCATTATTTTCTTTTAAAATGAGTAATATTTGTGATTCCACCACCACCACCCCCCCCCCCACCACCACAGCCAACTACAATCCAAGAATCACAAAAAATAAGGAATTTTAATATTTTTATTGCAAATCTCGTATTTTAGAAAAAAAATTCAAAATAAAATAAACGCAACATGACTCAATTTGCAGTTATAGTATGCACCATAAATGAAGATTTTTTTTAAAAAGTGATACGCCTGGTTAAAATGATCGAATGATTGGTCAAAAACAATTCTTCATTTGCCATTGTAGTTTACAAACTTAATAGTTTTGCATGTTAGCTTAGGAAGGAACCGTTTCTCTAGTTTACCAAGATTGTCCATATTGTTTAATTGGGATTCAAGTTGTACATTCTTTCAATCTGAGGTCTACTTTTAATTGGTGGGCTTGGATCTTGCAACCACTTTGTTGATGAAACTATTATTCTGTGCTATCACTTCAGACTTGAGCATCATCAGCTTCTGCTTTACTTCTTCCTCAGACATGTCAGAAATGGGTAAAGCTTTAATGCTCAATAGAAAATCAGCAATGATCCTTTCACCATCCTATTGAAATGGAAGGGAAAATATTAATCCATGGATGACTGAAGCATTTTTCATAAATTTTGTGCTAATTCAGAGCCCAAATAGTGGCCAGAGCTAATCACTTCAAATAAATTATTTTTCTCATCAGGATACAACTCTATTAAATTTAATCAAATAGCTTAAGAGCTGCCTGATCTTGTAAATCTTGTGAAAGCGACCAGTTCTCCAATATTCAGTGAATTCAATGTTCTGATTCCCAAGGAAATGGCTCATGGGCCAGACAGACCCTATTACAACACTGTATCTCTAAATTTAAAATTCTGAAATCCTTGGGGAGAAAGAAAGGCTGGGTCCATGTGCAAAAAAGTGCAAACTTGAGGCTCAGGACCAAGCAAAAGGAGCATATTCTGCACAAAATAATTTATAATCAAACAAGAATATCTGTTGCAATGAATTTCAGCATGAAGTCAAACAAAATAACATAAATCTCTTCCTGCTGGCACTCAATTCGCACTACAGAAAAAAATGATAGAAAGGAATATAGCGCTAATTAGCACTAGCTGACCCATACTAGACAAAATGGCAATTGAGTATTAACCACCACACCACATGCTCTCCTGGTTATGTTTAACATTTCTGTGACAGCATTGAGCCTAATCTGTTGTGTTAAATTGAAACCATTTTTGGATCAGTTACAAACCTGTTTTTCTTGACGATATTTCTTGGCCAATGGTCCTTCGTCGCAATCCTCAATCTTGCCTGTGTTCTGGAACTCCTCAAGCTCCAGGGCTTTGTCTTTGGCACTTTGAATAACGTGTCTGGGAAACTGAGCAAGCTCGGCGACATGAATCCCAAAACTCTGATCACAAACACCTACAGACAAATAAAATTATAAACTATTTTAAAAGCCTCAATACCATCCAATTTCAGTTTGCTGAAAGCACTGGGCTGGGACACATTATCTTGATGAATTTTACAGTAGCTGCTTAAACTTTTAAATATTCACCAATAAGGTGAAATTGCAACTTTGAAAAAGCAAAGGGCCCAGGATCTACAATAATAAAATCTGTGGACTCTCAAAATATTTTACTGAACTATCAAATCAAAAATAGTAAAATGCACACTAAATGTGACTTTTGATCAGATCAAGAGCATTAACCAGCACAAAAAGGCCGAGGATGTGACAGTTACATGCAAGTCAGCATGAGAAAGCTGTGGATCATGCATGGAAATATGTGAGTAGATGTATTCTTGATGTGAAACAATATAAAATACATCTGATTATTGAACAGCTTCAATTTGTGAAGCACTTGATTGTGGCAAGAGACATCATATTCACTGTCATTTAATTGTCATCTTACTCCTGGGTGAATATTGCAAGAAAATGCTCTACAAATAGATAATTTTTCCTAAAGACAATGCACCATTGTTAAAATTTGGCCAAAATCTTGACAATGATCCTTTGGTGCATTATTCAAAATATTTTCATAGACTAAGCAACATGATTCACAAAAGGAGCAACTGTCCAAAAACCTGGATGTCAGAAATCTGGACCACCTGAGAAGCTGGTCTTTTAGAAAACTCTCAAACTTTTCAAATTTACTGGGCATCTGAATGTTTGTATGCAAGTGTAAGTGCCACATATGCAGAAATGAGCGAATAAATAATTGTTTTTTTTTGTACTTTCTATTTTATATGAAAAATGTTTCATTAATAAACAATCTAAATTTACCTGTTCATCTCTTCTTAATTCCTCCTTAAATTTGACTTTTAAAAGTACTGCCTAAGAATCCAGAAAATCCAGACCAACCCAATCCCCGAGCAGTCAGGATTTTAGGACTACTACTGTACATTTAAAATAAATAGGGAAATACATAAAGCCTGCTCAAGCTTAATTCAGACCAAAGGAAATGGAGCTGCAAGCTGAGAGTAAACATAATTAGAATTGAGATACTAGTCACTGGACAACTGAAACAGAAATTTTGGACAATTTTTCATGCATGGGGCATTTGACACTCAATAATCATGCGATTACAATGTTTCGATGCTCATCAGGAATTCACTAACCACATACTGACCTTTCAAGTGCGCTTCTGACATGCATATTTTACTGGCTTAATTCTTTAAAAGAATACAAAAGATTCATCTTTTGTCATAAAAACAATAACCTGTAGACTTAATATTCTAATTGGTTGCCTCAAATCCAAGGGAGACTATTATGAGGTGGCCTGTTTGCCAAATCCAGCTGAGATATAATGCAAAAAAACCTGCTGTGGTATGTAACACAAGTTGCTTTCTGGTCAGCTGGCAACTCTTTAGAGACAAGGGTGGAATCTGCCTGTATTTGCTGCATGGTGAAAGAGGTTTGGATAGCCAGCTACATCCAAAATTAAAGTTCAAAATTCAGATTTATTGTCAGAGTAGAGGTACTCCCCGACTTGCGTCCATCCGCACATACGATTGATTTATTTTTTAAAAACGTGTGTGCTGTAACAAACTAATAAACCCTTACTAGTACTAACAAAGGAACAGCAATGGAAAATTAACTAGACAATGGTAAATTGAAAATAGTTTTTATTAAACTACTAAGAACATAAAATTTCTTACTTCTCTCTAAACTTAACTCTAAATTTAACCCCACTATATACAAATGTGTGTGCATTAAAGTCCAAGTTTAAACTTGATTCTGAAAAGTTTGTCAAATACAACATTTCAATAAAAAGTTTGCTTTAAGACTTCAGTATTCCACGTGTGCATGCAAAATTCCAACTTGCATCCATTTTGACATACGACCGGTCCCAATTACGATCATAAGTTAAGGTCTACCTGTACACACATGACATCACGTACAGATTCTTTATCTGTCGGCCATATAGAATTTCTACTAATTGCTACGAGTCCAGAGGACCCCAAAACCCAGCAGCAATAGATATGCACCACGACAAAGGGTTACTTAAACAAAAGTTGCTTTTAATTATCTTTGAACATGAAAATAGAATCAAACTTTAACTTATCTCTATTAACTCACTTAACCACCCCTCTAATTCTAAGCACATGTGTGTGTAAGTTCAGCAAAGTTCTTTGGTTCACAGTCCAATCTCACTGGTTGCAGCCAATTCTTGGATTATCCACAGAAGTTAACAAGAATAAAATTCACCAGGCTTTGGACTTGGTTACCACTCAGGAGGGTTCTTGTTGTGGGGGGGGGGGAAGAAAGAGAGGGGGAGAGAAAGAGATTGAGAGATTTTCTTGTTCCAGGACATCAAAACTGATTCTTTTTTTAAATCAGCCACTCTGGTGTCTTCCTAACAAAACTTGCCCCCTTCAGGATTCTCCAGATGATAAGCTTTCTTTCAGGTCACCACAGAGTTCCTTTCTGTTTCTCCTATTCCACGAGAAACACTGGACAGCCAGTCCTCTCCTTTGACCAGGCCGTCTTCCAAAGCTTGCCCCTCTGGAACCGATGTCTGTGTCTCTCCTCTCTCTCACTCCTTCCAACTCCGAGCAACCTTTTTTTCTGCTCTCTGCCTGCAAAGATCACAAGACCCTCCAGACAGTAAATGCTCTTTTCCAGACAATGCTGCTACTGCCTGTTGTTACATTTGTTGCCTTTTTCAACTGACAGTCCATCATGAGTCTGAGAACTCTTGCAAAGGCTCCTGCAAAAATTCTGTGTTTTAAAATGTTTGTGTGTGAACTGCTCTAACAAACTTTTCCCAATTTATCTCCCAAACATCTCGATGTACTCTTTCACAAATGATAAAACAATCCCAAACACTTCTTTGGATAATATCCAATCCACTTTCCCATTTTATCATGTCCCTTCTGATAGGGACATCTAGTAATACAGCTTCTTTATACTCTAATCAAATTCTACGCACTACTATTCTATGTTTTGCTTTAACTTCCAGATCCTTGGGTAGGCATTGAAAAAAAATCTTGAGCAGTTATACATCTTTGAAATATCCGTCAGCTTTAAAGGGCAGAGAGAGAGAGAGAGAGAGAGAGAGAGAGAGAGAGAGAAGCAACAGTCTTGTGATCAAACTACATTAACAACCATAGGAATTATTAATGCTACAAAAGACATTATAAACTCAATTTTGTTATTTTCAATTCCAATTGCTTCCTTCCCACACATTAACTGTAATCTTCAAGTGCCCACACAGACTCGTCTGACTTGAACTTTACCGGTAACATTTGCTTTCCTGACATACATTCGTAAACCCAAAGCAGTTCTGCTCTCACCATCACAAAGAATTATTACCATCGGATCCTATTTTTTCTGCTCAAGTTATATTTCAATACTTGATGGCTAGCATCAGTCAAAGCATTGTCTTACTACTCTAACAGCACCTCCCAGACTGATGGCCTCTACTATCAAAGGCTGCAGGTTTCTCTCCGTCATTCTTTCATTGTCTAAATCCTGGAATTCCCTCCTCTACAGCACCAGTAGAACTGCAACCGTTCAAGAAGGTGGGTCATCACTATATTGCCAAGGGCTTGATGAAAAAAATACTGGCATTGCCACAGGGCTTGACCTGAAAGAAAGAAATCTTCTGTACTCGTGTACAAGCAGGCTTGGAGCTGCTGAATAAGTAACATTAATTTGTTTTATGCAGGACCATTTATCATATACTGTTACTTTACCTTTCTTCACACGGTACAGCATGGTTAGTGTTTCATCTGTGGTGAGAGCAGTCACATGCAAGTTATTGACTGTTGGTACTTGATCAGCCAGGGCAGTCAGCTCATGGAAATGAGTGGCAAACATACAAAATGCACAAATCTTGGTAGAAATATATTCTGATATGGCCCAGGCCAAGCCAAAGCCATCGTAAGTGGAGGTTCCTCTTCCCAATTCATCAATAATGATCAAAGAGTGTTCAGTTGCTGATCTGGATCAGAAAGAACACAAAGTTGATTATCAAAAGGGTTATAACAAGCCTATGCATAGCTAGTGATTTTCCTCCTTCATTAAACACCTGCATTTTCTTAATCAGCTAAAAACTGGAAAATTCTTGAATGGTCGTCAGTCACTCACCCAATCTAAATCCAATTGAGAATGCCTTTCATATGCTGAAGAGAAAACTTAAGGGTATAAGCCCCAAAATAAACAGGAGCTGAAGATGGCTGCAGTAGAGGCCTGGCAGAGCATCACCAGAGAAGATACTCAGCACCTGGTGATGTCTATGAATCACAGACTTCAAGCAGTTATTGCATGCAAGGGATATGCAACAAAGAACAAAACAGGACTATCATTGTTATGTCCCAAAGAGTATGATGCTCTGAACTAAGGGGACTATATATAATAAACACTGTAATTTCCACATGGTCAAGCCAAATTGTACACAAATACCCTTCAATAAAATCTGGAATGTGCACTTTAATCACATGTGAATTGTTTGATTACTAATTTAAAATAGTGGGCACTGTATCCAAAGCTGGTCTTTTCCTTAGCTTATATTTAACCCCCTGGCTCACCCTGGGAACAACTACGTTTAACTCATTGGAGATATCATAACAGGCTATTGCTTACCTCTAGCAAGAAACTAAGGGAAGAGGATTATCAGCAGGCGTGTTCTCTCTGACCTTCTGTTTATTAACTTTTCTGCACTTAACGGCGAGGCTCTTGGACAATGCACCGAAGGGCCAAATGCAAAAATGATTTGTTACAACCCAGGAGGTAGCCATTTGGCCCATCAGTCATAACAGCTTTCAACATAGCAATCCCATCAGTCCTATTTTCTAAGTTCTGCAAGTTAATTGTTTTTTTTACATCTTCTTGAGCTCCCTTTTATTCCTTTCATATTTAACTACATTAGAACTGTTTACAGTGGTAAACCTGCTTCCATTTTATGTGGGAAGAGCAGGAACACCATGGGAAAACTAACATGGTCATCTGAAGAACAAGCAAACTCTACATAGCTGTGGTCAGGATCAAATCTGGGTTGCTGGAGCAGTGAAACAGTGCCACCAACTTCTGCTGATGCCATGTCTAACACTTTTAAAAAATGTTTGCAGTGGTTTCTTTGGCTTGGCTTCGCGGACGAAGATTTATGGAGGGGGTAAAGAGTCCACGTCAGCTGCAGGCTCGTTTGTGGCTGACAAGTCCGATGCTGGACAGGCAGACACGGTTGCAGCGGCTGCAGGGGAAAATTGGTTGGTTGGGGTTGGGTGTTGGGTTTTTCCTCCTTTGCCTTTTGTCAGTGAGGTGGGCTCTGCGGTCTTCTTCAAAGGAGGTTGCTGCCCACCAAACTGTGAGGCGCCAAGATGCACGGTTTGAGGCGTTATCAGCCCACTGGCGGTGGTCAATGTGGCAGGCACCAAGAGATTTCTTTAGGCAGTCCTTGTACCTTTTCTTTGGTGCACCTCTGTCACGGTGGCCAGTGGAGAGCTCGCCATATAACACGATCTTGGGAAGGCGATGGTCCTCCATTCTGGAGACGTGACCCATCCAGCGCAGCTGGATCTTCAGCAGCGTGGACTCGATGCTGTCGACCTCTGCCATCTCGAGTACTTCGACGTTAGGGATGAAAGCGCTCCAATGGATGTTGAGGATGGAGCGGAGACAACGCTGGTGGAAGCGTTCTAGGAGCCGTATGTGGTGCCGGTAGAGGACCCATGATTCAGAGCCGAACAGGAGTGTGGGTATGACAACGGCTCTGTATACGCTTATCTTTGTGAGGTTTTTCAGTTGGTTGTTTTTCCAGACTCTTTTGTGTAGTCTTCCAAAGGCGCTATTTGCCTTGGCGAGTCTGTTGTCTATCTCATTGTCGATCCTTGCATCTGATGAAATGGTGCAGCCGAGATAGGTAAACTGGTTGACCGTTTTGAGTTTTGTGTGCCCAATGGAGATGTGGGGGGGCTGGTAGTCATGGTGGGGAGCTGGCTGATGGAGGACCTCAGTTTTCTTCAGGCTGACTTCCAGGCCAAACATTTTGGCAGTTTCCGCAAAGCAGGACGTCAAGCGCTGAAGAGCTGGCTCTGAATGGGCAACTAAAGCGGCATCGTCTGCAAAGAGTAGTTCACGGACAAGTTTCTCTTGTGTCTTGGTGTAAACAATGAATAGACCATTCATTTGCAAATTAGATAACTTTCTGACTAATGTAAAGAATTATATTCTCAATACACAAAGTGCTGTAAACTCAGCAGGTAATGCAGAAACTAGAGGAAGCAAAGGGTAACCAATATTTCAAGGTCTAAGCCCTTGAACAAGGTACAAGCAAAAAGCAGACAGGTTCCTGAATAAAAAGGCAGGGGAGGAGCAAGGGGCAGTGGATTCATTCTGAGCTACCCCTTCCTCTTATTACTTTGGGGTTTTTTTTCTCCTACCCTTCTACTTACGTCCACCTCTAGCCTGTTAGCTTGTTCTCTTCCCTCCGGCCCTTTCTCCTCTCCTCACCCACCCCCCCAACACATTTTTTATTCAGATGACTGACTGCAATTTGCTCATACCTTGATGGGCTCAGGCCCAAAATGTTGGTTACCCTTTACTTCTTAAAAGTTGCTGGATTACCTACTGAGTTTCTCCAGTACCGCATTCACAGCATCTGCAGATTTTCCTGTTTAACTCTATATGCTCAATTACAATTTTATGTTAAACATTTTCTATGCCTTACATACAAAATAATCTGCAATGGATGTTTAAACTGATATTATACAACTCTATTCTCAATTTACTAGTTCCTTCCATATTAAAGAACAAATGCAGAAGCATTTACTTTCCACGTGGTTCTGTTTAATTGTTTCAGACAATACGAACTAGTTACTTTCATGATTAACATCAAAGAGTGTGAAGAGAAGAAATTTCTACATTCAGAAAGTGATTTTTTTTTCCCCCAAGTCTATGGTCTAGATGGCTCTGGTTATTTCATTGCCGAGTACATTCCAAAAGGAGATAATAGATCTTAAGGCACCATGGGACACAAGAACAAGGTAAATTAAGCTCATTAGAAGATTAACCCAATTTTAAGGACTGGTTAAGGAATTTGGCAGAGTTGTATGATTGCAGCACCTTTTATTATTTTCAGAACTCACGAGTTAGGTTTCTAGGCCTAGCAGTTTACTGAGCACAAATTGAGCTCCAATTATTTTATACCCAAGAAAAAAAAAACATGGGTCTCATCTAGATATGCTATGAATTTGATTACATAAAATGAATGGAAAGCTAAAATTACAGCATCACCCAGGGAGAATCTAAATCATCAGTCAGGGTAGGCTGCCCTCTGCTGCACCAAATAATTAAGTTTCACTGAATTCCCTTATTTAAAAGAAAAAAAATCAGAAACTCTCAACTTAAAGACTAAAATTACATTGAACAATTATTGACTGATTCAGAAACTTTAAAAAAAAATTCAACCACTTTTAAGGTGGAGGAGCAAGGGAGCTATGAGACAAGCATTCTTACCTCAAGATAGCAGCAGTTTCCAGCATTTCAGCCATGAATGTTGAAACACCTTTGAGTTGACTGTCACCAGCGCCAACACGAGCAAGGATGCAGTCAACAATACTGATCTCTGCAGAATCGCAGGGTACAAAACAACCAATCTGGGCCATCAGAACCACCACACCAGTCTGCCGGATATATGTTGATTTACCGCCCATATTGGGACCTAAAGAACAAGTACGTATAAAAACAAACTAAATTGGCAAAATCAAGAAAAAGAGATTAAAAAAATAAAAACAAACTAGTTAGTATAAGTTTTACGATTTCTGCTGTGCTGCTTAAGAGATGGCTCATGTTTATTTTACTATTTTTAACCTAATGTCAGAATTTTGACCCCACTCAGGTGTCTAATTCAGTCAGTGCCCCAAGAATGATGTTGCTTTGAGCTCATGTGCAGAGAAGATAAATCAACACATGAAGTTCATCCAAATCTGGTCAATTGCTGTCCTAGCAAGTAACATTAACATTTTGTTTCATAAACTTCTTAAAAATTAGGCAAGAAAATTGAGTACGAAAGAAGTAGCAATCATACAAAGAGAATTTACTCATTTCAATTATCAATGGACAAACTAGCTCTAATAGTCAGCCAGCTATTGCATGAACAAACTTTTGCAGATTATAGAAATCTGAAATTCTTTCCAGAATTCTGGAAAGCTACTTTTGATGAGTTCTTTAATTTGTAACATTTTCTCTGTTCCTCGCTTCTAAGGTGCTATCTGACCTGCCAGTGTTTCCAGCGCCTTGTTTTTATGGTAACATTTTCTAGTTCAGATTTCCATCATCTACAATATTATATTTTTATGCCCAGTACAAGAAATTATCAAGAATTTAAATGTTTCACAGTAGGAATCAGCAAGATTCATCACTCTCTCTTTTCTTAAGAAATTAGGTCAACCCTTTCTTCAGATGCCCATTAAAAAAATTCACCCCCTGGACTGGAAATTATTGGACTGTGGGCAGCTCAGTACAATTTTAATACTTCATAAGCTTGGATGAATACCAGGGTATTGGAATTTGTGCACAAAATTGTTACACACCTCGTTTAACAGGGAAACAGCTGATGCCAACATGTTGAGGAAGAGCACAACAGTACGTGATGACCAGAGCGGAGAGATAGATGGCAAAGTCCCATTTATGTTAACAATAGTTCACTTCTCACTTTATAATTATTTCATCTGGTAAAACTATCGACGCTTACCTGTTATGATATGGAACATCTGTTTATCTTTCTCAAATATAACATCGTTGGGTATGAAGGCCACATCATCCTGGACCTCAATGCAAGGATGCCTGGAAGCCTTCAGGATAATCCGACCATGACCCTTTCCCAGGATCACAGGCCGTACGTATGGCACAGGTGCCCCACTGGCTACATGGGCAAAGCTGACCACTGCATCCAGTTGTGCAATCACATCATTTAGAGTCTGCTGAGGTTCTACATACCCTGTAAAAATAGAAAGAGATCCATCTTGTGATTTACTGCAAAACACATCCTTCTCACTATAAAGATTGTGACTTGTTACAGCAAAGAAACAGTGCATGCCAAAATGAAACAAAAAATGCTGTAGTCTGCAGGCCAAACAGTACATTTGGTGAGAGAAAAATCAGTTTTTTTAAAATTCAATAACTTTTCATCATCAGTTCTCATGAAATGTCAAAGATGGAAAGCATTTAGGAGAATGAGGGGGATCTCACAGAAATATTTTGAATGTAGAAAGGTTGTTTGCTAAGGCACAGTGTGAGAGTCTGGGACAAGAGGTCACATCTTCAGGATTCAGGGGTGTCTGGTTAGAACAGAAATGTGTAGGAATTTCTGCAGCCGGAGGGTGGGAAATCTGTGGAATTTGTTGACACAGGCAGTTGTAGAGGCCAGGTCATTGGGTATATTTAAGACAGTGTTACGAGCCCAGAGGACCACAAAACCTAGCAGCAATAGAAATTCACCAAGACAAATGGTTACTTAAACAAAAGTTATTTTTAATTATCTTTAAACATGAAAACAGGATTAAACTAACTTTTTACTATTAACTTACTTAACCTCCTAATTCTAAGTGCATGTGTATGTAATGTGTATACAAGATGAAAAAAGTTATTTGATTCGCAGTTCAATCTCACTCTCACTCCTCCAGGTTCACTGGTATTAGTCAATTCTTACACTGTGCACAGAATTTAACATTTATGAATTTCACCAGACTTTGATGATTGAAAGGAAAATGGTTACTGCTCAGGAAAGTTCTTGTCAGTTTTCAGAGAGAGATTTGTTGCTCGTTGAGACACCCACAACTGATCCCTTCCAATCAGCCTCTTCAGTATCTTGCTGAAGAAATTTGACCCATCAGGGTTTTTCAGGTGATAACCTCTTTCTTTCAGGTCACCACAGAGTTTCTTTTCTGTTTCTCTCATTTCAAGTGAAGCATTATACAGTTAGCCATCTCCTCTTATATAGACCACAGGGGCTTTAAACAGGCTGCAACCTGCTTTCAAAATGGGGTTTTTCCACAAGCTTGCCAGCTTATCATATTCTAGTCTCAGCTACTGAACTGTAGAACTGAACTCTCTCTCTCAGAGAAAATCACATGATCCTCTTAGAACAGTCAACTGCACTCAGACAAACTACGGCTCCGGACCTAATTTTTTGAGTTCGTTCATCTGTTACTTTCCAAAACAATAATCTATTACTCCACAGCATGTCTAATTAACACCTACTTGTGAAGTCCTTATAGGCATTCTTCAAAGTTTCTGCAAAGGCACTCGGAGCCTGAACTGTCTGGCTCGAGCAGAGCTCTGGCATTTTAAATGAGATCTGTTTGGAAGTGTTTGTATGTGACCTACATTAAAAAACCCTGCCACAATTTATGTCCTTTAAAACATATCTAAATACAATACAAAATATTACATAATCTGTCACAACAGATTGATTGGTTCTTGATTAGCCAGGGCATCAAAGATTATAGGGAGAAGGCTGAGTGAGAAAATGGATCAGCTCACAATTATTTAGCTGGGCAGACTCAATAGGCTGAATAGCTTATTTCTGCTGCTATGATCATTGGATCGTACACTTTTTGTTTCCTCTTCTTAAAGTCTACATTCACCTTCTTGACTTTGGTGACATTGAGTGCGAGGTTGTTGTTCATCCACCATTCAGCCAATTTTTCAATCTCCTTTCTGTATACTGACCTGTCACCCCTTTTTATGCCGCCCACTACTGTGGTATCACTAACAAATTTGTAAATGGTGCTGTTGTCCTACAAGGCTCTGTAGCTGCATGTGTAAAGAAGGTAGGGCAGGGTGCTAACAATGCAGCCCTGTGGTGCTCCATTGCTAATGGAGATTGTAGAGATGTTCTTGCCAATCCATACTGATTGGGAGGACTACAGGTGAGGAAATCCAGGATCCAATTCTTTGGCTTGGCTTCGCGGACGAAGATTTATGGAGGGGGTAAAAAGTCCACGTCAGCTGCAGGCTCGTTTGTGGCTGACCAGTCCGATGCGGGACAGGCAGACACGATTGCAGCGGTTGCAAGGGAAAATTGGTTGGTTGGGGTTGGGTGTTGGGTTTTTCCTCCTTTGCCTTTTGTCAGTGAGGTGGGCTCTGCGGTCTTCTTCAAAGGAGGCTGCTGCCCGCCAAACTGTGAGGCGCCAAGATGCACGGTTTGAGGCGTTATCAGCCCACTGGCGGTGGTCAATGTGGCAGGCACCAAGAGATTTCTTTAGGCAGTCCTTGTACCTTTTCTTTGGTGCACCTCTGTCACGGTGGCCAGTGGAGAGCTCGCCATATAATACGATCTTGGGAAGGCGATGGTCCTCCATTCTGGAGACGTGACCCATCCAGCGCAGCTGGATCTTCAGCAGCGTGGACTCGATGCTGTCGACCTCTGCCATCTCGAGTACCTCGACGTTAGGGGTGTGAGCGCTCCAATGGATGTTGAGGATGGAGCGGAGACAACGCTGGTGGAAGCGTTCTAGGAGCCGTAGGTGGTGCCGGTAGAGGACCCATGATTCGGAGCCGAACAGGAGTGTGGGTATGACAACGGCTCTGTATACGCTTATCTTTGTGAGGTTTTTCAGTTGGTTGTTTTTCCAGACTCTTTTGTGTAGTCTTCCAAAGGCGCTATTTGCCTTGGCGAGTCTGTTGTCTATCTCATTGTCGATCCTTGCATCTGATGAAATGGTGCAGCCGAGATAGGTAAACTGGTTGACCGTTTTGAGTTTTGTGTGCCCGATGGAGATGTGGGGGGGCTGGTAGTCATGGTGGGGAGCTGGCTGATGGAGGACCTCAGTTTTCTTCAGGCTGACTTCCAGGCCAAACATTTTGGCAGTTTCCGCAAAGCAGGACGTCAAGCGCTGAAGAGCTGGCTCTGAATGGGCAACTAAAGCGGCATCATCTGCAAAGAGTAGTTCACGGACAAGTTTCTCTTGTGTCTTGGTGTGAGCTTGCAGGCGCCTCAGATTGAAGAGACTGCCATCCGTGCACAGTGGGTTATTGAGGCTCAGGTCTTAAAGTTTGTTGATCAGTTTTGAGATGACGATGGTGTTGAATGTTAAACTGTGTCAATAAAGAGCATCCTGATGTATGTGTCTTTGCTGTCCAGTTCTTCCACGGTTTTGTGTAGAGCCAGCGAGATGCCATCTGCCATAGACCTGTTGCTGTGGTAGGTAAATTGGAACGGATTCATGTCGCGACTCAGACAAAAGCTTCAACACCTACCTCTCAAAACATTTCAGTGCGGTGAATAGGATTGCCACTGGTTGGTAGTTCATTTAGGTAGGTTACCATATTCTTCTTAGGCACCAGTATGATTGAGACCTGTTTTAAACAGATGGATAGCACGCCCTGCCAGAGTGAATGTTGAAGTTATCCGTGAACACATTAGCATAGATTTGCAGTACTTAACCAGATGCTTTCCTTGTATTCATTATCCAGAAGTAGCCCATACATCATCCTCAGATACTAACAATAGAGGATCATCAGGAGATATAGGGATGCGTAGTGGTTCTTCCTTGTTCTAGTGTTCAAATCCAGTGCACAAGGCATTGAGTTCATCTGGGAGTGAAACTTTGCTGTCTTCGACTGCTCCAGGTTTGGTTTTGTAACAGGTTATGTCATTTAGGCCCTATCACAGTTGTCAGGTATCGTTCACTGCTTCCATTCTCATTCAGAATCTCCACCTTGCCCAGGAGATGACTTTTTAATCAAATATACCTGCTCTTTGTAGTGTTCTGGATCTCCAGACTCCTATGATCTGGCTCTCAGCAGGTTCCCGATTTCATTGTTCATCCAGGGCTTCTAGTTGGGGAAAACCCTGAACGATTTAGTGGGGACACACATCCACAGTTGTTTTGATAAGGTCTATAATGGCTCAGGTATAATCATTCAGATCCTCAACCCAGTTTCTGAACACCACCTAATCCAGACTTGAGGCACTCTGGTCAGCGTTCTTCATCCTCCATGACAACGGTAGTGTGGGTCCAAGTGTAGCATATCCTGCAGCCACAAGGGTGGGTAGTAGCAATAAGATGATTAGTGGAAAGGGTTGAGTGGACGAGTGGGTCATGGAAGGAATGGTCTCTGAGGAGGACGGAGGTGGGGGAGGGAAGAGAAGAAGCTGTGTCTGCTGGTGGGATCACATCATAGCTGGTAGAAACTGGAGGATATGTTAGGTGCGGAGGCTAGAGGGGTGGTAGATGAGAAAAATTGGAATCGTGCCATTGCTTCTAGGGACAGAGGTGACCAAGGCAGATATTTGGAAAACAGAGGAGATGTGGGTGAGAGCTGAGTGACTGTGGCAGTTGGGCTGTAAGAAAATATTTGCAGAAATTTGTTAGCTAGATTCAGATGACACCACTGAATTGATCTTTCAAACTATCTGGTATCAATTGATGTATCATTGTTGGGGCAGGATGAATCTCTTCTAATTAGGACTGCATGGTTGGCGTAACGGTTAGCGCCACACCTTTACAACGCCAGTGGTCGAAACTGGTATTCAAATCCTGCCTTATCTGTAAAGAGTTTGTTTGTTGACTCTGTGTCTGCATGGGTTTTCCCCAGGGGCTCCGGTTGTAGGTTAATTGGGCGGCATGGACTTGTGGTCCGAAATGGCCTGTTACCATGCTGCATGTCTAAATTTAATTTTTTTTTTAATTAAACCATCTGCTTGGTGAAAGTTTCAATTCTCTTGGCTACAAATTTATTTCTAACAGAACAGTCCATTATTGCTTTGGAAACTCTTGACAATTTCAAAATTGGGAAGTTGGCAAACTTTTCTCCCAAATGCAAAATCAATGCAAACTGAGAGCCTGAAAGTATGCTCTAATAACTATCAAGGCTGTTGGTGAAAGTAAATTACAGCGGGCTCAATACTGCTTTCATCAGGTAATGTTCCCAATTAAACTAAAATGACATGCTTAAATGAAAGGCCGTAAAAGATTAAATTGCCAATGGGATGCTTTCTACCAAAGATTGGAAATGGTATCTTATTGATGCTAATTAGAAATAACTTTATACTGAAACTAATCCATGCTATATCTAATTTAGGACTACTGAATAGGGATAAACAATTCCTTTCCCTTTCAAAAGAGAATAAGTTCAACAGAGGCCTAAGCTCTTTAGCAATTCAGCAGAATAATAAAGCTAATTTAGATTTAAGCCATTTCTCATAAGAGGATCAAGAACCCAATAAATTGTGGATAAGCAAATGATTCTAAAATAGTTCCAAGCCTTACTTAAAAAGCAAATATATACCATCCACAAGATCAATGCCATTTCATAGAAAATATACTCGTCATCTTATCCAAATATATGAGTCACTTGACCAAATATTCCATTAGCAAACTATAATATTAATAGGTACACCAGATGACCTTTAAATCAAAGTTGTGTTAAATAATACTGTCAATCTGCTCCCAATAGACCCTTTCAGGTGGACCCTCCACCTTGAGGCCAGCTACAGGAGTGGATTTAAAACAGGTGACAACCTTAAAAAGCTGCTGCAGTTTTAAATGGCCCAACTGAAAGGGCGTATTCATATCCAGAGGCACCACGTAGCACCTCCGGATCTGATGAAGGCGGGGCGACTGGTGCTGCAGCGCCACCAATCATAAATATACAGCACAGCAATGACCATCTTTCCTACCCATAATCCCCCATGCAGGTGGAACAGCTCTGTTTTTCACAACAGTTCTAGCTGCATGGGGGATTATGGGTAGGGAAGACGTCAATGCCGCGTTTTGAGCCGCAGAGAGCAGCCCTGGTGTAGGAGCAGCTAGCCGGGCTGCCACAGCCCACACCGTCCGCCCCCTGACGTCCCCTGCCCCTGCCCCGCCGGAACCTGCAGGCCTCCCCTGCCCCGACAATTCCCTGCAGGCCTCCCCTGACCTGACGGTTCCCTGCAGGCCTCCCCTGCCCTGATGGTTCCCTGCAGGCCTCCCTTGCCCTGACGGTTCCCTGCAGGCCTCCCCTGCCCCAAGAGTCCCCGCAAACCTCCCCTGACCTGACAGCTGCCCCTGCCCCAACAGCCACCCCTGCTGACCTCCCCTTCCCAGTGGGGTAGGGGCTGTCAGGTAGCAGGGTAGGGGAATGTCAGGCAGTGGGGAATTGGGTCGCGGGCTGATGGAGTCATCAGCTCACACCCAGGTATTCAGGTGCGTCAGCGGAGCTCTGCACTCCGCTGATTTTCCTTCCCTGAGGAGAGTTGGTATTGGCGTCTTGGAGATGCTTCTCCTGCATTCAGGTGAGTATGTAATTAGCTGGAAGGGAGGGGGGGGGTGGGGGAAATTATGCTGCTTTAAAAGAGGGTGTTTATGCCACCTGAAAGGGCTGACTACTAAAGAGTTAAGAATGCTATGCCAACAGGCTGTCTCAGAAAATAACAGAGAATGTCTCACCTGTTTAAGGGGAGATATGACCATACAAAGTGAGTAAAAAAAAAAGTACAATTAGAAGAGATTTCTTCCCCTCCCCCAAACAATGACACATCAATTGATACCAGATAGTTTGAAAGATCAATTCATTGGTGTCATCTGAACCTATTAACAAATTTCTCCGGGCATTTTCTGACAACCCAACTCCCACAGTTACTCAGCTCTCACCCGCATCTCCTCGATTTCTCAAATATCTGCCCTGGTCCCCTCTGCCCCTAGACACAACGAGAACAGGATTTCCCTTCTTCTCACCTAACATATCCTCCAATTTCCACCAGCTCTCTCTCTCCTCCCCTCTCTTTCCTCAAGGACCACTCCCCCCGTGACTTCCTTGTTCAGTCACTCTTTCCCACTAATAGCCTTCTTGCTACCCACCCCTGACTGTAGGATATGCTACAGTTGCACCCACACCACCATTGTGCCCAAGAAGCTCCTACAAATGCAACTAGTAATAAATGCAAATCTGCTTGATTTCCCAGAGGCTCAGTTTAACATCATATTTGAAAGACAGACCCTCAGACAGTGCAGCATTCTTTCAACATTGAATTTCTCTATTAGCCTAGTCTTATTATTTTTTTTAATTTAGAGATACAACATGGTAACAGGCCCTTCTAGCCCATGATCCCAAATACAATTCACCGACTAACCCTGCATGTCTTTGGAATGTGGAAAGGAAGTATAGCACCTGGAAGAAACCCTCACAGGCAACGGACTCTTTGCAGACAGCGTTGGATTCGAATGCAGATCACTGGTGTTTTAATAGCGCTGTGCTAGCTATGGCGCCCAATGATAACTGGGCCGCTTCTTTTGAATCCAAATCGTTGGGAAAAGACTTGACCTCACTCTTCTGCATAAATAATTATAGATTCTAAAAATTAACAACAAATACAAAATACCAGAAGAATATGGCAGGCCAGACAGAATTCATAGAAACTAAGTCAACTTTTTAAATCAACAATTTGTAATTCAACAAGATCAATATCATTTTCACATTAATATTCAATTTCAAGCATTTGAGGATGTGACAGATTTGTCAACAACTCATATTTTTACAGTACATGTTATAGACTCGAGTTCTACTGTATTGAAACAGGCCCAACTTATCAAAGCTAGTCCAATGTCCCCCTAAACCTTCCCTATCCACAAACGTCCCCAAGTTTATTTTAAATTTTACAACTGTCATCATTTTTACCACATCTAGTAGTTGATTCCATATACTCACCACCCTCTATATGAAGAAGGTGCCCTTCACCTCTTTTAAATCTTTCCCTTCTCACTTTATATCTATGCCTTTTGGTTTTAGATTTTCCCTACCCTAGGAAAGGCTGACTACATTGGACAATGAAGATTTTGCTTCCTGAACATTTTTAGGTGTATTTTATGGATTTTGGGCTGCTAATCATGAGAATTACTTTAAAATGTTTCCATCACATACATTTTGTTTTAAAGATATAACCTAGTTTTGTGATATCTTGTCATATTTTAAGTTTACTTTGAGCATACAAAACCATAAAGCACATATGTAAATGACAATTCATTTTCTGCATTTGGACTTCTTCCCTGCTAATCTTGGTGCATCACTGATGAACTTGGTGAAAGGTTTCACCAGGACATCACGACCATGGAAAAGTGGTATCAAGGCAACTGGAATCCATCCATTCTGGCTGACTATTGTTGGATGCTGATATAAGAGGCATCAGATGCCGAGTACAAATGAAAATCAGCAACAAACGTTTTTAGGTCAATTGAACTAATGCAATGTGTTGGCATCATTATGTGATAAACCATGCCAAGTTCAATAAAAGTTCATTTAATGTTTCTCCAATATGCTATGTGACGCAGCAAATTTGAAATTATCTTTGTGTTCATCTTAAAGTTGTCTATTATAATCAGCCATTTTTTTCAGGAAGCAAACCTTTTGAAAAAAATTGTCATCCTGTGCTATTTACCTTAAAAAAAATTCACCTCTGCATAAAGGAACACAAACTAGACCTACGATTTTTATTTACTGTAATGCCACTATTTTCCTGTATGGCTGAGAATCTACTCCATTTTAATTTTCTGTCTGTGTTTTCTTGTCATGGATTATGCTGAAGGATAAAGGAGCCATCAGAAGAATAAAACTGTGAGCTTACAATTCCCAAATATGACCAAGAATACTAGCTATATCCATGAAATTAATAATAACCTGACTACAATGTAATCTGTTGAATAACAAATTACATTCAAAATACAAGGTGGTTAAATAACTAATGGTAGTCAGCTTGGAAATCTCAAGAGCTTCACAAGTTCCTGCTCTATCTAAAATGTAGTTTTCTTAACAAGAACTCCAGAAACATAGCACATAGTGAAAATCTGAGGTCTTGTTTGGAATGTACAGAACTATATTAAATTATGAAATTAAGATCAAGTGAGCTTTACTTCATTTAGAACCGTGGGGCATAGCCTCAAGACTCAGAGAGTAGACTTAGAACAGAGATGAGCAAGAACTACTTTTCCCAGACAGTTGCCTATCTGTGGAATTCTCTTTCCCAGGAAAAAGTGGAGATTGCTTCATCAAATATATACAAGATAGAGTTTGCATAGTAAAGGAATTAAGGATCATGGGCAGTGGTGGCCAACCTTTTAATTTAGACATACAGAATGATAACAGGCCATTTTGGCTCACGAGTACGTACAGGGGGTGTAGGTTAATTGGGCGGCACGGGCTCATGGCCTGAGGTGGCCTGTTACCATGCTGCATGTCTAAATTAAAAATTAATCGGTTGGCCACCCCTTGATTATGGGGAAGAGGCAGGTAGATAGACTCCACAGCCAGACCAGTCATGATCTTACTGAATAGTGGAGAAGGCTTGAAGGGCCAAATGGCCTACACCTGCTCCTACTTATGTTCTTATGAGACTACAAATAAAGTGCAAACAAGTTGGTCTATTCCACCTGAAACCAACTGTGCTTGTAAATGCCACTAAATAAATAATGCTTGAATTTGGAGAATGCCAATCATACTAAACATTTCAAAAAGGTTAGTTCACAATGAAAAAGAATTGCAGCAAGTAACAATCAGCTGAGAAAGGTATTTTCTAAAAGATGAATGCTAGCCATGGAAAGAGGTCAGTCTTTCTTTCAAATTATGATTCATATCATTTGTACACAAGTGAATAGACCAGCTGAACTTCCATTCAATGCTCATCTGTATTTGAAAACGTGCAGTGAAATTTCCTCTAGAACATCTTACCTGCAGAGATATTGATTATTTCTTTAACAATTGCATTTTGGGCTTCTTCATACTCTTCTCTGCACCTTATGTAGTCCTCATTGTAGGAGCTCAGCTTACTATAAAATTCACAAAACCAAGTTTCGTAAGTTCAGTGTTCATTTCTGATACAAGAAATGCATTTTTCTTTGTCTTTGCACATAGCCATAAAACAGCTTGAAAGCAGATGGCCTTTTGGAACTGCATTATAACAGTGAAATAACACTGGGACAGCATTCCGTTTTGTACAAAATGTTCTCTAACAGTGAAAACCAGAATACTTAGCCTACAGCCCTGCCAAATTTGTCACAAATTAAGCAATCTACAAATTCAAATTTAACAAGAGCCACAGAGGAATGCAGAAAAAAAAGTTTTCATATAGAACTTAATATACAACTGATGATTGTACAGAATAGAAAACAAGCAAAGTAGTGGGCAATGGCTGTATCATATTTGGAGTTGCTAAGTCATTTCAGAAAGAACTCAACAAGGATTTGGATTCACAGAGGGAGTCTATGGCCTGGGCAGTAGAACAGATAAAAAGAACACAATTTAATTTAATTTAGACATACAGTACAGTAACAGGCCATTTCGGCCCACGAGTTTGTGCCACCCAATTTATCTACCCTCCTGGTTCGTTTCGAACGGTAGGAGGAAACCTGAGCCCCAGGGAAAAACCAACGCAGATACAAGGAGAACTTATAAACCCCTTACAAACAGCGCGGGATTCAATCCCTAGTCCTGATCGCTGGTGCTGTAAAGGCGTGGCACTAACTGCTATGCCAACTGTGCTGCCCCAAAAATAAATAAGTAAACAGAATGCAGAAAATTCTGGGAATTGTGACAGGTGTTTGGGAGATAAATTGGGAAAGGTTTGTTAGAGCAGGTCACACACAAACACTTTAAAACACAGAATTTTTGCAGGAGCCTTTGCAAGTGCTCAGACTCATGATGGACTGTCAGTTGAAAAAGGCAACAAATGTAACAACAGGCAGTAGTAGCTTTGTCTGGAAAACAGAACTTACTGTCTGGAAGGTTGTGTGATCTTTGCAGGTAGAGTGCAGAAAAAAAGAGGCTTTGCTCTCAGAGAGGAAAGAGGGTGGGGGGAAGAGAGACAGGGAGAGAGAGAGACATCAGTTCCAGAGAGAAACTGGCAAGCTTTTGAAGACATTCAAAGGAAAGGACTGGCTGTCCGGAATAGGAGAAACAAAAAGGAACTCTGTGGTGACCTGAAAGAAAAAGCTTATCATCTGGAGAACCCTGAAGGGGGCAAGTTTCATAAGCAAGACACCTGATTAAAAAGGAATCAGTTGTGGATGTCCTGTAACAAGAAAAACTCTCTCTGAAAACCAACAAGAACCCTCCTGAGTGGTAACCATTTACCTATTAAGCACCAAAGCCTGGTAAACTTTACTGATGTTACACTTCTGTGCACAGTATAAGCATTGCATGCAACCAGTGAGATTGGACTGTGAACCAAATAACTTTGCTGAACTTACACACACATTACACATACGTGCGCTTAGCATTAGAGGGGGGGGGGTTAAGTAGGTTGAGTGAGTCAATAGAGCTAAGCTAAAGTTTGATTCTATTTTCATGTTTAAAGATAATTAAAAGCAACTTTTGTTTAAGTAACCCTTTTTCGTGGTGCTTATCTATGGGTGCTGGGTTTTGGGGTCCTCTGGACTCATAACAGAATAAACAGCTCAAAAGGCTTCTCTGAAGAGAGAAAGTTAACTTTTCAGGTCAGTGACCAATCATCAAACTGGGAATAAGTAAATCACGAAAGTCTGCAGACACTGTGGTTGAAGTAAAATCACAAAGCTGGAAAAACTCAGCTGGTCAAACAATGTACTTTACATAGGAAAGATAAAGATACATAACAAACATTTAGAGCTTGCGCCCTTCATCAAGATATGAAAAGAATGTCAGTAGGCACTCAAAAAAAATGGCAAAAGGGAAGCGGCAGGGGGAGGAGCACGATCCCAAAGGCAGGAGGTAATAGGTGCATGGGGGTAGGAGGAATGGCCCTGTGAGAGAGAAGGGGTGGAAAGTTGGGGAAAAAAGACATCGAAAGGGAAGAAAGGGAAAACAAAGTGTAGGCTAGCAGAAAGTTGATGTTAATGCCATCCCATTGGAGTGCCCAGATAAGAATTTCTTTTTAAATTTCCAATTTCTTTTTAAATCAACCTCAACTTTTAACAACTTGATTAAGTGTCCAGACCCAAAATGTTGACTGATCATTTCTATCCATGGATGCTGTCTGCAGTTCGTTCAACAATTCTACATATGCTAACCTTTAACTTCACATGTTCAAGTAAACATTACTTTGCTTTTGTCACACAACACGTTCTTTTTGATCTTGTATCCAAATCATGAGATTGATTTTCATCCTGCTTCATCTGAATAGTCCTCTGCATAACCCATCTTAATGCTGTAGAATTAGTTTCTCAAAGTCCATCACTTAATTAAAATTGTGTTTTGTAGATGAATGAACCATTAATAATGGAGAAGCAATACTTGAAACCATATTCCTGTTTCCTGTCCCAAATATAAAGACAATATCTACAGCAGTTAAAATCACTTTGAATTAATTAGAATTGAATCTACTTTCCTCATAAATAGCACCAATACTCATTCATTTGCTGGAATTGAATTATAACCTAAACCAAAAAATAGATAAATATATTGGTATAGGGATAGAACACTGCATTCAATTAGAGACTCAAAAGCAAAGGGGCTGCAAAGGTAGAATGATCAATGAAGGAATAACTTTGAAAACAGTGGCTAAAGAATGGAGTGTTCCATAGACATGAGTGATTATAAAACCAGGATTTAATAATAATGATACAGGCAGTCCCTGGGTTACAAACATCTGGATTAGGATTAACTTGTACTTACGAACAGGCTATTCCCCAATTCAAGCATGCACATAATTGTGCCCCATTTCGTGCATGCACATAAAGTTACCTCATGATAAAAACCACAAGTACCTGTTCCACTTTATGTATAAATTCGGCTTCTGGACAGACTCAGGTAACAAAACTCATTCATAACCTGGGGGCTGCCTGTAAATGAGTTTATTATCGTATATACATTGTACAATGTAACTTTTAATTTCTACAGATGAATAGCTACAAGGACATCTGTATAAAAAAACCCCACAAAAACCACCGAAAAACTACAATAATCAGAATTTGTCATGAACATGACATAAAATTTGTTGTTTTGCGGCAGTATCAGTGCAATTATTTCTATAAACCACATTTATAAAAATAATGCTTAAAAAAAAAGTCGAAGTGAGGTAGCGTCTGTGGTTTCTTCCACAAATGTGGTTTCCCTTCGACCACTATTAACTTGGCCCTCACCAGCATTTCCTCCATTCCCCACTCATCTGCCCTAGCCCCCTCCACCCCCGTCAATAGAAACAATAGACAGAATCCCCCTCATCCTCACCTACCACCCCACCAGCCTCTGCATCCAACACATTATCCACCAGAATTTCCGGAACTTAATGCAGGACCCCACCACCAGACACATTTCTCCTTCCCCTCCCCTCTCAGCCTTCCATAAGGACTGCTCCCTCCATGATTCCCTTGTGCACTCTTCCCTCCTCACTCACCTCAGCACTTTCCACTGTGGTCATATGAGGTGCAATACCTGCACCCACACCTTCTCCCTCACCAAGGTCCAAGGTCCCAAACAGACCTTTCAGGTGAAGCAACACTTCACCTGTACCTCCAACGAACTCATTTACTGCATCCAGTGCACTCTGTGGCCTTCTCTACATCAGAGAGACCGTCGCAGATTAGGAGATCGCTTCGTCAAGCACCTCCTCTCTGTCCGCAACAAAACCGACCTCCCCATAACCAACCATTTCAATTCTGAGTCAAGTTCTGAAGCTCATATGTTTGTTCATGGGCTTTCACACTACCCCACCCTGACCACCCACAGATTGGAGGATCAACACCTCATCTTTTCTCTGGGCACCCTCCAACCTCAGGACATGAACATTAAGTTCACTGCATTCCATTAATCAGCTTGCCCTTTTCACCCTCTCACCCACTTTAACTAGTTATTCCAGTTCCCCCTCTCTCTCTCTCTCCACCTAGCCTAGACTCCTACCCCCTCCCTTCCTGTGGTCATTCACCTATCATTTCCCACCCTCACCACCCCGCTCCCCCTTTTTGTATGGACATCTCTCATGTTCCCCCACACCTTGATGAAGGGCTCAAGCCTAAAACGTTGATGTATCTTTACCTTTGTTACATATAGGCACTGTTTGACCTGCTGAGTTTCTCCAACATTTGTGTGTTTTTTTTTCACTTAACCATGGTGTCAACAGAATCCTGTGTTATACCCCCAGGGTCTATGGTTCATTGTTCTTTTTTAAATCTGATTGCAGAGGGGAAGAAGCTGTCCTTGTGCCACTGAGTGCTGGTCTTCAAACTCCTGTATCTTTTCCCCCAGATGGTAGTAGAGTGCAGGGGTCATGGCCTGGGCCATGGGGGACCTGGAGAATTAATGCTGCTTTCTTAAGACACCAGCACTCACATATGTCCTTGAAGGAGTGAGGACTGGTGCCCGTGATATTGCAGGCAGAGTTAACAACCCTCAGGTTTTTTCCTAACCTAAGCATTGGCACCCCTATACCAGACAGTGATGCAACAAGACAGAATGTTCTCTATAGTACAACTGTATAGGTTTTTGAGAACCTATGGTAACATAACATCTCTGAGGATCTATCCTGAAGCCTCCATGTCGATACCATCCCGAAAAAGGCTTGCCAGCTGCTATACTTCGTGATGAGTTTGAGGAGATCTGGAAGTTCTTGACACTCTCCACTGCTGACCCCTCTATGAGGACTGGTTCATTTTCTCCTGAAGTCATCTCCTTGGCTTTGCTAAGTTGTTGTTGTAGTGACACCACTCTACGAGCTGACCAATCTCCCCCCTGTACACTTCCTCATTGCTGTTTGTGATTCTGCCAACAACTGTGGCGTTTTCAGCAAATTTGCAGATAGCATTGGAATTGTGCTGAGCCACACAGTCATGAGTGTATAATGAGTAGAACAGTGGGCTAAGCATGCATCCTTGAGGTGCACCTGTGTTGATGGCCAGTGAGGAGACATTTTTTTCCAATTCATACTAATTGTGGTCTTCCAATGGTCAATGATAAAGTTACAGAAGGGGGTGCAGAGGCCCAGGGTTTGAAGCTTGTTGACCAGCACAGAGAGAATAATGGTGTTGAAGGTTGAGCTGTAACTGATAAAGAGTAGCGTATGTATGAATTGCTGTTGATGAGGTGATCTGGTGCTGAGTGGAGAGCCAGTAATATTGCATCTGTTGTGGAGCGATATCACAGCTGTAATTCCTTTAAACTAACAAATCCATTTATATACCTCCCACCAATGATTCGGAGGCCATACTGAATGGTTCTCTCTGCAATTCCACCCCCCCCCCAACACTTCCTTCCAAGATCCACGCTCATCTCTCTAACATAAAGCAGAAGCAGCAAGACCAATTATAATATGCAAATTTAAATTTTACCCAACTCAGCATGTACAGTACTAACAGACCAGAAACCTTTCTATTCTGATGGCTCTGCTCTTCACATTTCAGTGAATGTTACAATGCAACTTGCTCATGCAGCTTCATTCTGAATAGAAAGGTTTGTGGTATATCGTCATTATGTACTCCAACTGAGTTTAATAAGAGATCATTCCAGAAAAGGTGTCCAACTTCTACAGTGTACAACAGCACAAACATGTATCCTACAGCATGATTTAATGTAACCCTCAAATACCTCATTTTTAAAGATGCAAAATGTCATTTTGAGTATGCCATAACAGTGACAATGGCATTAGAAGAGATGAAATAAAATTCTAACCCATTTGTGAAGCGGACTCCATTCTTCTGGATATCTATAGTATTAAATTTCTTATTGTTGCGAAGGGCTTTTTCCTCCTTGCAGGTAACGCGATAATAATAGCCCAATTGAGCGTTTGACTCCAGTTTCACAGTCTTTCCAGCTTCAAGACCTACATATAAATAAACCAGATAATTCAACAAACCTATTCTACAGATATCCAATTACAAAATGCTCACTTTTGATTAATTTTTCTTCTCTAGTCTCCACACCACCTTTCTCAATATTAAACTGTGGTAAACAAATACAATTTACTAAATCACTTCATCTCCAAAGGTCAGTGTTTCTGCCAAATGAAACGTGGTGTTATTTATGGACCACTTGACCTATTATCCAGAAGTCTTTGTAGGGTAGATATAAATGCAGAACTCAGAACTGGAGCTTCTTGTCATGCAAGGAAAAAAAGAAAACAATAAATCTATCTTGGGCTTCACTGAGGCAAGCCACAAGAGCTTATTTCTAAATGTATGGTGAAATGTCTTCCAGTGAAAAGAGGGCAAGTTTCAGAATTTTATCTCCTCCCACAGTAAGAAGAACTGTGAAAGATGCCAGTTTTATTCCTTAGCCAGCAGCAGGCATCTGGCAGAAGGGAATATTAAAAAAAACCTTAGAAAATGAACCAAATTATTATTAAAGAACCAAATTTTTCACACTTCATTTCAGAAAGAGTTCTTGTTCCATTATAGATTTTTTTCCCCCACATTTTCACTGTGTTTCTGAGCTATTTTTCTGAACCTAATTGTAACCCTTAAGAATGGCTTTTCACCAAATTCTAAAGCAAATTCTTTTTTGAGGGCCATTTGAATTTGTCTTGTTATGAATTGAAGGGTAAGAAAATTGGTTTAATGTTGTGGATTCCTAAAACCCAGTTACCCAGTAAAACCAGATGGTTTCCTCAGCTGATAAAACAGTCTTTACAGTTGTATTTATATACGTCCATCACCCCAGATAGAAAATGTCATCAGCTCATGGAATATATTTTTCTTCATTAATTTACCCACTTCTTGTAAGTATGCACTAGCATATCTAAGATCTAGAGTATAATGCAACTTATTTCAAGAGGAGTGATATTCCTTGTTCTATGACCCTTAGTTCACAATTTGAGTAATTGCAAAGCATGCATGTATGTGTGCTATGGAAGTCCCCCTCTCCAAGCCAGAACGTCCCCACATGATATTGAGAATAAGCCTCGTGTCAGCAAAAACCCTAACTTTTAGGATTGTTAAAAAAACATTTTAAATAGAGTGTAATAGAGTGTTTTACGAATACTCACTTTATGAATATTCACTTCTATGAAGAAACCTGTGTTCGCTTTTACGAAATGATTTGAATGGGTTTTTGCTTTTATGAAAATTGTCTTCAATAATAGTGAATGCGTCTTTGTTTTATGCCATTTCAATTTACGAAAGGATTTATAGGAACGCTCTAGTTTCATAAGGCGGGGTATACCCGTAAAACAGTGTCATTACCCCGACATCTGATGTTTCACAGGAGTACTGATACACAAGAAAAAGTAGAACAGATACCAAAATGGATTAAAAGATATTCCTTGGAGTAGGAGAGGAATAGTGTTACAAAGAGGATATCAGAGTTACTTAAGGCACATATAACAACAATTTTGTGATTAAAATGAGGCATAAGCAGAGCAGAACTGACTACAAATATCTTGGAAGGTAGTATTGAAGTAAAATGCTGAGAAGGGTTGAAGGAAAGGACATTGAGGGACTTGAAAACAAGAAAGAAACAAGATGCACCTTCATCAAGAGCTAATGTAGCTCAGAGAGAACATAAGTGATGGTAAAGAAGTCTTGGGGCAAGGTAGGGCAAGAACATCAGTATTTAGATCATTACAACTTTGAGGATGGAAAATGGTATACCAGACAGTAGTGTGACAGAACAGGCTATAAAGTTACAAAAGGGTTGGATTCGAATTTTAATCTGTAGCAGAGTCAAGTAATATTGAGGTGAAAACTGGGTGTTCAAGCGATGGCTCCTATGTAAGGATGGAAGCTCATCAAGATCAAATACAATTCTAAATCATGGATCATTCAGAATTCTAACACATCACTAGGTTTCTATACCTAAGTGCATTTAATAAAGGACACCTTGAGTATCAGTTAAGTTCTGTTGATGAATTGGAATACATTTGGAATTGATGGAATGGATATTATGCATGTTTTTTTGCCTGCACATGATAACCTAAAATGATATTCAATCCACATTGATGGGACTGAAAATACAAGTTGAATTCAGTACCCAACGAAGCTATGGAATAGCAATGTAAGAAATAAACAAGTTTCATAACAGTGTATTAAACATTGCCCTTTTAAAGTTAGATCAAGGAACAGTGCTGAGCATATCAGTTACTATCTTCTGGATTTACTAAGATTCAATTTTGACCATATTTAAATGGAAAGTGCTCTGTAATCTATCATTGATTGATATTATTCCCATGAAACATCTTAGGAAGTTTAAACTATATTAAAGCCACAATACAAAGTAACTGTAGTTGTTATTATATGAACAAAAAATTAAAGCAATCTATTTTGTACCTAACTCTCTGGCAGCTTGGTTGAGGGCCAACTGCATATTTTTCTCCAGGTTATCCATCTTCTCCCTGAGTTCAGTTAGATTTGGGTCAAAAGATGGTTTTACCAGGAACTCGTGGTTTTCCACCTGTTAAAATCAAATGATTGCTTACAATATAGAGTTAATTAAGGAAAATATATCTAATTTATCATTGCAAAGGATGGCCAATCAGCCAGCACACCAGAGCTCTTGAGTGAGGTTAGAGAAGGAGAAAAAAAGGTGATGCAAAAAAAAACAGAATTTACAGAAATAATAAAAAGTCAATCAGCTTTTGTAGCGAGAAAGAATTCATAATTCAGGTTTTCATCTTTTGAAAATAATTGTCAGATCTGCAGAGCATTTGCAATATTTTTTTTGGAGAAGACCTGCTGGCTCTTGACACAAAAGTGTTTATCCCATTTCACTATAGAACAGAAGTACCAGAAGAAAACAAATTTCTCTCTATCTGTAACAAAATAATTGACATTTCATGTGTTCAGTTGTCATTATGCACGAGAACAGTAATTATTTCATTTAACTCCATTTAGAATTGCATGCTTTAAGGATTTGAGAGCAGATCTTTAATATTTTAAGGGAAGCTATATGGAAGATAAAAGGAAGTCAAAACCACAAATAAATCAATAAAAGCCAAATATCCTCAAGAAAAAAAGTAAACAAGCAGAATTGGAAAGATAACAATAAATTAGTTAATTATGCTTGGCTGGATAAGATATATTTCGATGTTAAATGAAAGGAGAGGGTTCATCTGTCCTTTCACATTGATAAAAAAGAATCATGGTATATGTGGAAGAATTGTATAATTCTTGTGTTTTTTCCATGCAACAGCAAAATAAGCCTATGCTGTATACTAGGAACACTGGTAATTAAGCCATTTGCATGTTTTTTTTCCTTTACCCTCTCCAGCACCATCACTCTTCCCTATCCCTGTCATTTGCAGAGTTTTATGAGGAATAAATTTTAATGCTTCTGATACTTTATCCGGTAGAAATCATCTAATGCTACACCAACATTTAAATTTTCTTTAATCTTCACTTGAAAACCACCAGCTCACTTCTTACACATGAGTGTGCACTGTTCCATAACGAATAAAGGTAATTTCCCTGGGAGCTGTATTCACAAAGGTCACAGTAATAATGCAGCTGCTTCAAGAAAGCATTTTCTAGACTGACTTACTTCCCCCAGTCCAATTTGTTCACAGCATTTTTAGGGGGAAATGGTTCTCCATTTCAGGAGCTGAAACCTTCTCATTAAGATAAAACCAATTCCAAGTGTTACGAGCCCAGAGGACCCCCAAAACCCAGCAGCAATAAATATTCACCAAGACAAAAAGTTACTTAAACAAACGTTGCTTTTAATAATCTTTAAACATGAAAACAGAATCACACTTTAACTTACTTGAAGGGCCGACATGGCCTGTTTCCTCGCCGTAAACAGTTATATGGTTATCACTTAACTAACCTAATTTAACCCCCTTATAATTCTAAGCGAATGTGTATGTAATGTGTGTGTAAGTTCAGAAAAGTTCTTTGATTCACAGTCCAATCTCACTTCTCATTCCTCCAAGTTCACTGGTTGCAGGCAATTCTTATACTGGGCACAGAATTTAACATTTATAAAGTTCACCAGGCTTTGGTGCTTGAAAGGTAAATGGTTCTTGTCGGTTTTCAGAGAGAAATTTGTTGTACGCTGGACACCCACAACTGATTCCTTTTTAATCAGCCACTTCAGTGTCTTGCCGGAGAAACGTGCCCCCTCAAGGTTCTCCAGATGATAACCTCTTTCTTTCAGGTCACCACAGAGTTCCTTTTTGTTTCACTTATTTCAAGTGAAACATTAGACAGCCAGTCCTCTCCTCTTGCATGAACCACAAGGGCTTTGACCAGGCTGAACTACGCACTCACAACCCGTCTTCCAAATAGGGTTTTCCATAAGCTTACCAGCGTGTCCTGTTCCAGTCCCAGCTGCTGCTGCTGACTGTCAGGCTGCAGAACTGAATTATCGCTCTCTCTCTCTCTCTCTCTGAGATAAAAACCTGTTTGACTCTCTCTGCTTGCAAAACCACATGATCCTCATAGAGCAATTCCACTCCAGACAGTCTGTGACTCTGACAAGTTCTTTCATCTGTTGTCTTTTTGTAAACAACAATCCATTAGTGAAGTCTCTTGGGCACTTTCCAAAGCTTTGCAAAGGTCTGGGGCCGACATGTCTAGCATGAGCAGAGCTCCAGTATTTTAAATGGAATCTATTTTAAAGTGTTTGTATGTGACCTACACAAAAAAATCTGCCCCAATTTATCTCCCAAAAACAACTATATACAATACAAACACAACATAATCTGTCACACAAGTCATACATTTGAAGTGAAATTAGAGAACCTTATCATATAGCTTTAGACATCATATCCAAAGTGGTGTTGTACTAGCATTTTTCTAAAATTTGAAATATTCAGATACAAAAGCGAAATACTATAGTTCTGCCAGCAAATCATGTTTTAAAATAAAAGAGGAATTTAAATGGAATCACTAAATTTCATATAGGCTTCTGAGAAATAGTTCATTCACTTAAAAATGCTGAAAAAGAATTATTTTCTTTTTTGCTTTCCACAATGTCCAGATTCCTAATTAAGATTCCTTGGTCACGAACACAAAATTTGTTTCCATTGTTTATGCTCTAAAGGGACACAAAAAGGCACCAATAGACCAGTACCACTATCAAGACAAGAAAGAGAAGCATGGACATCAAATATCCATGGCTCCTGCCACCTCCTACACCCCCATAACATCAAAGTGCCTGAAATCCTGTCCCTTATAGAGGTGAACTAGAGCTCAAACCATCCAAGTCACCCTCCTTGGCCTCTGGTTCCAAACCCCCTTGGGGGGGGCCATGCTCGCTATCAACACCCTTATGAATCTCAGTCCCGATGCCCAATTCCTACTGCTGAGGTTCTCTACCAGGCTTTTCTGATGCCCTCTGCCAGTCTGCTGCATCACCACTCGAAGTCAGGGGTGCAAAGCAAAGGCCCTGCCATCCTGGGGTTGACCTCCATGGGTCTTCAATGTAAACAAACAAATTACTGCCAGCCTCATTCTACAGGCAGTTTAAAACTGTTCGCGGCCATTAGTCTGGATGACCATACGACCCATGGAGGAGCACCAAAAGACCATGTCTCTGCTCTCTCCCTGTCTTTCTGGTCTGCACCAGTGGCTACACTGCCATTGTAGCAGCTGTAACAGTGTCTCCATCTTGTCACCCATTGAAAGATATGGCATAATATGTATGTTTTTTTAATTAATTCACACAGACTCTTACTTTCACCTTCTTCAAACTTTGATTAACCTGTAAGCTTTGTACCTCAGCTACCTCAACTCGATGACATACCTGATTCAGATCCAATGTGGTCTCAATCAACTCCTGAAACTTGGAAAAATCAGTTATGAGGTCAGTCAATGGAGAGATGAAAACATCTTTCAGTAACATCTGGTGTGCTCCTGTGGAAACAATCAGCATTGTAACAAAAGAGAAGGAAAATTAATTTCAGTAAACAATATAGCTATGAATATTCTAACAGACAACATGCCAGCATTTCAGTGAATTACTTAATTATGGGCCATTTATTATACAAACTAAGAATGGGCACATCAGTATAGTTATTTATGTACAAATGTTTCAACACTATCAGTTAAGGAAGCAGCAAAGCCAAATATAGTCTATATTTGCTCAATGACGTACCATTTCACCATCAAATTCACATAAATGCTACCTGGCTGACCATTGAAATTTCTGCGGTAGAAACAAAGTAAAATTTGCACAGAAAATCTTACCCATTTCATGTTAAACACTCCTAACAATTACCCTTGCTACAAGCCCAGAGGACACCAAAACCCAGCAGCAATTGAAATTCACCAAGACAAATGGTTACTTAAGCAAAAGTTACTTTTAATTTTCTTTAAACATAAACAGGATCAAACTTTAACTTATTACTATTAATTTAACCCAACAATCCCCTTCTAATTCTAAGTATGTAATGTGTACTATATAAGTTCAGAAAAGTTATTTAATTCACAGTCCAATCATATTTCTCATTCCTCCAAGTTCATCAGTATCAGGAACTTTTATGAATCTTCAAAAGGCTTTGGTGCTTGAAAGGTAAATGGTTACCACTCCAGGAAGTTTCTTGTTGGTTTTCAGAGAGAGATTTGTTGCTTGATGGACATACACAAATTGATTCCTTCCAATCGGCCACTTAAGAGTGTTGCCAAAGAAACTTGCCCCATCAGGGTTTTCCAGATGATAATCTCTTTCTCTCAGCTCACCACAGAGTTGCTCTTCTGTTTCCCTTATCTCAGGTGAAAGATTATACAGCCAGCCACCTCCTTTTGTATGGACCGCAAGGGCTTTGAACAGGCTGCCAGTATAAGAATTGCCTGCGACCAGTGAACTTGGAGAAACGAGAAGTGAGATTGGACTGTGAATTAAAGAACTTTTCTGAAATTACACACACATTACATACACATGCACTTAGAATTATAAAGTGGTTAAATTAGGTTAGTTAAGTGACAACCTGTCTTCAAAATGGGGTTTCAAACAAGCTTCCAAAAGCCACTGCAGAAAACCAGCAAGCTCATTCTCTGTCAGACAGAGAAAAACCTGTCTGACTCTCTCTGCTTGCAAAACCACATGACCTTCCGAAAACAGCACATGCCACCAAAAACAGCTTGCTGACTCCCAAAAGCAATTCATGAGAGATCTTATCAGTTTCCTAAGATGGGCCCTTCCACTTGCATCTCCTTGTGAAAATCTCCAGCAGTTTATCGTCTTTGCAGACTTGTAGGCACCACCTTACGCGTAACTCTTGCATTTTAAAATGAGATCTGTTTTGAAGTGTTTGTAACCTAACTAAAACCCCACAATCTGTCTTTCAAAAACATATCTATACATAATATAAAATATAACATAATCTATCACACCCTCAATGGTCCAGACAATGAAAATTAATTATAAATGTGGTTCATCATTCCATTTAACATTTATTAAACAATTTTAATTGTTCATGGTATTAAACAAGATTATTTTTTTAAAACTTTTCCCATTTCTCTTCTCTCTCCAGACTAATTCAATCTTGTCCCCCTCCCATTTATTTCTTGTTCTGGTCCCAAATTTATCAATTTTATTTTATACATGGTTCTCAGTCCTTGGGCTGTTGAAGTGACCTGAAACCATAACTCTATTTTTCCTTCCACAGATGCTGCTTAACTTATTGAGCATCTCCAGCATTATTTTTAATACTGGAGATTACCCACCCCCCCCCCCCCCCCACCAAAATAAAAGCCTTGGATGGAAAAGTTGGTGGCTAAGTTAGTAAGTTTGCAAATGATGGAAATTGGTGGAGTTGTGAACAACATTGAGGGTGATGAAAGAATACAACAGAATATAGATCAGTTACAGATATAAACAGAGAAATGGCAGATGGAGTTTAATCCAAACAAGTGTGAGGCATTACATAATTGGAAGTCAAAAAGCACTGACATACAGAGGGATCTAGGTCAACAGCTCCTTGAAAGTCACCATGCAAGTAGATAGGGTGGCAAATGATCACTGTATATTTATACTCAGTGCCCTGACCAATGAGAACGAGTCATGTTGCAGCAATACAATTAATTTGTATTGCATTGCATTGCATACTAGAAGTTCAGAGTTCAATTCTGGTCGCCCATTATAGGAAGAATGTGGAGTCTTTGGAAAGTATACAGAAGAGATTTACCAGATGATGCATGATCAATTAACCAAAAGATTGAAGTATTGGAACTGAAGGCTTTATTAGCTCGAGATGGACAGCATCCCTTGAGTTGCTGGCTCACAGACCCGGACTTGGACAGGGTTGAGGCATGACAGCCTTTATGGGGAATAAAGGGGAGAAGTCCCAGTGGGGGCGTGGTTCAGTCAGGCGCCCTCATAAGTTCAGTCTGTCTAGAGGCCTCCTTTGGCATTGAGACCAACGTACCTCCAGTGGTATGGTGGCCCCCATTGGTTGCGGCTGCTCCTTCTTGATCGCCCCGGCCGGGTGCTTGGCTGAGCCAGGGGATTAATGCATGTGCACCGGTTGGCGGGTTGGCCGAGGAGATGGAAGTAGGGATCTGAAGCCCTGGAGAACTGGTTGGGGGTACCCGACTGTTGGCTGGTGGGGTGGGGGAAGTCCAGATGCTCCTGCATGTGCCAGGTCCTGGATGGATACTGTGCCCTCGCATCCATCCGGGAATGCCACATAGGCGTACTGTGGGTTGGCGTGGAACAACTGGACCCACTCAACCAGTGGGTCGGATTTACGGGTCCTTATTCGTATCTGCAGTGGTACTGGCCCGGGGATTTCAGCCAGGTAGGTAGGGCCGTTGCTAATGCATGGGAATGTAAAGAGTCTCTCATGAGGTGTCTCATTGGTGGCCGTACACAGGAGGAACCTGTGGAGGGCCTCTGGGAGGACTTCTTGCCAGTGGGGGATGGGGAGGCCCTTGGACTTTAAGGACAGAAGTACTGCTTTCCAGGCTGTGTAGTTCTCCCACTCCACCCGGCCATTCCCTCTGGGTTACAGCTGGTGGTAATGGCTAAGGGCAATGTCGTTGGACAACAGAAATTGGTGCAGTTCGTCACTCATGAAGGACAAACCCCTGTCGCTGTTGTTCAAAGCCTTTATTATGGTAGCAGCCGCCATGTCCGGGCAGGGGATGGTGAAAGGGAACCACAAGTACTCATCGATGATGGTGATGAAGTACATGTTGCAAGTACATTTTGAAATCCATACTTCGGCGTTCAAAGGGACGAGTGGCCTTAATCAGGTGTGACCTGTTGGGCTGGTAGAAGCACAGTTTGCTGTCTGCGCAGGCCTGGTAATTTTTGGTCAGCGTCTTGACGTTGTCAATGGAATAGGGGAGGTTTCGGGCCTTGATGAAATGAAAATGGGTGATCCTGGGGTGGCCGAGGCCATCATGCAGTGACTGCAGTCAGTCCATCTGCTCACTGGCACATTTCCTCTGAGACAGGGCATCAGGAGGCTCATTGAGCTTACCAGGCCAGTAGTTTGTCATAATTCTAGGTAGAGAGCTCAATTCTCCACCACAGGATTTTATCATTTTTGATTTTATCCCGCTGCTAATTGTTAAACATGAAGGCGACTGCCCATTGGTCAGTCAGCAGAGTTAAATGCTTACCGGCAAGATAATGCCTCCAGTGCCATACTGTTTCAACTATGGCATGAGCCTCTTTCTCGATGGAGGATTGTTGGATCTTGGGGCCCTGGAGGGTGCAGGAAAAAAAAACACTATGGACCTGCCCACCTGGTTAAGTGTGGTGGCCAGGGCAAAGTCCGATGCATCACTCTCCACCTGAGACAGAGTGGAATCGTTCACGGGCCTTTGCAATGTTGGCTTTGATTCAGTCAAATGCCTCACGGGCTTCTGCCGACAAGGGAAAAACAGTGGCCCTGATGAGGGGAGAGGCCTTCTCCTCATAGCTGCGGACCCATTGGGAATAGTAAGAGAAAAACCCCAGGCACCTTTTTAGGGCCTTGAGACAGTGAGGGAGGGGAGTTCTAACAATGGGTGCATGTGGTCAGGGTCGGGGCTGATGACTCCATTCGCCACCACGCAGCCTAGTATAGCCATGAAAACTTGTGCTGAAGACACACTTCCTTATGTTATACGTCACTTTGCGGTGTGGAGGAATTTCTGTAGTTCTTGTCGTGGTCCTGCTGGTTATGGCCGAAGATAGAAACAAAGTGCTCCTGTGTTCATCCACCATCTGATCCATCTCCCTTTAGAAGACAGACACTCCATTCGTGACCCCAAAAGGGGCTCTAAGGAAATGGTACAGGTAGCCATCCACCTCGAAGGTGATGTACTGGCGGTCCTCAGGGCAAATGGGGAGCTGGTAGTATACCGACTTAAGGTCAATGGTCAAGAATACCCTGTATTGTGCGATCTGATTGACCATGTCGGCGATGTGAGGTAAGGGTTAGGCGTCTAGCCGGGTGAACCTGTTGATGGTCTGGGAGCAATCTAAGACCATCTGGAGTTTCTCCCTGTCCTTTACTACTATTACCTGGGCTCTCCAGGGGCTTGTACTTTGTTCTATCACATGCTCAGTGAGGAGGTGTCTCACCTCTGACTTAATGAACGCCCTGTCCTTGGCGCTGTATCGCCAACTTTTAGTGGTGACGGGGTTACAGTCAGGGGTGAGGTTAACGAACCAGAGGGATTCGGAGCATGGAGAGGGCAGTTTACAAATTGAACTGAAGGGAGGGTGGGGCCCATCATACTCCATAGTGACGCTCTTTAAGTTACATTGAAAGTTCAACCCCAAGATGGTGGGTGCACAGTGGAAGTATAAGGAGTGGAAAGTCAGTATATACTGTACCTTGGACCGTCAGGGTTACTGTGCAGCTCCCGCGCACTTGGTTTGCAAGGCTAGGGATTCACTGAATTTCGTGGGCTGCACTTCCAGTGGGTATTGCTGTACAGTGTTAGGATGAATGAAGCTCTGTCCTTCCACTGTCAAACAGGCACAAGGTGGGGTGGCCATTTACCTAGACACATCGTGGTCCTAGAGAGTTAATGTGGTCAGCATTGATCTAGGGTTACTATGCCAGCATCAGCTTGTCATCCAACAAGATGGCAGTCGTGATGGTGACCCCCATGTCTAGCACGGGGCCCTGTCATCGCTCACCGGACGAGGAGAAAATGGAGGTGACGTCATCACCATAAGTGATGAGGGCAAAGACGGACGTGACGTCAAAGCGGTCAGTGGTCTCCATAACGCACTTGCATCCCCGTTCCCTGGAAGTGGGGGTCCCCGTACGTATGTGGCGCAGCTGGGCTTAAGGCTTTACTTCGTCCTTCACAAAGTGTTCATTTTTCCGGCAGTTGGTGCAGGTGTGTCCTTGGTAGGGCAGCAGTTTCTCGGATGCTTGCCCTGCCTGCAGAAATAACACATCAGGAGGTCGCTAATGGCAGCGGAAGTCAGAACGGGATGGTGGCACCCATGATCCCCGTGAGATGCCGTGTGCTCACTGGAGAACAATTCAGTGTTGTGGATGGCCATTTCTAGGGTATTCGCCAGCTCGATGGTTTGAGGTAAGCTCAACTGTTTCTGTTCGAGTAGCCTTTGCCTCACGTGGTCGAAGCAGGTGCCCGCTACACAGATGCCTCTCATCAGTAGTTGTGCATGCTGTTCTGCACTCACAGCTTGGCAGTTACAATCCCTTACAAGCTCCTGCAGGGCCCTGACAAAATTGTTGAATGCCTCCCCAGGTCGTTCCCTGCGTGAGTGGAGTACATGCCAAGCATAGATTTCATTCACCTATACCTTGTCCTGGTCTTCTCTGTAAGTTTGATAGTCCTGGACCATCCGGTAGACCCGGTGCCTGATGTATGAGAGCGGTAGATGGAATTTGATGCTTTGAAGAATCTTTTGAAGCAGCGATGGCAGAGAGCGTATTTGTTGGCTGCTTTGGTTCTCTCAGGTCGATCCAATTTCAGATACTTGTCCTTTTTCCGAGGAAGTGAAAATCTAGCTAATAAAATTGATGCGTGATCAATTAACCCAAAGACTGAAGTACTAGAACTGATGGCTTTTATTAGCTAAAGATGGACAGCATCCCTTGAGTTGCTGGCTCACACTGACCTGGCCTCGAAGTGGGGGCAGGGTTGTGACACGACAGCCTTTATGGGGAAGAAAGGGGAGGAGTCACGAGCCGGCCAGTGAGAGCAGGGTCAAACATACAAGGTCAAGGTATTTACATACACAAGTGGTTTCACCACACCAGGATGCAGGGAAAAGTTCAAAGATGTTTTGGGCAAGGGTTTTTTTAAAAAAAAACAGACTTGGAGGTGCCTGGAATGGGCTGCTAAGATTAGGAATAGTGGAAGTAGTTATCATAGTATTATTTAGGAAGCGTCTGTATAGATATGTACATGAATACGCAAGGAATAGAGGGATATGTATTATATGAAAGCAACAAAATTTTTGTTTCATTTGGATAACATGAACAGCACAGTCATTATGGCCCAAAAGGCCCATTCCTGTGCTGTAGTTCTATGCTCTAATTTCAAATTCCTGCATCTGAAGTTCTTAAAAACAAATTTTCAATGCAGAAAACTATTCATTTTATGTTGGGCATGCAGATACTCTATGAGTTACTACTTACCTTGGTATCTATCCAACACCTGTACCACATTTGGGAGGTGATTGACAGCCTGGTAAATACGATAACAGTCCTGTAGGACTGCCGCCTGACGCTGGAACTTCTTTGCCAAGCGATTGAGGTCAGGAAAGCGCCGAAGTAGATCCTCCTGTAAATTTTGCCGAAGCTCTGTGTCTTCCACAAAAGCCTCCACAAGGTTAAGCCTTATAAAGCGAATGATAAATCATTAGATATTTGATTAAACAGACCAGGGTCTAAATCACTTAATAAAGTTAGTTTCAAATCATCAACTCACAGAACTGAGAGAATAACATCTCATGAAAATAACTATTTCAACACTAATGATGCAACAATGCAACATGTAATGCATGCCGCCCAGAAAGCCTGTTGCCCAATCTTAATAGCGTACTACCAACTTTTCCCATTTTATATGCATTTTTGTGCAGAATTGGCAAAATAATTTGAGAAATTTTATCTGATCCAGATGGGAGTTGGAAAGTTAGCCATTTCCTATGCACTACATTCTTGTATCAAGTTCATTGTAATGTTAATAGGTACTCCAGAGCATGTCCACTGCATATCACCTTTATTAGTAGCTTTCTTTCACAGCCAAGAAAATTTGAGGGGTGGGTTAATGAGAAAATTTGCAGAATTAAAAAAAAAAATCATGTCCCTTGACCTAAAGATGGTCAATTTAAACAAAAGAGGCTTCAACTAAATTCCAGTTTACAAAATAGAACCTTTTTCCCAATGACCAGATACCTCAAAGCAGCTACAGTCAATGCCCTAACTTTTGAAATAGGGCCATTATTGTATTACAGGAGACAAGTTTGTAAATGAAATACCCTGTTAATCTCAGTGATATCTTAGATCAATGCAAGTTCATTCATAGCCTAGATAATAGAGGAAACAGGAAATCAGGATTCTATTTTCAGGTTGCTTTGCAATGCTGACCCCAGTACGAACTGGATTGGATCATGCCAAGGTCAAGATTAGTTGTGATGCACCATCGTCACAAAATCTTCCAAGCATACATTATTATTGCAGATGCAAGTTGCAGAGAAGGTGGCAGAAGGGATATATATGACAAAGAGCAAAATCAGGTCATATGGTTAAATGAGGCATTGTTTGTGTTATGTGTTATTAACAGCAGGGCTGTGAAACATGCACAGCAGGTCAGGCTGTACTAATGGGAAAAGCCAGTTACCCAATGTTGGTGAATATCGAGTACAGAAAGCTGGAAATATGTTCAAATGGCAGAAAAGCTGATTCTTGAGTTTGCATTGGGCCTTGTTGTAACAGCATAGAAGGTTAGTGTGGGAATGGGACTTTAATTCTCCACTGGAAATTTATAAAAAAATGCTATTCCTGACATTTCAACATGTTGCATTCTTAGTTTTATATCTTTCCACGTTGTTCTGCCAATTATAAATTTTAAAAAAGCTAATCTATAACTTGCGAACAAAAGACAAAAAAAAATCAAAAGAGCCCTTTCAAATGTTAGTTTTTCTTTTTTCTGTTCCCCAGTATCTGGTTTAAAAGCACATCCAGGTCTGTGTTCTGACTTTTGCACATACTACCTGATTCACATAAATCATGACTACCTGTCATTAAGATAAATACAAAAAAAAAGAGATCAGATGTACACTAAATTTCAGATCAACATATTGCATATTTTTTTGGCCACAATAAAAATCTTCTGAACCTATGGCTGTGGTGTCAATATTCTCTACCCAAGTTTCCTTTACAATATGGAACATTTCCAATCCAATATATAAAGAACTAATTGAGACCAATTCTGGACATGTACCTTTGGGTAAAATGCAAGGTCCTAGTGAAGTCAATCCATGTAACATTCAAGATTAATAAAACGTAATATTACATAAAATTGCATTTAATCTGCCATAAGGCAAAGATTCACCATCAGCAGAAATTACCCTGTGCCCATCACAGTCAAAAAAAAAGCAAGAATTCCTTCAGAGTTACTGAGTGTCCATGAATTTGCCTCTAGCACTTCCAATAAGTTCACACTTTAGACCAAACCATCACCAACCGAGCTCCAGGTCCAAACCTCTGACACAATCAAGAAGCCTTCAGTGCCCTCGGCACCCTCTCGCATCCCCGTTCTAATATCTGGTACTGCTTCAGCCAGTCTGCAACCCCTCGAAGCCACTGCCAGCGCAGGTGCCACCATCTTGAGTATGGAGCAATTAGCAAAAGGAATGGGTAGTAGAATCCTGTGGAGGAGTGCTGTATATCCACTCTCCCATCAGCTGCAGTGCTGCTTTTAAAGCAGCACCGCCATTAATGTTACTTTTTTTTTTAATACAGGGAATATTCTATGATCTGTCTGATGTGCCTTGTAGAAGGAAATAAATATTTTGGGGAGTCAGGTGAGAATATTCAGTCTTACACAAAGTGCCAGAAAGAGTAATAAAAGTAGATTCAGAGGAGGTTCACCATTTCTTGCTGCTTCCAGAGGTTACAGAGAAAGAGGAAAAGAAGTACTGGAAGGCAGATTGGACTGAACCTTGCTCATCTTTTACACAAAGATCCTACTTAATTGACATGTGATGGCCAGTGTTTAAAGCCAGCTTGGCCATTCACGCTGAACCAAGAAAAGCCGGGTCAGTGTGACTCTTTACATAGCAACCCGGCATCTTGGCTGATACCAACTACCTTGGCAGGCAAGGTAATACACGGATGAAAATTACCCCCCCCACCCCCCACCAAATCCCACGTTCATTATGCTTACACTGGTAAGTGAAGTGGTTAATTCCCATCTTTTAACAACTGTATAAAAGGGGTAAATTGATACTTTCAAACTTACACCATGTAAAATTAATCTCATCCATGCCTATATCTTAACTTTCACTGCATGATAATACATCACCTTGTGGATACTGACTGTGGCTCCCAGTAACTGTTTCAAATTCTAATCCCGTCTTAATCACGTTCATTCTTATCCATGCAAGTTGCTACAGTCCTACCAGCCTCAAATATCTGCATCGTACCATTTATTGTCACTCGCACATTCATTACCTTCAGCTAACTGACCCTAAAGCTTCAATTCCTTTCATGAAGATTTCAATTTCTCTCCCCTCTTTGATCAAAAATTAAATTACTTGCCCTAATACTTTCCTGTAACTTAGTGTGCATATTGCTTGATAAAGCTCCTTGGAATGTTTAGCCATAAAAAGGTAATATGTGTGTAAGCATTATTACCCACTAAAACAGAAAGAATAAATTGAAATCAACAGAAGAAAAGATAAAATTATAAGTTTATATATTGATTTCTTACTTGTCATATCCAGGATAATTATTGAACAAAAATGTTATACTTCCCTTTTACTTGGATCATTAAATTCTAAGTTTCAAAATGTGACCAGTAGGGGGCAGCCAAATCAGTTTTTATCATTCTTGTTACTGTACTATGTTAAAAGCCCAGAGGACCCCAAAATCCAGCAGCAATAGATATTCACCAAGACAAATGGTTACTTAAACAAAAGTTGCTTTTAATTATCTTTAAATGTGAAAACAGAACTTATCACCATTAACTAACCTAACTTAACCCCCTTCTAATTCTAAACGCATGTGTATGTAGTGTGTGTATAAGTCCAGAAAAGTTCTTTGATTCACAGTCCAATCTCACTTCTCATTCCTCCAAGTTCACTGGTTGCAGGCAATTCTTATACTGTGCACAGAATTTAACATTTATGAAGTTCACCAGGCTTTGGTGCTTGAAAGGTAAATGGTTACTGCTCAGGAAGATTCTTGTCAGTTTTCAGAGAGAGATTTGTTGTTCGCTGGACACCCACAACCAATTCCTTTTAATCAGCCTCTTCAGTGTCATGCTGAAGAAACTTGCCCCATCAGGGTTTTCCAGATGATAACCTCTTTCTTTCAGGTCACCACAGAGTTCCTTTTTGTTTCAAGTGAAACATTAGGCAGCCAGTCCTCTCCTCTTGTATGAGCCACAAGGGCTTCGACCAGGCTGAACTAAGGACTCAAAGCCCGTCTTCTAAATGGGGGTTTTCCACAAGCTTGCCAGCTTGTCCTGTTCCAGTTCCAGCTGCTGCTGCTGAATGTAAAACTGCAGAACTGACTCCCTCTCTCTCTATCTCAAAGAAAAGCCTGTTTGACTCCATCTCTGCTTGCAAAACCACATGACCCTCTTAGAACACCAAGATGCCACCCAGACAGCCTGTGGCTCCAAACCTACTCCTCAGAGATCTTTCATCTGTTGCTTTTCGAAACAACAATTCATTAGTGAAGTATCTTGGGCACTCTCCAAAACTTTTGCAAAGGCTTTTGGAGCCAGCCTGTCTAGCTTGAGCAGAGCTCCAGTATTTTAGACCTACACTAAAAAACCTGCCACAGTTTATCTCCCAAAAACATATCTATAATCTGTCACAACTACATTCTCCATTTTGAAGTAATATGGACAAGGGCCAATCAATTACGTTTCTGTAATAAAGTGGCCTTTACTATAGAAAAGCATCAGGATACTTTATGATTCAAGAGGTTGAAATGATTGTCATGCCAAAGAAAGAGTCAAGGAAACAGGTGGTATTTCTAACAGAATAAAGACAAGACATTCCAGTCAAGCCACAATCATACTACTGGCCACTAACATAGAACATTACAGCATATTGTAATAAACCCTCCCTACCTCATAACACTGGTTTTCTTTCATTTATGTGCCCAAGAGTCTCTTAAATGTCCTTATTGTTCCAGCCTCCACCACAACTCCTGGCAATGCATTCCAAGAAACTGAAAAAAAAAACTTACCCCTGATGTCTACCCTAAGCTTTCTCCCTTCACTACCTAGATGTAAATTTAACATTGCCAAAATGTACAAAGTAGGAAGGCTAGGTAGGGCAATTTGCTAAGTGGTACTCTAAATAGTAAGTAATTGCAAAGTTCTAGAGATGCAGAAGGATCTCGGTGCTCTGGTGCAGGATTTGCTGAAGGTTAACAATATAATTGTTTATTACTGGGAATTTAATTCAGAAGTAGTGGGATTATGCTTCCGTTATGTTGGGTTTTAGTGAGACTACATCTGTTACATTGTGCTCAGCATTAATATCATTCTTAAGGAGATGCAAATATGTTGGAAGCAATTCATTTGAGGTTTATTTGACTGATAACTGGAAGAGGGATAGGGATTTGCTTGAAACATAGGCTCTTGAGGGCTCCAAACAAAATGTATATGGAGAGGCTGTTTCCTTTGGTAACAGAATCTAGAAAAATGTTGAAACGTGAAGAGTTTAAATTTAGTACAGCTGCAATATTTAGCAGATTGTCCCGGTTAAAGATGAAGCCACATTTAAAGAGAAATGCATACAGTTAGAGTAGAGGTCCCCAAAGTGGTCGATATCAACCCCCTGGGAGTCAAAAACGCAGGGGCATCATTTAAAATAGTGCCTATGGTAGTTTCAGCCAAGCTCGCACGAGAGTGGAGCTTAGTGGCTGCCATGTTGTATTTGTCTTCGCCCGAATAAAACTGACAATCTGTTACAGACAGAACTTTTATAGAACTAGACAGCTACATTTTCCAAACTAATGGATGCCATTTCTACAAATACATTGTAGTGGCCTGTGAACTAAATCACAACCCGGCTCACAAAATGGCGAGTGAATGTGGTGATCGCGAGAGCCCCACAGGGACCAACGGCTATCATCCCACGAAACAGCTGGCACTGTGATGACGTCACACCTGTCGTCAAAGGCAGGGAGTGAATATAAACAGAGCTTGCAGTGCAATAAATCAGTCTTCCACCCCGACTCCTGTGTGTATGTGTCATTCTTAATCCACACTTTGCGTAGCCCGTACACTACAACATCAATACTTTTACTTCGGGTTTTTTTTGTGTGTTACGAAATATTGGAATAAACTTTCCAGGCACCAGAATGTGTCTGAAGGGAGTGCAGGAAACATCATCCTGTGAGTCAGATACCAAACCATAAGACTTCCAAAGTCAGATTATTCATTTTACTGCAGTTGCATTCATACATGTGAGTACAAGTTGGTCAGCCTCTGTTCACTGTTCTTTATTTAAAAAGAAACAAAGGAATTCTAGCATCTGGCTAAAATCCATCTGACATATGGAGTGATTACAGTACTTCAAAAGAAACGTGCTGGAACTTGTCAGCTTATCGACCAATCACAAAGCTATTAATGCAAATATCTGACAACACAGAAGACACAAGAAACTGCAGATGCTGGGATGTGGGTTAAAAGCCTCCATCAGACTGTTTTTATTGTCTAACATCACTGGAATTGTCCTCCATTTCTTCTGCTGAATTTTTCCTAACAGGTTAGCGTGGGGGTGTTCACTTAAGTACACCCTCAGATCCCTGGAGAGTTGCTGCTTTTAGCAAAAATAATTACAGGAATCTTCTCAGTGCTGACAAATTAACTCAGTGAAATTCTTTCGTCCAAACAAATAGAAATAATCTTTCAACCTGTCAAATCCAACTGTTGCCTTTATCTGCGCCCACCCAAAAAATAAAAACTTCAAATTTACCATGCGACAAATCATCTTGAATGTTTTAATTATCATTCCTCTTACAAATAAAAGAGCTGAACAAATATTTAGCAAATAAATATAAATGCAGAAAAAATTCTTGACGTATCAAAGCCTAAACTATCACAATTTGTTCCAGATATTTTGTAATTCTGCTGTACCTGCAGTAAAAAAGAACCTCAGGGCTGTATGTGATGTCGTGTATGTACTCTAACAATAAATCTGAAAAAAATTTAAAATGCGTGAACATATAATAAAAAGATGTTTTCCTTTGAAAATGTTGTTTGTTTTAATGGAGGCTGATTTGGTTAAATTGTAGCTTTATGAAGAAAAGTTCTCAGATGTAGACCATAAATTTTATTAAAAACTAGAAACTAAAATCAGCAAATGAATATGGGAGTAACAGTAAAAAGCAACAAATCATTTACTTTGTAATATACTCAACTTCTGAAAAATGGAGAACTGTAGCGTTCTCGCTGCGTGAGCATGGAGAAGAACTATACACACACCAAGCCTTGAAAATCAAGACTGGTTTATTGTTCTGGCCGTTGCGCTCATATGGGCCCCAGGTGCTGACATTAATGCCCCACTTCATCAGAGCACTGCCATTGGGTGGCCTGCCCCTGCATCGTGAGGGAGGAACAGAGACTGTCTCATCACAGTCCAGATATGCCGGTTTCAGGTGGTCAACAGTAAAAGTCCCCTCACTGCCAATGTTGAGGACGAAGGAGGAACCATTGTCCCTTATGACCTTGTAGAGCCCCTCGTAGGGCCATTGATGTGTTTGGGCTGGTCATGTGGTGGGGGTTGCCGCAGGACCAAGGACCCCACTTTTTGCCGTGTTCTTGAGGGACCGCAGGGTCTTCTGGGCATTTATCGGGGGACAGGAACAAAGGTGCGCTGTAGACCATCTCCATTGCCCAGGCATTGAAGTCCTCCTTCGGCGCGGTACAAATTCCCAACTGGATTTGAGGCATTTCGACCATCCAGTTAGGACCCTTGAGCTGAGCCATCAAGACTGCCGGTGGAAGCATTCCACCAGCCCATTGGCCTGAGGGTGATACACCGTGGTGTGATGGAGCTGTGTCCCCAGATTGTGCCCCCATCCGAGGTTAGGTGCTCAGGGACCCCAATGAGTGCCCTGGTGAAGGTTTCTGTGGTGTTATTAGCCAGAAGGGGCGCCTCCAGCCACCTCATGAAGCAGTCAACTGCGGACAAAAGGTATCTCCCCCAACGGGAAACTGGCAACGGCACGACTATGTTGACGTGTACATGGCTGAACCTGCACCACACTGGCTCAAAAGTCTAAGTGGGCACTCTCATGTGAACCTGCATTTTGGAGAACTGACAGATCGTTCAGGTCTTGGCCTACTGGCTGCCCTGTTTACGGAGGCCATGCCAGACACACCTGCTGGCTACAATTTTGACCATGGCGCAGATTGCAGGCTGCACCAGGTTGTGGATGGCCTCGAAACCCTGGCGTTCCCATGCAGCCAGAACGATGGAGCGGGGGCTGACTGTAGAGACGTCATACAGCAGTGTCAGGTTACCTGGGTCAATGGGACGTCCTGAGGCTGGAGATAGCTGTCCTATACGCGAGGATCTTAGGGTCCTGCTGTTGTGCTTTGGCGAAGGCCACGTAGTCGACCCCTTGGAACAGGGCGTGTACAGACTCGATCGCAGGGCATGACAGAGCATCAGCTACCACTTTGTTTTTCCGTGCAATGTGCTGAATGGAAGGCGAAAGTCAGTGGCTTGTGATTTTACTGAATTGCCTGCCTTCCAAAAAGTAATGGAAATGTCTTACCACCAGATGTAGTGCCAATAGCTCTTGGTCGAAAGCATTGTATTTGAGCTCTGGGGAGTGGAGGTGTCTGCTGAAAAAGGCCATGGGTTGCCACTGGCTCTCAATTAGTTGTTCCAGCATGCCCCCTACCACTATGCTGGAGGTGTTAACTGTTCAGGGCAGTAGGTGCCTCCAGTCTAGGGTGGACCAGGAGGATGCCATTGGCCAGCATGTCTTTGGTGTTCTGGAAGACTCATCGTCCCAAATAATATCTTTTGACTTGTCTGCCATCAGTGCAAAGAGGGGGCGCATGATGTATGCTGCTGCTGGTATGAACTTATGGTGAAAGCTGATCGTACTAGCTAATTCCTGTAGCCCTTTTACTGTGCATGAGTTAGTGAAATACCAGACTGCCTCAACCTTCTCAGAGAGGGGTGTAACCCTGTGTCTGTTAACCCTGTGCCCTAGGAAGTTGATGGTGTCCAAACTGAATTGGCATTTCGAGCAGTTGATAGCCAGCCCGAACTCACTCAAGCGGGTCCACAGTTGTCTCAGGTGGGTGGCGTGGTGTTTGCGGCTGTGGCTGGTGATGAGGATATCATCCAAATAGATGAACGCAAATTAGAGGTCCCGGCCCACTGCATCCATCACCCGCTGAAAAGTTTGTGCCACATTCTTTAGACTGAAAGGCATGCAGAGAAATTCAAATAAGCCAAAGGGGGTTATGATTGCAGTCTTGGGGGCAATCTGGGGGTGAAATGGGATTTGATCATATCTACAGATGAGGTACACTTTGGAGAACACCTGTGTTCCATTCAGGTTGATGGCAAAATCTTGGATGTAGGGCACAAGATATTTGTCGGGTGTTATGGCCTCGTTGAGGCAGTGGTAGTCATATTTGGTCTCTAACCCCTACACACCCCCACCCCCGCTGATTTGGGCACCATGTGGAGGGGAGAGGCCCAGGGACTATCGGAGCACAGAAAAATCCCCAGCTCATCCATTTTCTTAAACTCCTCCTTCGCCAGGCTGAGCTTTTCGGGAGGGAGTCAGCACGCCCTAGTGTGGTGCAGGGGGCCCTCAGTCAATATGTGGTGCCTTACCCTGTGCTTTGTCTGAGCCATGGAGAACTGTGGCGCCACTATTGAGGAGAACTCCACCAAGATGCAGACAAATTCATTGTCCAAGAGTGTTTATAGAGTCCAGGTTGGGGGCGGGTAGTTTGGCTTCCCACAGTACCAGGGTCTGAAAAGTTTTGGTGTGCACCAAGCACTACCCCTAGAGGTCAACAAGCAAGGAGTGGACCCAAAGGAAGTCGGCCACCAGAAGCGGTGGTGCCATTGCTGCAATGGTGGAGGTCCACTTAAAGCAGCTGTTGATGAAAGGAAGACGAATGGTGCAGGTCCCAAAAGTCCAAATGGAGGAGCTGTTGGCTGCCCTCAGTGCTGGGCCCTGCTTGCCACTGCGGGTGTCGAGGCCTGCGGGGCGTAGGGCACTTATCTCAGCTGCAGTAATGACCAGGAAACGCTTGCCTGACATCAAGATTCCAGACTTAGAGGAGGCTATAATGTAGGCTAACCGCCGCAGCCATCAACGACAGTGGCCAGGGCGTTTCCTGGAAAAGGGTGGGCGGCATCAACAGGCCTCTGCACCCCATCGCTGATGCACAGTTGTCTTGGGATATTCACTTTCCTCTCTGCTGGCCTCGATCTTGCCAGGGGCTGTTCATGGGGTTGCTGATGTGGTCTATGACTGCGCTGGTGTCCTTCTTCGCTCTCCAGAGCATGTCCACCTGGACTGCAACCTTCTAAGGGTCGCTGAAGTCCTTGTCTGTGAGCAAGAGTTGGATATCCTCGAGCAACTGCTCAAGAAAGATCCTGCTCATAGAGCAGGAAAGGCTTGTGGACCCTCAGTTAGCGAGAGTATCTCGCTCAGGGCAGACGAGGACGTGGCCCTGTCTTCCAATCTGTTCATTTGCAGCAGGTTAGTAGCTCTTTAAGGGCCGGGTACTTGCCTTGCTCTGAAGGCTGCCCTTGGAAATCTACAACCATTGCCACTGTGTCCTGATCGAGGGTGCTCATGACATAGAAGTAGTGGGTGTTGTCACCGGCAATGTGGCGAAGCTGAAACTGAGCCTCAGCCTGCTCAAACCAAACATGTGGCTGCAACTCCCAAAAATGTTGGAAGCCTGAGAGAAACTGCATGGATTTCTGAGTCACTGGCTCTGCTTGATCAGCCATCTTCAGATCCAATTGTTGGTTGGACCCGTCGGGGTCACCAATGTAGCATTCGCACTACACTAGTGCGGAGAATTCACACACACCAAAGCCTTGGAAAATGAGACTGGTTTACTGCTCTGGCCGTTGTGCCAGGCATTGACTTCAGGGGCCCACATCATTGGAGCACCGGCCTGGAATTGGCTGGCGTTCCTGCCAAAGTTCCCCATCTTCCCATCCTGTGGAGGTGACCTGGGATGATGGCTGGCGTCACCCCCAGGTCCGTGCAGTCGCCGCATTTGTCAGCCATTTTGCAGGCCGGTCTGTGTCACCATGCATGGGCCACTACAGGACCATCATAATCCTACTTTTGGTGATATTTATTCTTTACAATTACATTCTTAACTGCTGCATTTACAATTTCTACATTTCTTTTTGTGGATAATGAATTATGGATAAGCATTTAAATGAGCTACATTAGATAAAGAGGTCACTGATGACCAAGTTAAATACTTTCAAGAGTAACGGTTGCACATTATGAAGGATGCCATGAGGCTGTTCAAGGCTCAATGACTTGACTGATGAGGGAATCAAAAGGACCCACAGTTTGAAAAGTACAGATAAAATGAAATATACCAGCTTACCTTTCCTCAATCCTGTTTTTGTCCATTAGTGGCTGTTTGATCCACTGATTAACAAGGCGCTGCCCCTGAGAGGTCTTGCACTTGTTCAATAAACCAGCTAATGACTGTGTATTGCTAGCATCTTCTGATGAGCCCTTAGATTAAAAAATGTTATTGTCATATTTTGTACCTCAGCATTATGTTATATTCACAACTGCAACATTAAAACATTGATTTAAGCCATTATTTTGGACCACAAGCCAGAGTGAACTAATATCAGTAAAAGGCAAAACAAAAGAAGAAACAAAATTAGTAAATCACAAGGTTTTATTCTTCTTCCTTTGGAACCTAACTACAATATACTGTCCTATCATTCCAGAAAGTAACATGTCTGCAATTCAATTACATTTCAAAGATTTATTGCTGTTATATGATCATTTTTCTTTCAACTTGTATTTGAGCTATTATATTTATCAAAAGATGGGACTTAGGAGAGCCAGATGGAGACATGAGAAGTTCTTAACAAGTAGGATGAAGGAAAATCCCAAACTGTTTTACGCATACTTAAAGAGCAGAAGGGGAGATGCACTGAGGAATAAAGAGGGAAACGCGAGCCGAGACAAAGAGGAGGTACTGAATAGCAGGATATTGATTAATGTGAGGTTAGCGTTGAACAGTTCACGTACTGGAGCACATTGAGATTAAGAAAAAGGTAATGTCGGAGCTTCTGAAAAGCATGAAAATATACAAGTCCCCGGGGCTGGATAAATTATACCCCATGTTACTACTGGAACAGAGAGAAGAGATTACTGGGCATTGGTGATGATTTTTGCATCCTTCTTGGACATCAGAATGGTACCAGAGGATTTCAAATGCTGTTTGTTGTTCAAAAAGGTAACAATTATTGAGCAGTGATTCTTGTGTCCCAATAGCCAAGGTGAGTGGAGGAAAGTTTAGGAAAGATGTCAGATGTTTTTTTTAAACCTACAGCAAGTGGTGGGTGTGTGAAACACAATGGTGGTGGAGGAGGCTGATACAATAGGGACATATAAATGACTCAGATAACGACATGTATATAATTACCTCATTTTCCACTCCATTACATTTAGAGATCTATAATCACAAACTTCTAGATCCTACTTTCCATCCACATCACAGTTAATGAATACAATTAATGTTTCCCTATTAAGAGGTATCTTTAGAAGTCAACCATCAAACCACTTACAAATACAATCCATAGTATGGAATATCAGTGGCCTTGGATTAGACCACTTACATGTAGTTGATCACAGGAATCACACAGAGGAGATCCAAGAAGAGAAAGGGAGCACAGTACAAATGGTGGGTAAAATTTCATGCGAAATACAACAGAGTTTTATTCTTGCACAAAGCAGATTCTTTTTGTTCTCTCCCTAACTTATCTGCAATCAAAACCCAACTTGCTTTCTCCTTTCCTAGTTCTAATGACTAAGAAATTCTATCTCTCTCTCTCTCTCTCTCTCTTCCCCCCACTCCACCCCTCCTCACAGGTGCTGTTCATTTATTTTGCTTTTACAGCGCTCACTACTCTACAATCCTTGCACCATTCTGGAAACGATGAACAGAAACATGCTCGACTTGAACAATGGTAGGACAGAGACCATCCTCCTTGGTCCCAGGCACAGACGTCATCCTTCTTTCTATAAATGTCATTAATTAAACAATACCTTTCACAGATTGGCCATACAGGTTTCAAACTCATCAAGTCCCCTTATTTTCACTTTTGTAACGCAGTCTGATTCAGAACTTCTCAAAATCCTCATTCTTGCTGATGTAACCTCTGAACTTGACTATTCCAACATATTCCTGGCTGGCTTCAATCACTCTATTCTCTAAACCTGAACCATGGTGCCCATGTTCTAATAGGCATCAAATCCTGTTCACCAATGAAGACTGAACTTGCTGATTATATAGTGTACCAGTTTAATCTTAAACTTCTCATCCTTGTTTGCAAATCCCTCCATGGTCTCTATAATCTTTTGTACCCCTTTAACTAAGATCTGAAAATCAATGTCTTGTAAATCCTAAAATTTAAGTACTTTTGGATTTTCTTTCCCTCCTGAATACTTTGCTATTCCTAAAATTATTATAGATTAATTCTTCGCACCTGCCAAAACACCACTTTGTAATTCATGTTTCTTGGTTGACTAAGAAAACTTTATTTCCAATTTTTTGCTCTTACATCTTTTGTGACATGATTCGTAGCAATTAAAGACTAATGACTTGGAACCCTCTCTCTTCTCTCTAAATGAGAATAGTTGTCTTCAGACTGGATGGGGCCATGTGCCTCACCTGGAAAAGATTGAGTGCGCTGACTGCTGCATTGTCCAGCCTCATATACTGGTTCAGATCAAAGGTCATCAATTCGTATTGGCCAAAATTAGTGCTGTCTGATAGAAGCTCCAAATATTTGATCACAGCAGCGACAGAAGACATGGCAACCTTTGAAACAAAATTGAAAAATTCTGTAACATTTGTCTGATCACTTTCACCCTACATAAAGCTATATACAACTAAAATTATGCATATCTACATACAAGATCTAAACTATATTATTAATTTGCCAGCATTTTCTTATAATCATACTTCTGCACTAACAACATAATAAAATTGAACTTCGTCCTATCAACTATTTTCTTTTGCTTAGATTTTTAATCAAGGGATTGACAGATATTTGGTTTGTTAAGGGAATATAACATGGTGATAGTGTGGGAAAGTAGCACTTGGAAGGGCATGATTTTCTTGAATGAAGAATCTGGCCCAAACGGTTGAAAGACCTACGTCTTCTATTTCATCAGCCAGACATCTGATGTATAGAAAGCCATGGTCCAAGTTCACAAAATTTTAAAAAATATACACAAAATTAGAATTTTTGTGTTTGGCATTGAGGAAATCCTCCCCCCTCTGCCCCCCTTCCAAAAAGGCAGAAAAAAAAAAATCAAACAGTGCACATCACCTTGTTTAATGAAAGCTTCTTTCCATCTGCTCACCCAAGACCACTGTTGCAGGGATTTCTTGAATAGAATGAAGAGAACCCCAAGCTTTAAACACAGCTCCTTTTGTTCAATTGGTGAGTCAGATGGTCTACTCCACTTAAGCTAACTTTAATTCCTCAGTCAAGTATTGCATGCTTATTAATTTAGTTTCATACTATTCAGACAATGGAACTAAACTCTTATCTACCTGATGAGAAAAGTTACAGATCAAGGTTCAAATTTATTGTCAGAGTAAATACATGATATCACGTACAACCCTGAGATTCTTTTTTCTGCGGGCCAGGAAGAATATTTACTTATCGGTAACTAAGCTGTACCTGAGAAGAAATATATACACAAAGAGAAAAATGTAAACAATTAAAGAAATTATAAACAAACTGACTGCAAATACAGTAAACAAATATGCAATAATAATTAATATGCAAATAAGTCTCCTTAATGAGTCTCTGCTTGACTCTGTTGTTTATGTGTCTGATGGTTAAGGGGTTACAGTAAAAGTTCTGTGGCACCTACACCTCTTTCCTGATGCCAGCAGCAAGACAGAGCATGTCCTAGATGGTGTGGATCCTTGATAATTGCTGCTGCTTTCCAACATGTAGATGTTATTGATGATGGGGAGGGTTTTGCCTGTGATTTACTGGGCTGTTTCCACTACATTTTGCAGGGGTTTCTGCTCAGAGGTACTGATGCCTCCATACCAGGCTGTAATGCAGCCAGTCAGCACACTTTCCACTCCACTTCTGGAGAGGTCTGTCATGGTTTCTGATGACATGTAGATTTGCTGACAAGTTTTTTTTCATGATGACATTGGTATGATGGATACAGGTAGGTTCTATGAAATAGTGACTTCCAAGAATTTAAATTTGGTCACCTTCTCCACCTCAGATCCCCTAATGATCGATCACTGCTTTGTACACCTCTGCTTTTCATTTCCTAAAGTCTAGTCAGCTCCTTGGACTTAATGACATTGAATGAGAGGTTGATACATGTCATCACATACAACCCTGAGATTCTTTTTCACGCAGCCAGGCAGAATTACCACTTTTGGTAGTGCAAACAAAAAAAACCCTGTAAACAATGTAAACATGTTAACCAATAAACAATGTAATGTAAGCAACTGATTTTTTTTTTAAATCTCCTCTCCATATTGCACAAAGTGCACAAGTAAGAATCCTTAAACGAGTCCCTGATTGACTTTTTGGTTGAGGAATCTAATGGTGGAGGGGTAGCAGCTGTTCCTGAACCTGCTGATGCAAGTCTTGTGGTACCTGTACCTCTTTCCTGATGGTAGCAATGAGAACAGAGCGCATGCTGGGTGGTGTGAATCCTTGATGATTCCAGCTCCTCTCCAATGGCACCTTCCCCGTAGATGTTCTTGATGGTAGGAAGGTTGTCTACTACCTTTTACAGGGCTTTACGCTTGGGTGTATTGGTGTCCCCATACCAGACCATGATGCAGCCGATCAGCATATTTTCCACCACTCATATGTATGAATTGTAGGTATTTGCCAGGCTTTCTGCTGTCATACCAAAACTCCGCAAACTTCTGAGGAAGTAGAGGTGCTGACATGCTTTCTTCTTTAGTGTGATGGCTCCAAGAAATTAAAACTACTCACCCTCTCCACCTCTGATCCCCCAATGATCACTGGATCATGCACTTCTGTTTTACCTTGATTTTGGTGATATTGAGTGCGAGGCTTTTGTTGGTGCACCCTCCTATATAATGACTCCGGCTCTTTTTATACAACCCACTACCATGGTATCAGCAGTGAATTTGAGGATGGAGTTGTTATTGTACCCGCCATGCAGACATAGCTATGGAGCAGGGAGCTAAGAACTTAGCCCTGAGGTGCTCCGGTATTGATGGAAATTGTAGAGATGTTCTTAACAATACTCACTGATTATAGTCTGAGGGTGAAGAAATCAAGGAGCCAATTACACAGTGGTGTGTTGAGCCTCAGGTCTTGGAGTTTGCTGATCAGTTTTGAGGGGATGATGGTGTTAAATACCAAATTGTTGAAAATTAAGTGTGTCCTGATGTATACATCTTTGCTGTCCAGGAATTGGAATGGATCCATGTCACCTCTCAGACAGAAGCAGATGCACTTCATCACTGACCACATCATGCAGCTCCGCAAGTGCCTGTTTATAATCGGCATCTAAACTCTGAATCTAAACTCAGGATCTAATCTCTCTTGCGAACTTTCAGGCTTGATAGAAGGGTCTGCATTTAATCGAGATTTGCTCTAAGGTAGTAGAGCAGATGACACAACCCCAACATCCATGCACCACCCATATTAACAAAAAAGCACACACTGCCCCCTCTCCAATTTTCCAGAATCTAAATTCCAATCCAGTCTATGAATGGTGAAACCATCTGGTCAGATAGCAGTGTCTGGTGTGTCCTCTGTTTGCTAGGTCTCAGTGCAACAAACATCTCATTTGCCTCTGATAAAGCAGCCTTGCCCACAGGTTGTCAATTTTATTCTCTAGTGACTGAACATTCACCAGTAATGTGAACAGCAGAGGAGATCTGAGACCCCTACACTTCAGTCTTGTTTGGATCCCTGCCCTCACTTCATGTTTCTGTCCTTTACCTTGGTGGTGGACTGTCCCTTTCAGGGAACAATCCAGATGGCCTGTTCCTGACTCAGCTGTAACTGGAAGCTCGGTAGATCGGTGGTTGAGGTCAAGACTGCATTGTGCCGATTTCAGTGGAAGAAGCTCAGAAGGTGAGTATTAAACAGTAAAGGGAGTACGGTGTTGTGCAGCAAGTTGCTGTGGGTCGCTGGCGCCATTTTGGATCAATAACCAGAAGCCTATCTTCACAATAATTTAAGTTCTGGATTTTCTAACACTTCTGTGATCAGCACAAATTTAATGAACAATTAACAGATAAGTTAAACATTTTAAACTTGAAATATCTCCTCTAGGTCCTTAAGGCACAAATGTCTCTCTTGCTAGAGAGAAAATCAGAAGATCTAATGATTTAGCTGAACAATCACTTTTTACTCACTTGCTTTTCCATCTCTGGTAGAGTAGCACTTGATACTGATTCTCCTTTCTTCCCTTTCAGCAAACGGTTCAGGTCCTGTACAATATCTTTATTTGTAAATTCACCTTTCTTTCTATCTGTAATCAAAATCCCTCCTCGTTGTACTACCTGTATCATAAATGAAGAGATAGACTGCTTAGGCAAGAGCAGGATATTTCAAAACAAACTGTACTTTTATCAGGGCATGGTAACAGAAGTGTGGTGTTCATTCCTCTACCGTGTAAAATGAGGTTAACCGGGCAATTTGCACTTTTAGTGCCCCAGTTACCCACCAGTTTGAAAGGGTCCAACTGGGTCAACCCTGTCAGAACCCAACCAGGTCCCTGACCCACCTCAGAGGTAGTCAGGGAATCCAGTTAAACTTACCTAGGTCTCGCCCACGGCCAATTTGTAAAAGACCCACTTATTCTGGTGATGTCAGCGCTTGTGTGCGTCACTGGGCAGCCAGCATCTGAACATCTGGCATACTTCCGGACAGTGCATGACGCATCATTGCAAGAGTCCCCCTTAAATCGTCAGGTTAGTGATTTAATGGGTAGATCCCCCTGCGATTTGAAAGGTGCTTCCAGCACTTCTGTCCCAGTAATCACACCTGGGTCCCAAGAGGGTTATCCAAGTGCTGCAATTTGAAAGGGGATAATGATTCTTTTATTGCTATTTAATGGAGACAGAATGACTCTCAACAGAATCCCTTCCAATAACTTTTTTTCACCATTGATACGTCCCACTGTCATCTAGTTCCATAGCTTATCCCTGACGTCCATCTTAAATAAAAGCACATTAGCTATTCTCCAGTCTTCTCCTACCTTAACTATGCTAACAAAGATACAAAAGCTTCAGCCAGGGCCCTAGCAATCTGCTCCCTTGCTTCCCATAAGATTCCAGGATTCTGTCATAGAGTGGAAACAGATCCACAGGCCCACTTTATCCATGCCGAACAATGTACTCTCCTACTTTAGTCTCACTTGCTTGCATTGCACCCATACCCTCCAATCTCCTCCCATCCGTGTGGCTATCTAAGTGTTTCTTAAAGGAAGCTAACGTCTTCACCACTTTGTCTGGCAGCGCAACCCATATGCCCACCAATCCCCTCACATCCTTTCCAAATCCCAACCCCTCACCTTATAGTTATGCTCTCTCATCTTAGATTCTCCTACACTGAAAACAGATGGTCACTATTCACCTATACATATACCCCTCATGATTTTATAGATCTCCAATAGTGAAAAGAAAACAGGTCTTTTTTTTGATTCACTCACAATAAATCAACTTCCCCAATCCTCGCAACAACTTGAAAAGGGGAGGAGTGAGTGGCATTGCTAGCCAGGGAAAATATCACAGCTGTGCTTAGACAGGACAGCCCAGAGGGCTCGTCCACAGAGACCATATGGGTGGAGCTGAGGAATGGGAATGGTATGACCACACTGATAGGGTTGTATATAGTCTGCCCAATAGCCAGAGAGATTGGAGGAGCAAATCTGTAGGGAGATAGCAGCCCGATGTAAGAAACAGAAAGTTGTGATAGTAGGCAATTTTAACTTTCCGCATATTGACTGGGACTCCCATAGTGTAAAAGGGCTGAAGTTTGTCAAATGTGTTCAGGAAAGTTTTCTAAATCAATATATAGAGGTACAAATGAGAGAGGATGCAGTACTTGATCTCCTATTGGGGAACCAGACAGGTCAGGTGACAGAAGTATATGTAGGCAATGTATAGTAAACATTTTGGGTCCAGTGACCATAATGTCACGAGTTTCAAGTTAATTATACATAGGTTAGGTCTGGTCCTTGAGTTGAGGTTCTAAATTAGAGAAAGGCCAATTTTGTAGAAATGAGAAAGGATCTAGGAAGTGTGGATTTGGATGTTGTTTTCTGGCAAGGATGTATTCAATAAGTGGAAGGCTTTCTAAGGCAAAATTTTAAGAGTGCAGAGTTTGCATGTTCCTGTCAGGCAAAGTTAACAGGCATAGGAAACCATGGTTTTCAAGGGATATTGTCCATCTGTTAAGATGGAGAGAGAGAGAGAGAGAGAGAGAGAGAGAGAGAGAGAGAGAGAGAGAGAGAGAGAGAGAGAGAGAGAGAGAGAGAGAGAGGTGTATAGCAGGTACAGGAAACAAGGAGCAAATGAGGTACTAGAAAAATATAGAAAATATAAGAAAATACTTAAGAAGGAAATCAGGATGGCAAAAAGACATGACGTTGCTTTGACATATAATGTGAAGATAAACCAGAAGGGTTTCTACAAGTTTGTTAACAGTAAAAGGGTAGTAAGGGAGAAAATTGGTCCCCTAGATCAAAGTGGTCATCTATGTGCGGAGCCTCATGAGATGGGGGAGACCTTAAACAGTTTTTTTTTTGCATCAGTATTTACTCAGGAAACTGACTATAAAGAAGGAAGGGAAATAAGCAGTAGTGGCATGGAACAGATAGCGATTAAAGAGGAGAAGGTGCTTGCAGCCTTACAGAGAATAAAGGTAGATAAATCCCCCAGGCCTAACATGATATTCCCTCTGACCTTGAGGGAGACTGGCAGAAATATTTAAAATGTCCTTAGCCATGGGTGAGGTGCCAAAGGAATGGAGGGCAGCTCATGCTGTTGCTTTGTTTAAAAAAAAAGGTCCAAAAGTAAACCAGGAAATTAAAGGCAAGTGAGCCTGATGCCAGTAGTAGGTAAATTATTGGAGGGTGTTCTGAGAGATTGTTCTGAGAACAATTAAGAATAACTTTGTAATATTACATTCTTCCTTCCTAAAAAAATAAAATATTAGCAGCATCAAGCAACATATTTTATGAGACTACTCCCATCCATATCGATTGGGAGGTTTTGGTACATGATCAGTTCTTGTGGAGCTACTGCAGTGGCTCTCAACCTTTTTCTTTCCACTCACCTACCACTTTAAGTAATCCCTATGCCATTGGTGCTCTGTAATTAGTAAGAGATTGCTTAAGGTAGTACGTAGGTAGTTAGGGAAGGTTGAGAATCACTGCGCTAGACCTAATTGTTATGGAAATATTTTGCTTGAGAAAAATTGTCATTGGCCCATTTCCTTTGGAGTTATGAAACTGTGCCCATAACAAGTCAATTAGGTACGATTAAAACTGTGGTTTTCAAACTTAAAGTGGTATGTGAGTGGAAAGGAAAAGGATGAGAACCACTGAGCTAACGTTTCATCATCCTCCACATTCTAGCATGTCATATCTTCCTCCTCCTCCAGTATTGATACTACCAAACCTTTTTGATCTTGTTCCACAATAGAAGATGTGGGGATTGCCTGGGCTTCTGGACAAGGTGCCAAGTCATGAACAGTCACAGTGGACTCAAGTACACCTGGGTTACTGATGTTTGCATATGTTGGATTAGTCCAACTTGATTTACAAGTGGTTTGTTTTTGTTACTCCTCAAAAGCCGCCTTAGTAGTATGGGCCAAGGGGTCATTACCCAGGAGGGCAGTGAATTTCCATTGGATGAGCGGTGTTGGAATACCAAAAAACGTTAATGGGGTATAGTATTTGTTGCTGTACACAACAGCAATCTTTTGGAATGTAGTACCTCAGGAAGCACCAATTCCCAATGCTTCACGGGAAGGTTTCATGATCGAGGGCCAAATGGACTGCCTTCCATATTATGTAGTTGAACCTTTCTACCTGTCAAACATAAAGACCACAGACCTCTGATTAGTAACCAAGCTAAAGAGGTGCAGTGCCAGGTAGTGGCTCCATTTGTACAATGCCTCAATGATGGCAGTCACTTCTTTCTCTACAACATGGTAGTGCAATTCACTTCCTTGTAGCATGTTTGACGTGAATGCAACAGACTGTCCTCCTTGGTTAAGGACAGCAAAAATAGCCACAACAGATGTGTCACACTCTATGTCAAAGGGTAAGTTTTCATCCACCGAGTGCAGAGTGGCTTCCTCCAATTTTGTTTTTATTTATGTTAAAGGCATTCAGGGTGCTTTCTCCCATTGGAAACTTCTCTGTATTTGCCATTGGTTGAATCTTATTAGAAAATCCATGAATCCATTTTGGATAATAAGCAAACATCCCAAGTACCCTTTTTAAGGATCGCTAATTTTCTGGTAGAGTAAGCTCTTGTAGTGGATAAAGTCTCTCAGGATCTGTCTTAATGATTCCCACACAGTATCCAAGAACTTTAATGGAATTCAGACTCCACAGTCTTTAAATCTGTTGCCTCCGACTCATGGTCCTTAAGAATTTCTTTATCTTTTGATCATTCCTCTTGTGTATGTCCAGCAATGGTAATATTATCAAAGTAAGGGAAGGCACCTTGCAGTTTTTCTTCTCTAACTTGTTCATAGCTCGCTGAAAGGCGGCTACCACAATTATGACTCCAAATGGAATCCTACAAAATTGGTAATAAACATCCACTGGCTTCAAAAAGCACATTATTTGCATATTTTACAAACCAGGGGGTACATATGCGCTATACAATATTTTTACATGTTCATAAAATGCGGACAATAGCAAGCGTAGAAAAGTTGAACCAGCAATTTATAGCAGGTGTGGAAACATAATAGGGGCAATGAAAGAACACGCAAAATTAATAGAGGCCATAGGAAAGACGCATCAGCAATTTATAGTGAGCATGGGAATATTAGCAAATGTGGGAGTATAATATTGGCATTAAAAAAACACGCACAATTAATAGCAGCCATGGGAAAGACGCGCTGGCAGCTTATAGCAAGCGTGAGAACATCATAGTATGAGAATATAATAGTAGCAATGAAAGAATGGACACGATTTATAGCAGACATGGGAAAGGCGCAATTTATATTGAGTGTGGAAATATTATAGTGAGCATGAGAATGTAATAATGGCAATGAAAGAATGGACACAATTTATAGCAGGTGTGGGAAATTTTGATCTTGGGAAAATCTCTTTGTACTGTATTCCATGGTATTCCTATAAATAGGACATTTTGGCTAGGGCACTGCACCTTATCAATGTTAATTGTCCAGACCAGTCCCTGAGGAAAGAGATTAACATAAGAAGTCCCTCTGATTTGACACATTAAAACCCTGAAGACAATCTTTTATCTAATTAAATGATTTCTCTCCAAAGCTTCTTAATACATGTTGAAGCAGATATCATCTATATAATGGGTGATTGACACCTCTGGGAGAAGTTGATTAGGTGTTAATTGAGATTAACAGTGGCAGATACGGTATGCTTTGTCTCGTCCCATTTAAATGCATATTACTTTTGCTAGTCTGAATTTAGAATACTATACCTGCGCATTATATGCGTGTGCCCGTTATACGAAAATAATTTTACACAATTTATGATTTATGCGTGTTATATGTGTGTGCGCATATTATGCATGAAAATACAGTACTTCTGATCTGACTCCTTCGGTAACGCTGACTGTAGGCCTGATCATCTTTGCTAAAGCATCCTAATTTGGCAGCAATTGGTTTATACTTGGTGATAAGTTTGGATAAAGGGATGGCTCTTCTATTTTTCCTGCTGTCAGTGCGCAGCACCATTCAGTTAGCTGAGACAAGGGTCCTCCACATTCAAATTTCACACTCACTTAGTCATGTTGCAGCATATGACTGGCTATTAAGACGGAGTTAGCTCAACAACTTGGGAACAAGTATTTAAAGTTTTCTGAGCTATAGTATTGTTTTTACTAAATGATGAACAGTTCCCACGTGATTTCCTAGATAATGTAACTATCAGTGTTCCGTGAATCTACGGAACGCTTAACTTTTTACCATTCACAGTCACAAAAGTTGCGGCTTGAGCGAGGCCTTGTGGCACATTAGTGAGTGTAGCCTGTACCTGAGAATTGACCACTGTTGCCACTGAGTTTGCTGAGGCCTTGGATTTACACACTGGGGCACAGCGTCCCTTCTTTGCACATTTAAAACAAGAAGCCTCACGTGCTGGACAGTTATCACGTGAATGGTAAGAGAAACCACAGAAGAAACACTTTCATTTTATATTGTAAGTGGCAGCCACAGCTGGTTTCTTAAAAACAACTGGAAGGTTATCAGGCAGCCCTGCTAAAGAATCCTTCTCACATACCTGCAGTACCTTGTAATGGTTCAGGGTTTACTACGGCAACTATATGGGTCGCCAGGGTAGCGTATGCATCATTATTGTGTTGAGCTACATCTAACACAGTAGCTTGGTTATAAGCAGTCTGTAAGTCCAGTATTTTGTTTTCTAAGAGAAGCTAGTATAATGGAGGATAAATATTTGGGAGAATTTGGTAAAATTAGAGTAGGTTACATGCATACATTTTAAAACAGGTCTTATTTGAAAGACTGAAGAATTCATATTGAGTAACAGTGGAGGATCTATGGAGACTTTTCTGCACATTTCACAAGTAAATGCTAATTGAAATGACGTCATTGTTTGGAATTGGAGACAGGCTGAATGGTTGGGATACTACAAGGCTTCTGACCTTTCTGCAAAGTGCTCACATAAAGGTCACTCATGGGTTTTATTTACCTAAGACAACAGCTTGACCAAGAGGATAACTTCTGTTGTTTGCTGAAGAAGGTGGGCAGTTGGGGGGGAGAGAGAGAGAGAGAGAAAAGACTAGTTCAACAAGCTCCCTCAGCTCGTGTGTGTGACACTGAAAGCAGCTGAACAGTGCAAGCCAGGAAGCTTGTTGAAACTAAAGAAAAGCTCCAGAGCAGAGAATGGCTGAAAGTGCTATCTGTCTGATGTTTCTCTTGGAATAAGTGGAACAGAAAGGAACTCTGTGGTAGCTTGAAAGAAAGAGGTTGCCATCTGGGGAACCTTGATGGGGCAAGTTTCATCAATAAGACATTGAGGTGATTAATGGTGGTACCTCAGTTGTGGAAATCCTGGTACAACAAATCTCTCTCTGCAAACCCTGCAAGAACCTTCCTGAGTGGTAAACATTTACCTTTTGAGCACCAAAGCCTGGTGAACTTTATAAATGTTCAATTCTGTGCACAGTATAAGAATTGCCTGCATCCAGAGAACTTGGAAGAAGTGAGATTGAACTGTGAACAAAAAACTTTTCTTAAATTTACACACAAATCATACACGTGCACTTTGAATTAGAAGGGGGTTAATTTGGGTTAGTTAAGTATAGAGATAAGTTCAAGTTTGATTCTATTTTCATGTTTAAAGTTGATTTAAAAACAACTTTTGTTTAAGTAAATACTTGTCTTGGTGAATGTCTATTGCTGCTGGAATTTGGGGTCCTTTGGGCTCGTAACACTAGTGTTTTGCAGGTGAGGCAATGTCAGCGATGAACATGTCACACATTGCCTCATTTCTCAAATTTTTTCAACTCCCTGAAGAAATCATCTAATTCTCCTGGCTTCTGCTACCTGATAGCCAGTAAACGTCTGGCAAAAACCTCATTGGGAATCTTCACATATAAATTGTCCAACTTAGAGACAGGCGAGTCAAAATTTTCACATCCTTCTATATATTTGAAAACATTGTAACTCACACAGCCCAATAGTCTTCTGTACTTGTTCGGTATCTTGCCCCCATTTTCATCGACATAGTTTATGAAAATCATACTCCAGTGTCGCCATTCCTTGGCAGCTGTTAGTAAGCTTGGTGGCTGATTTCCAATCTTTATTCAACTTAATTGTACAATTACAGTTAGAATTTAAAAGGAAGGCACAAGGCAGCAGCTGGAAGAACAATTAAGAATATCTTTGTAATATAACACAAGTATTTGGATAGCCATGGGCTTAATAAGGATAGTCAGCATGACTTTGTGCATGGTAGGTTGTGCTGAACGAATCTTAAGTTTTTTTGAGGAGGTTACTAAGAAAGTGGTTAAAGGAAAGGCTGTGGATGTTGTCTGCATGGACTTTAGTAAGGCCTTTGACAAGGTCCCACATGGGAGGTCAGTTCAGAAGGTTCAGAGTCGAGGTATCCCATGAAGAGGTTGTAAAGTTGATTCAAAATTGGCTGAATGGGAGAAGACAGAGAGTGATAGTGGATGATAGCTTCTCACACTGGAGGCCTCTGACTAGTGGGGTGCCTCAGGAATCTGTGCTGAGACCATTGTTGTTTGTTGTCTGTATCAATGATCTAGATCACACATGTCAAACTCTGGCCCACAGGCCAAATTTGGCCCGCGATATAATTATATTTGGCCCGCAAGATCATTTCAAAAATGTATTAGAGGTGGCCCGCTGGCCGCCACGCCAGTATAGCGCATGCACAGCTAATACTATAAATCCCAGAATGCATTGGCGTCAGCCCGCTAATCACACCCACCTCCTCTGTTTACGTTGCAGGGTCTCACCGTGGACTCTGGTTTTGGGGCCTGGCCGGTGTCAGGGGAAGCCAAGGCTGCTTCCCAGCGCCCGGAACCGGAGGCCTCGGGCCTGACCTCGCCAGGACCGTTGCCCACTCCCCCTCCCTGCCGCAGGCCGACCTGCGACTCACGGTGACGGGGCCGCTGATCCGCCGAGATGCCGCCCTGCAGTGAGAGCCGATGCCCCCGCACCGTCGTGTCCCCCCGCCCGCCCCCCCACCGCAGCACGGCCTGGCTGGTGTCAGGGTAAGCCAAGGCCGCTTCCCAGTGCCCGGAACCGGAGGCCTCGGGCCTGACCTCGCCAGGACCGTTGCCCACTCCCCCTCCCTGCCGCAGGCCGACCCGCGACTCACGGCGACGGGGTCGCTGATCCGCCGAGATGCCGCCCTGCAGCGAGAGCCGATGCCTCCGCACTGTCGTTGTCCAACCCGATCGCCCGCAAACCCCGCCCTCCCGCACACAGGCCCGAGTGAGGATTATGAACTCTAATCTCAGGATAAAACGATCTTCCAATAGTTTCATGTCACAGTGATAAATATATTCCTGGTTAAAAATGGTCCTGCACCTGGATACAAGCTCATTAGGCATAAAACTTGAAAAGTGTGTCAATCAAAAGATATCTGTACCAATGGAAAAAGGGCATGGCAAATAACCCTGCTAGAGTTCATGCCCACAATCAGTCACCCATTTGATTGTTTCAGGAATCATGTTATTCTCCCACATTCTCAATAGCCCTCAGATTTTACTATTCGACAGCACACTAGCAACATTTGACAAATCCTCTATAGAGAAATATTATTTATTGAATATTTTATTTCTCATTTGTTAATGCTTCTGGAAAGAGTTTATCCAAAACTATTATTAAACATTTATTTTAATAAGAAAAAGTTTAACATTACATATGTTTAAAGAAGAGAAAACATGCAGATGTTGTTGAAAATTTTCAATAAATATTTAGTTCGGCCCTCGACTTAGTCCAAGTTTTTAATTTTGGCCCTCCGTGAATTTGAGTTTGACACCCCTGATCTAGATGATAACATGGGAAATTGGATCAGCAAGTTTGTTGATGACTCTAAGATTGGAGGCATTGTGGATAGAAAGGGAGGCTTTCAAAACTTAGAGGGATTGCGCCAAATGGAAAAAATGGGACAGAAAATGGCAGATGGAATTTAATGCAGACAAGTGTGAGGTGTTGCATTTTGGAAGGACAAACCAAGGTATGACATACATAGTAAACGACAGAGCACTGAGGAATGCAGAGAAACAAAGGGATCTGGGGATACAGATACATAATTCCATGAATGTGGTGTCACAGGTAGATAGGGCTGTGAAGAAAGCTTTTGGCATCTTGGCCTTCATAAATCATTGAGTTTTGGAGTTGTGATGTTATGGTGAGGTTGCATAAGACATTGGTGAGGCTAATTTTGAAGTACTGTGTGCAGATTTGATTGCCAAACTACCGGAAGGATATCAGTAAGATTGAAAAAGTGCAGAAAGATTTACTAGGATGTTGCCAGGTCTTCAGGAGTTGAGTTACAGGGAAAGATTAAACAGGTTAGGACTTCATTCCTCAGACCATAGTAGAATAAGGTTTATAAATTATGAGAGGTATTGACAGAGTAAATGAAAATGAAGTAAATGAGTAAGAGTAAAATCTTTTCACTTAGATTAGGAGAAATAAATACAGAAGACATGGCTTTCAGGTGAAAGGTTTAATGGGACCATTAAGGGAAATATCTTCACTCAGAGAGTGGTGGGCGAGTGGAAAGAGCTGTCATCACACATGGTAAATGCAGGCTAACTCAAGTTTTAAGAATAAATTGGATAGATACATGTAGACAGTCCAGATAATTTATTATCATTCTTTTGAACGTATTAACATTTTATTGTCCATTTTATTAACTGTTTTAAGTATTGTTCAATTGTTTTTATCCAAGATTTTCACATATAAAGCTCTAATAAACTGAAAAACTTAATGCTTTAGACCAGTCTTTTCATTTAACAAATCAAAACAACATCGTCTTCATGTTGTCTGAGTGATGATAAAGGGAGATAATTGTGTGGCATTCCACTCATTTTCCAGTTCAATTTATTTGTGTAGGACTGTCCCTTTAAGAGACAAGATTTAGTAAAAGCATCCAGCTTTTGGAAAGTGACTGTGAACTAGCAGCGGGCTTCGGATGTTCTTTACTTGATAAATTTTGCACAGTGAAGGGGAGAAGCCCTTAGGCAGAGACCACATGACCAAAAGTACAGTACACATTTTGTTCAAGAGGACATTTTAAGAAGGCAGCACAAGAGAAACATCTCTTCGACCTCCTTTGTGAGTTAAAGAAACCCACTTGGTCTCATTGTTATGCCTATAGTCAGAATTGTCAGATTTCCTCCTTTTGCTTACCGAGGGACGAGAAACCTCTTCGACTGACCCCCGAAAAGGGTTTTAAAGTTGCAAAAGAAATACTGCATTCTACTTGACTGACCCACAAAAAGGGTTCTTTGTTGGCAGAAGTACTGCACTCTACTCAACTGACCATTAAAAGGGGTTCTAATTGCTGAAGAAGGCCCTCATCTAAAAAGGACATTTCTCTGAAATACCAGAGCAAGGGTTTTCATGAGTTAATCAACATTCTGTCACCTCCGATCTCTTTCACCCACTTCATGAACTGCTCCTTCCCTCTAAGTGCGTGTCTCACCATTCATCTAAGGCCTGCATGCCTCAAACATTTAAGGCCTGTGTGGCTCAAACATCCTAAAGCCTGCATGTCTCACCATTCATCTAAGACCCTTGTGCCTCAACCACCTAAAGCCTATGTGTTGCATCAATCTCAAGGCCACGTGTCATCACCAAATTTCTGAACTTTGAACTTGGAATTGACTTCCCAGGATTGAGCCTTGAGTTGTACTGGCTTGGGGTATTCCACATACACACATAATTAGAGTTTAAGTTAGATAATTGTTAAATTAGTTAAATAAGATGAGATGTTATATTGTTGGTTAATAATTTAAAATATTATTTTAAATATAACACCGTCTGGGCTAATCTTTATCGCTGCTGTCATGTACGTAACAAAATTGGGGTCTTGTCTGGAATCACACCAAATTGGGAGCTGAGCGATCGATTAATTGTCGCTTTGATTGATTAGGATTTTTAAAAGCATAATTAAAGGCTTGTGTGTGGAATGATAGCAGCGGTGGACATTGATAAGTTTATGGGAACGCCCATCTTTGCAGAGTATGCAAGATTGAGAAAGATTGAGCTGTTGACAATTGCACAAAAGTTGGAACTCACAGTGGTAAAACAACCAATGAAAAAGGCAGCAATTCGGTTAATTAAAGGGCACTATTATGTAAGAGAAGGGAAGTTTGGAGAGGAAGAGATAAAACAATTTCTCCAGCGAATCCCAAGAGCAGCGATCACCAAGGGAACAAAATAGAATTAGAAAAACTTAGATGGGAGCTAGAACTGAAAAAAACTAGACTAGTAGGGGTCTAGATAAGGAAGGGAGAGTAAACAACAAAAGCAGGCTGAGCTAGAATTAGAAGAACTTAAGATAGCAGTTGCAGAGAGGAGGGAGAGAGAACAAAAGCAGTTTGAGCAAGAATTAGAAAAAAATTAGAAGGGAGAAAGCCGAGAGGAAACGACAGAGGGAGGAAGAAATGGAAACTTGGACAGAATCTGCTGGAATAGTGGATGAGTATACTTTAACCCACATGGCTGAGTTTTCAACCAGAAGGTTGAATTTGTGCCAAGTAAAACCTTCCAGAGAGATAAAGTCAGAAAAAATATAGGGAATTAACGCTAGGGGTAAATATGAAGGAAAGCAAGAAAAGAACAATTCTTCAGGCCCCCTGTGCTACTATTGTAGGAAGCTTGGTCATATGATAATGAATTGTTCTGTATTAAGGAGAGAGAAAAGGAGACAGCACCAGTTGCCTGTATTCAAAAAGTTAAAATCCCTGGAAACCAAGAGTAATATTAAGGAGTTCGAGTCTTTTGTGTCAGAGGGTTTGGTTTCATTGGAGGAAGTGCCACATAAGTGACAGCCCAGCCAGTTATTGAGGAAACCGATACAGATTTGAATACATATCCAGCCTGTTTGAGCCAGAGTTCTGGTGGCAAACTCAAGAGTAAGGACTCAATGTTGTCCCAGAAAGAGTTTGTGACAGGGCAAAACAGAGATCCTGATTGTGGTGAGGTGAGAGAGGAGTCTCGCTCCGAGGAGGAACTAAGGAAGTGACACTTGGAGATATTAAAGTTAAAACTGTGTCAATAACTCTTAGAAAGCTACCAACTTTGTATGCAAGGAGATTCAATCTGATCAGGGGAGTGATTCCATGTCAGAAATGTTTCAGCAGTTAACTTGTAGAGTGTGAGCTAACCAGATCACATCACCTGAATATCCTCCAGAGTCTAAAGGGGCCTTGGAGAGGTCTCATTCGACTCTCAAACCCAGGGTGAGGACCTATTGTCTGGAGCATGGGAAGGACTGGGATGAGGGTGTCCATTGCTTTTTTGTTTGTAATATGAAAATCTGTACAAGAGCTTTAGATTTTTTGAGGCGGATTTGGACAGAAAGTTAAAGGACCTTTGTGGTTATTAAAGGAATAATGGATTAATGAGGATATCCAGTTGAAATTGCTAGATTATGTCTCAAAATGTAAAGATAGTTTGAAGGAAGTCTGTGAATTGGCCCAGAGAAACTATTTAACAAATCTTTAAAGGTCAAAGGTATTGTTATTTTAGTGAAGAGTGAACTTGGCTATGCTACTGTGACTTATCTCAGTTATATAGTTGGTCAAGACAAGTCAGCGCCTGTCAAGTTCAGGTGATTTCTGAGTTCCCTATTCCCAAGGGAAAGAGAACCATTGGGAGATTTTTGGAAATGGTTGGGTGGTACAGAGAGTACAGTAAAAAAAAAATTTTGTTGATTGCCTTTCAAGAGGTTAAGTTTACAGTGTTACAGAAAAATGTATATTTACCTGTATTATGTCATGTAATCTTTATTTCAAATATTGTGGTTTGCTGTTAAAATTTTGCTCTCACAGCTCAAAATTTTCTTTGACAGTGGAAGGTGTGGCATTTCCCCATTTTCCAGTTCATTTTATTTGTGTAGGACTGTTCCTTTAAAAGACCTAATTTAGCAAAAGCCTACAGTTTTTGGAAAGTGCCTCAACCAGTCATCGAAGGCCTGCGTGCCTCAACCAGTCATCACCGAATTTCTGAACTTTGAATTTAAAACTGCCGTCCCACAATTTAACCTTTAGCTGTAGTTGCTTGGGGTATTCCATACCAATATATTCATGCATAAAGTTTAAGTTAGATAATTGTATATCAGTTTAGTTAAGTTTAGATAAATTAGTTAGATTAGGTGTTATATAATTTTTGATTAACAATTACAAATTTTATAAATATTACACCATATGGGCTAATCTTTATTGCTGCTGCCGTGTACGTAACAGTCACAATACCAAGACTTTGACCGAACAGAATTTGAGCACTTGCATAGATTATAAATTTTGGCCTCAAGGGTATCGTGCATTGAAGGAGTCATGTGATGAAGTAGAGGCTGGTAGGAGAATACCAGCCCTCTCCAGAAAAGAAGGAAAAAATTGAGGAAAAAACAAAGCCCCAGACACACAAATCACAACAAATAAAAAAGGTGTGGAGGAAATGGCACCAAAGAAAGAAAAACCAAAAACAATGGGAAGAAAAGAAGAAAGATGCCGGAAGAGAAAGGTGAAGGCCTTACCTGTACAAAAAAGCAGGGACCCGCCGTGGAAAGAGGAGTCCACTCCCTGAGGTCAGTGGAAATCCTGCAGGGTCGCGACCAATCGAACGCAGGACTGCAAAGATGGCTCACGGAGCCAAACAGAGGTGCGCAACCGCGCATGACAAAGAGAACACCGACGGGAGGGGGGACCAGCTGTGGAGTGGAACTCTACAGCACGAACAGCTGAGAATGACCCGACAGCAGGGCTCCCAGCGGGAAGATGCAGAAAATAACGGGAACGGGAGGGGTGAGAATGAAAAAAGGAAACCAGAGACACAACAGATAACCAGCCCAGAAGAAGAGGACCAACATCAAGACACCATAAAAAAATACCCAACAAACTGAGACAAGCAGCCCAACAAGAAAGTCAGAAGAGACACAGATACAAGGAAGGGAAGTAGAAGACACAAACCCTACAGCCGACACAGAAGAAGAACATCAAGTTCTGCACAGAGAAATAGAAGATAAAGTGATAGACAGTACATAGATTTTAAAAAAAATTCAAGAATATATGGAAGCATTAAAAGAATGGCTGACAGTGCAAGAAAAATGGAAGGAAGTATGACTGTGATTGGTCTAACTTGATCCAGCAACTTTTATTGAATCTGAATAGCAAACAAAATCAGCATTTTTGCTCATCTACTCACAGAATACAAAAAGGTACCAAACCAGTGATTCACCTGTCTGAGTTTAGTGACATCTCCTGCAGCCTCACCACCTGAAAGCACGCATTCCTTGGGCCCAATCTGCACCAGTAGAGCTTCCAGATTGGAAAATTGATCGTTGTCTGGGAACTCGCACACACCTAGTTTCCGGAGGGTGGAGTCAACGTAGCCAACGCCAACTAACCTCTGCCCATCTGCAGTGCCCAGTTTAACACCCACGACACCAGCTGCAGTTGACATATCATTGCTGCCAAAAAGAATCTCTTCAAATTGAGTGAGATTGCCTGGAGAAGCCTGGAGAGGGAGAGAGAAAAAGTGAAATTTTAACAATGCAGATAACAAAATGATGAATGCTTCTAAATTACAAATACATCCCAATTATTTCTCTGTCTGTTCAAGCAATAGTTGCTTCCAATGGGAATAAGCATGCTCCGTGTTTTCAGCGTGCTTCAAAAGAGGATTCCATACATTCAATATATTTCTCTTGAAAATTGCCCTGTTCACATACTTTTTTAAAACCTCCTTCCTCCGATCCATCTTGAAAATTTGTTCTTAATCCTTCACACTAATATATTTTCTCCTCACACCATTTTATTATTTTTCCATTGCCATTTTTTGAAATTAGTGAAGTTTTAAATCATATGGAATCACCCATGTTACCTTCAGTTACTCCAAAAATGTATTTTAAGGTCCTGTTGGAACTTTACTCAACATGTTGATAAATCATTCTCAGACAACTCCAATTGCCCTGTCAAATATCTTTTTCTTATTCTTTTTTTAAGTGTTTACAATTTTCAAATCATGTTGAACAGAAATCCTTGCCATCTAATAGACAGTATTATTTTCTTCTCTGCTCCTACTCAAGTCAAAACTCTAGCCTGACTTTGAGCTTAATACAGTAAAAATCCAAAAATCCAGATGCCAGAAATTGGATCACCCGAGAATCTGGACTCTCAAACATTTCAAATTTAGCAGGCTTTTATGTACGTGCATGCATGCGCAAGTGCCATAGATGCAGTGGCAACAAGCAATCATGCCTAATATAGGTAATCTTATGACAAAGAAATTAATTTGTAAACTGTATTTTTTCTTTTACAATGTTAATTTTTTTAAACATAATTTAAGCATTACACTTTTTTTGTACTAAAATACTGTTTACATTTTTGTCAAGTGTTGACTTTATTGTTCTTTAAAATTGTTAGTTTTGATAAATGAAGCATGCTGTATTTGCTAATGAATAAACTATCAAAATTTACCTGTTCATCCCTTCTTTATTCCTCCATAAATTTGAATTTTAAAAGCACTGTCTGAGAATCTGGAAAATCCAGAACGACCAAATCCCCGAGCAGTCCAGATTTTATGACTTTGACTGTACAACAGCTCTCCGATTTCCAACACTCACCTTACAAGCCAAATACCAATCATTCTCTTTCGAGGATTTACTTGCAGCTTTGTTTCTATAAACCTCCACACGATATTGTCGAACTAATAGAAGATCCCTCACGACAGATTCAAAGTTCATTTTGCTCAGCACGACACTTTCAAGCTTGTTGTTCCCTGCAAAAAGAGGTAATGACCAAGATTATTTATTCATCCTACTCTTTATTTTTAGTCCCAGCAAGCAGTGATTGTGGCAAAGTATTCGACCAGAAATCATCCAACAAATGATACCTGTAGTTTGTCCTTCACATAGGAATTAGTTACATTCAATTTTTTTCCTCAAGTAAAGGGAATCACGGGTTATACTAATACATTAACGAGTCTGTGCGATTGAATAAATTTCAAATTGCATTTATACATTTGGGACTGGCGGTAGCTAGAAAATGTATAGCCGTTACATGGAAGAATGATTTTGAATTGAATATACAAAGATGGCATAACAAACTACTATAGTGTCTCTACTTATTGTAAGGTAAAACATCATGAGATGGGAATGTGTAAGGAGTTACCCTGCCCTGTACAGGGCTGTAACAAGATGTAAATGCATCCTTGTACTTACAAGATAAGAGAGACATTGATGGATTGAGAGGCAGGAAGCTAGCAGGGAAAGGATAGCAACAGTTTTAGTCATTGGACAAGTAATGATATGATGATGTTCTAAGCACATATCCAAGGGTATAAAAAATCACCATTTTGCTGATAACGGCAGAATGCATTCTCCGACTAACATGGTTGGTCGCAAGTGTTACAATCCGGTAATAAAGAACAAAGAACCCTGATTTCGACTCAGCCTGGTGTTTGTCTCACTCATTCATGAACAAAGCAGACCTAACATTATAGAAGATAATGTAGCGGTTGCTACAACACAGGGACACACTACTGAACTTGGTGGAGTGTCCAGTTGAAATGCTTATTTGAATTTCACGCGTGCCCCTTTAAGGCCAACGGGAGTTCCTCCCCGCGCAGCAGTGACGTCATCACATTGCCCATGACATGAGCTGTGGCCTAAGCCACGAGGCAATGAGCAAGCCCCGATGGCACCATCTTCTGCAGCTGCCCTGCCAGCGCGGCAGTACAAACGGGGCCAGTTCACTCATAGAAATGTGCGCCTCCATATAACCCCCCCCCTCCCAGAACCGGCTTACACGTCCCACTGCTTGGATGGCCGACCCCTCCGTTTAGGTTGGGCCGTCTGCACAAGTTGGTGTAAGTCCACCTGCACTGGCTTCAGTCGGTCGACTGTGAAAAGTTCCTCCCTGCCCCCAATGTCCAGGGTGAAAGCCTTTCCCGATCGATGGAGGACCTTGTACAGGCCCTCACACAGGTGCTGCAGGGGGGGTCGGGTGCTGGCCGCACCGGACAAACATGAACTCCGCTAAGGCCAGCTCTTTGGGGACATTTGCCGGGTGCTTGCTGTGGTGGGTCGGTGATGGGGGTGCCAGCGAGGCGAGTCTGTTGCAGAGGTCCACGAGAAGGGTCGGGATCTCACCTCCAGGTTCTGCGGCTGCTCTGAAAAACTCTCCTTGTAGTGACAGTGGTGCACCGTAGACTAGTTCCGTGGATGAAGCTGGAGGTCTTCTTTTGGAGCCGTTCGAATGCCATGCAGGACCCACAGCATTTCATCTGTCCAGTTGGGTTCTTTAAGCTGTGCTATGAGAGCCGCCTTGAGGTACAGTGGAAATGTTCTACGAGTCCATTCGCTTGGAGATGATAGGCCCTGGTGTGGTGGAGTCTGATTCCCAAGTGGTTTGCAAATTGCGCCCAGGTTGCTGGTCATGTGGGCTGAAACACCAAACCAGGCGACCCAGCTAGATTGAGAGGGGATCTCATAGAGACCTATAAAATTCTGGCAGGACTGGACAGAATGGATGCAGATGGGATGTTTCCAATGATGGGAAAATCCAGAACCCGGGGCCATGGTTTGAGGATAATAGGCAAACCATTTAGGACCGAGATGAGGAGAAATTTCTTTACCCAGAGGGTGGTGAATCTGTGGAATTCATTTCCACAGAGAGCAGTAGAGGCAGGTTCATTAAATATATTTAAGAGAGAATTAGATCTATTTCTTCAGTATAAGGGTATTAAAGGTTACGGAGAGAAGGCGGGGACGGGGTACTGAACATTAAGATCAGCCATGATCTCATTGAATGGCGGAGCAGGCTCGAAGGGTCGAATGACCTACTCCTGCTCCTATCTTCTATGTTTCTATGGTGTTACAATTGGAGCCCTGTGACTAGGGGATTTATGCTGGGGTCCTTAATGTCTGTTAATATATTAACCAGCAAGTCTGAAGTTGACACAAATATTGGTGCTTCTGTTGATAGTGAACAGGGTTATTTTCAGCTACAGAACTATACTGATCAGTTTGTAAAATAAATAGAGAAATGACAGACGGAATTTAATCCTGAAAAATATGTAGTGATACATTTTGGGAAGTCTAATAAGGCCAGATGCAACAAAATCAAACCATGATAAAGCCACCTGCCTGTCCAATCTGCCTCAGGTCTCAATTCCCCTTCTGTGCCACTTCAACTTAGCCCTAAATTCCCAATTCATTCCAAAACTTTATTTACCTGCAGTAACCTAGCCCCCACAATTCTCTGTAATAGAGAACAAGAAACTCACCACCGTTTCTGGAAACAAATTCCAAAGCATATTCATTTTAAATGATTGCTCCCAATCCTGCAACTGCTTGTTCAATATTCTCCCATTAGTGTGAACACTTCAAGATCTACCTTCGCACACTTCTTTAGGTCCTTGTGATTCAAATTCAATTCTCCCTCTCCTCTTTCTAAGGGACTTACCAAAATTGTTGTCTGAAGAGGGCTCGTAAAAATCAGTGAGGACCCTTATCCCCACATACTGCATCTTTCAGCTACTCCCATCAGGAAAGAAAGAGGAGTATCAGAGCCAGAACCACCAGAAGCTGAGAAACAGCTTCTCTCCACAAGCAATGAGAATGCTGAATGAACAAACCTTCATAAAAAACACTCTGTGACTCAACTATTTATTTAACAATAAGATTTATTTATTTTAATATGTGTTTACGTACTGTGCATATGTATCATTTGTTATGTGTGCTACGTCTATATGTGCATTTGCAGTGTTGCATCAAGGATTGAAGAATGTGATTTTGTCGAATTGTATGTACAATCAGATGAAAAATGAACTTGAATCCCAAAGAATAGAGGAAAACATGTTACTTGCTTTCTGAACTACTTGTTCACCTACATGCTACTTTGCGTTTATTACACAATATCTATGATCTCGCTGTATTCCACTCATAAAGCATAGAATGGTACATCATAGAATCATGCCCATCAGCCAAACATGATGTTCAAATCAAAGTCTGCTATTTATACTTGGTAAATATCCCTTCATCTAGGCCTATCTAGAACCTTCTATCTGCATTGACCCATCTCAGGCACTGACTTCTGTGCAAAAACTCTGTCTGGGGTTGACTTGCAAATCCAAGTCAGCAATTAAATAGGCAACCTAACCATTCTGAGGCCTTCAAAGATAGGATGAGCCAGAAGCAGGAAATCTCAGAATTTTGATAATTCTGGCTGGGGGAGAATTTATCATGTCTGTATGAAAGGAAATACTGAAGAGAGAGAGGGGAGAGAGAGGGGAGAGAGAGGGGAGAGAGAGGGGAGAGAGAGGGGAGAGAGAGAGGGGAGAGAGAGAGGGGAGAGAGAGAGGGGAGAGAGAGGGGAGAGAGAGGGGAGAGAGAGGGGAGAGAGAGGGGAGAGAGAGGGGAGAGAGAGGGGAGAGAGAGGGGAGAGAGAGGGGAGAGAGAGGGGAGAGAGAGGGGAGAGAGAGGGGAGAGCTGGGGGAAGGGCAACCAATGCCTGAGAAGTTGATATTAATGCCATCCAGTTGGAGGGGGCCCAGTCGGAAGATGGTGTTGTTTCTCCAATTTGTGAGACATCTCAGTCAGGCGGTGCATGAAGCCATGGATAGACATATCAGCAAGGGAATGGGATGGGAAATTGAAATGGGTGACTAAATGAGGTGACCAACAAGTATGGTCTTGGGTTTTGGAGAAGGTCGTGATAACAAATTCCGGTTTCTTCCCTCCTGCATGTCAATCAATCTATAACCAGTTGCACCCATTATCACAGGTGCCATGATTCTTTGTGCATTCATGTCTTCACTATTCTCCGAAGAGGGGAGTAGGTGATTTCCCCTATTAAGCTCCATCCGTTTCTGTCAGCATTTAAGCTTTGACTCGAATAATCCGGTTGCCTCAACCAACAGGGCTGCACGGATCGGAAGCGATTTGGGTTGGGGGGGGGGGGGGGGGGAGGGAGAGAGAGAGCCGGCCGTGGGTCGCAGAGAACCACCCCCCCACCCCCCACCCCCCACCCCACGCCGGCTCACCTGATCCCAGGGTCTTGATGACACCGTTCGTTTTGAAGACTTCCTTGGCGGCGAAAAGCGCGTCCTTCCCGTGCACCGTGTAGTAGTCGCTGCGGTCAAAGACACGGAAGGTGGTGGGCGGCTGCTCGGGCATGGACCCGTAAAACGCCACGAAGCCGCCGCCGTCCTCCGCGCCGCTCAGTCGGTCTCGCCGCTGCCCCGCCATCTTCTTTGCCGCCAAGGGTCGGCGCGCGGGAGGCGGGGCGTCATCGGAGGCGCGAACCGACGGAGGGGGGGAGGGGCGCAGATCAGATTGACGCGCCCAATCGGTGGCGGCCGGCTCGTGATCGGCGCTGGGAGGCCAGGGGCGGGAAAGAGCCCGGCTGAGCTGTGGGGCGCAAATAAATGTAATGCGTTCCGTTCGCGGGCGTGGAAATCACACGGTTTATGTGGCAGCGGAGGGCAAATCTGCGGCTGGGCCGGGTCGCCAGACGCTGTGATTGGAGGCAAAAGTGCTGAAGAACCCCAGCAGGTCGGGCAGTGGCCATGAGAGGCAGAGCCATAGGATCAAGAGCCCCGCATCCAAACAGGAGCAAAAAAAACGTGCGGGCAGGATGTAGCAGGAAGGGGGTCACCTCAACAGGTCACCAGAGGTGTGGTTTGCCTCCGCTCTTGGAACCGATTAGTCGGAGCCCCGGCACGGCCAGCCAGTAGGCGTGAGGGATTTTGGATGAAGGTGCCGCCAATCAGCGTGGGGTGGGGGGGGGGGGATTTCAATCTGGCTAGAACCAATCAGCGTGGAGGGCGGAATCTGGGTAGAACCAATCAGCGTGGAGGGCGGAATCTGGCTAGAGCCAATCAGCGTAGAGGGCGGAATCTGGTTAGAACCAATCAGCGTGGAGGGCGGAATCTGGCTAGAACCAATCGGCGTGGAGGGCGGAATCTGGCTAGAGCCAATCAGCGTGGAGGGCGGAATCTGGTTAGAACCAATCGGCGTGGAGGGCGGAATCTGGTTAGAACTAATCAGCGTGGAGGGCGGAATCTGGCTAGAACCAATCAGCGTGGAGGGCGGAATCTGGTTAGAACCAATCAGCGTGGAGGGCGGAATCTGGCTAGAACCAATCAGCGAGGGGTTAAGTACCGCGACTGAGCTAAGATGCGTGGGATTGGATAGTCGGCAGAGCCAACCAGCGAGAAGGGTGGATCCGCGGTGGTCAGATTCGTCTCCCCCGCGTATTAATCGCGTGGTGCGTCTGAGACCGCTGGGTTTTCTTTTAGGTAAGGGAGGAATGGAGGTGGAGCTTCAGCCGGGACGCTGCAGCGCGGGGAAACCAACGTGGGCGGGGTTGCGGCTTGCAGGGAGGAGCCTAAATAAGGGAGAGAAACACAGAAGTGTGCAGTCGCTGAGATTGCAGCGACAACAAAAAAGTCGCCGAAATGTTGGAGCAACTCAGCAGGTGTTTCAGCGTCCATAAGAGCCAAGGATATCTCTTGTCGACGTTTTGGGTCTGAGCTTGAGCCCTTCAAATAAAAAGTAGGATGAGCCAGAAGCAGGAAATCTCAGAATTTTGATAATTCTGGCTGGGGGAGGAGGGGAGAATTTATCATGTCTGTTTGAAAGGAAATACTGAAGGGGGGGGGGGGGGGGGAGAGAGAGAGAGAGAGAGACAGTGTGTGTGCTGGGGGTGGGGCAACCAAAGCCTGAGAAGTTGATATTAATGCCATCCAGCTGGAGGGGGCCCAGTCGGAAGATGAGGTGTTGTTTCTCCAATTTGTGGGACATCTCAGTCAGGCGGTGCATGAGGCCATGGATAGACATATCAGCAAGGGAATGGGATGGGAAATTGAAATGGGTGACTAAATGAGGTGACCAATGTGAGAAACATAAGTACCTTCACAGAATTTGCTCAAGACAAAAATTGAGAACAAAGAACTTTTATTATACTATTACAACAATGCAAAGTTGGGTGCTTCCCCTTACCCTGGGAATACACACAGATACTGGGGCTGACCCAACTTTTATACATTTCATTTCAGTACAGAGATACCTTCCCCCCAACATTCTTCTGCCTCCTGGATTGGTTTAGCTTTAGGTAATTCTGCCCACGTGGATTCTAACTGCTTATCAGTTTATGTGTCTTCCTGCAAACTTGTTAGCCAGAGAACTATCATGTCTTTGTTCTTCACTCATTAATCAATCCCTAAGACTTGCTAAAGCTATCTATTTGTTATCCTGTTTTGAAGATCCTTAGTTTATTACACTTTTACAACCCTTCCTCTCATTCCTGCATCCCTTCACCCTGATTTAACCCATAATACTTCATCTCTAATGAGCACTTGCTTGACTCCTCACATTCCAGCATCCCTTCACCTTAAGTTAACCCATAATACTTCATCTCTAATGAGCACTTGCTTGACTCCTCACATTCCAGTATCCCTCACACCAACAAGTATGGTCTTGGGTTTTGGAGAAGATCGTGATAACAAATTCTGGTTTCTTCTCTCCTGCATGTCAATCAATCTATAACCAGTTGCACCCATTATCACAGGTGCCATGATTGTTTGTTCATTAATGTGTTCACTACATTCAAGATGTAGGTCTAGCTGATGTAGCTTTATTTTAATATTTGTAGACTTGGAGAAATTTGATGGCTCAATTTAAGCAGAGAAACTTGGATCTGTTGTGTATACAATCACACCATTAAGACTCAGATGCAATGCTTTCTCATCCTTACTTCTATTAGACTAACATGGCTACTGACACACAGTATGAGCCCAGAGGACCCAATAACCCAGCAGCAATAGATATTCACCAAGACAAATGGTTACTTAAACAAAAGTTGCTTTTAATTATCTTTAAACATGAAAATTAACTTATCACTAACTTATTTAACCCTCTTCTAATTCTCAGTGCACGTGTATGTAATGTGTAAGTTCAGAAACGTTCTTTGGTTCACAATCCAATCTCACTTCTCATTTTTCCAAGTTTGCTGGTTACAGGCAATTCTTATATTGTCCACAGAATCTAACATGAATAAAGTTCACAAGGCTTTGGTGCTCAAAAGGTAAATGGTAACTGCTCAGGAAGGTTCTTGTCAGTTTTCAGAGAGAGATGTGTTATTCCAGGACATTCACAACTGATGTACTTCCATGAGTCACTTCAGTATCTTGCTGATGAAACTTGCCCCTTCAGGGTTCTCCAGATGATAACCTCTTTCTTTCAGGTCACCACAGAGTTCTTTTCTGTTCCACTTATTCCAACAGAAACATTAAACAGCCAGTCCTCTCTTGCATGAACCATGGGGGCTTTGACCAGGCCATCTTCCAAAAGGCTTTCCAGCTTCTCCTGTTCCAGTCCCAGCTGCTTCTCCTGGCTGTAATTTTCTCTCTCTTACTCTCTCTCTCTCTCTCTCTCTCTTGCTCACTCAGCGAGAAAGCTTGTTTGACCTCTCTCCACTTGCAAAACCACATTACCCTCTTAGAACAGCAAGCTCTACTCCCGACAGAAGATGGCTCTAACAAGATCTTTCATCTGTTGCCTTTTGTAAACAACAATCCATTGGTGAAGTCTCTTGAGCACTCTCCAAAGCTCTTGCAAATGCTTTGAGGCCCCGATATGTCTAGCATTAGCAGAGCTCCAGTATTTCAAATAGGATCTGTTTTAAAATGTTTGTTTGTAACCTCCTCAAACAAACCTTTCCCAATTTATCTCCCAAAAACATATCTATATATTCTGTCACAGCTGCCTGTTGCTGTCTCTCCATTTGGTGGGATCTGTACTTGGCCTTGGCCACTGACAGGACCTTTACTGCTGCTGCCAGCTCCAATTGTCCTGGCTTGGCATCTGGATGAGGTCATTATTGGGGATTGTGATATGTGGAGGGCAAAGATCACATGACATTGTGTCTGAAACCTTTTTGGAAGTCACATCTCTGCCAATCCAAGTTGGGCTCAGGCCACCCATTAGTGCACACTTTACCATTGGCTTATTTAAATGATTCAGGGTCCTCATTGGCCAGACACCCAACTCAGAACAGTATAAACATCAATGCATACCATATTTCTCTCTCTCTCTCTGCCTCTTGGTCCAAGACTCAGACTTCACTCCACACCAGGTTACCACTGTGGACGTCAATGGATGAGTCACGGGTAAGGTGTGGTACTGCAATAGCTCTGCTTGCAGAGAGTTTCATCCCTGTTGGTACAGAGGATCAACATTATGTTTGAAAGTCGTTGTCTGTGATGTGTATTCACATGCTGGAAAGTGGTAGGGTCAGTAGTCACCAGTAATTGGAGTCCCTTGTGCCTGATATGCCTGCTTGTACTGTTAGTTTTTGTCTTGTACCATGTAAGAGATAGGCAGCCACTTGCATCGGAGACCAACCTGGGTCCAATGTGAATGTCTATGTAGTTATTTAGTAGTAGAGTAATTATCATGTCTTCTCCTGTTTGTCGCGCTTGTTCAATAAAGTGACCTTTCATTGCCACACTTGTGTCCAGACTAGTCTCACTGTGAACCCACTGAACCTGATACTTTTCCAAACACAACAGGGATCCCCTCCAGCCTCTGCTCTCTTTATTGTCATCTTGCTTCTCACTGCCAGAGTGCCTAGATAAACACCCCGTCTCTGGGGCAGGCCATGCCTCATCAGAGCTCTCCTAGCCCAGACCTGGCTTCTTGACCTCTGAGGAGGACCCTCATCTTTGCTTCATCCTCCTACCGCACACCCTATGTTGGTGATGCTCTGCTGTGGCAAAGACCGAGGAGAACCTGACTCCAGCATATTCTGCTCACTCTGCTCATCTACATTCGACAGGGACAGTTTCTCCAGTGCCCACTCACTCTTCCCTCTCCTGTGACAGTCTTCTGCTCTGGGTGTAGAAGAGCAGAGCACCAATGGCATAGGGATTACTTAAAGTGGTATGTGAGTGGAAAGAAAAAGATTGACAACCACTGCTCTAGAACTTTTACTCCACCCTCATTGTCCTCACTGTCATTAAGGTCCTTCTCTTTGGTGAATGCTGAAGAGAAATATTCATTGAGGACCTCACCCACTTCCACAGCCTCCAGGCACATCTTCCCACCTTATTCTCTAATCAGTCCTACCTTCACTCCTGTCATCCTTCTGTTCTTCACATAATGCCTTGGGGTTTTCCTTAACCCTACTCACCAAGGCCTTCTCGTGTACCCTTCTTGCTCTCCTCAACCTCCTCTTAAACTCCTTTCTTGCTACCCAATATTCTTCAAGAGACCTATCTGATCCTTGCTGCCTAAACCTCATGTATGCAGCCTTCTTCCACCTGACTAGATTTTCCACCTCTCGTCAACATTGTTCCTTCATCCTACTATTCTTTCTCTACCTCATTGGGACAAATGTATCCTTAACATCCTGCAAGAGATCCCTAAATATCAACCACATCTCCATAGTATTCTTTCTTTGGCTTGGCTTCGCGGACGAAGATTTATGGAGGGGGTAAAAAGTCCACGTCAGCTGCAGGCTCGTTTGTGGCTGACCAGTCCGATGCGGGACAGGCAGACACGATTGCAGCGGTTGCAAGGGAAAATTGGTTGGTTGGGGTTGGGTGTTGGGTTTTTCCTCCTTTGCCTTTTGTCAGTGAGGTGGGCTCTGCGGTCTTCTTCAAAGGAGGCTGCTGCCCGCCAAACTGTGAGGCGCCAAGATGCACGGTTTGAGGCGTTATCAGCCCACTGGCGGTGGTCAATGTGGCAGGCACCAAGAGATTTCTTTAGGCAGTCCTTGTACCTTTTCTTTGGTGCACCTCTGTCACGGTGGCCAGTGGAGAGCTCGCCATATAATACGATCTTGGGAAGGCGATGGTCCTCCATTCTGGAGACGTGACCCATCCAGCGCAGCTGGATCTTCAGCAGCGTGGACTCGATGCTGTCGACCTCTGCCATCTCGAGTACCTCGACGTTAGGGGTGTGAGCGCTCCAATGGATGTTGAGGATGGAGCGGAGACAACGCTGGTGGAAGCGTTCTAGGAGCCGTAGGTGGTGCCGGTAGAGGACCCATGATTCGGAGCCGAACAGGAGTGTGGGTATGACAACGGCTCTGTATACGCTTATCTTTGTGAGGTTTTTCAGTTGGTTGTTTTTCCAGACTCTTTTGTGTAGTCTTCCAAAGGCGCTATTTGCCTTGGCGAGTCTGTTGTCTATCTCATTGTCGATCCTTGCATCTGATGAAATGGTGCAGCCGAGATAGGTAAACTGGTTGACCGTTTTGAGTTTTGTGTGCCCGATGGAGATGTGGGGGGGCTGGTAGTCATGGTGGGGAGCTGGCTGATGGAGGACCATAGTATACTTCCCTGCAAAAGTGTCATCCCAATTTATACCTGCAAGTTCAAGCCTCATAGTTTGCCCTTCCACAGTTAAATATTTTCCTTTCCCCTCTGACTCTATCCTTGTCCTAATAATGCTGAGGGTCAGGGAGTGATGGTCACTGTCTGTTGTGTATGCACTCACACAATTAAGACTCGGAGACATGATGCTTTCTCATCCTTTACTTCTATTAGACTAACATGGCGACAGACACAGGGTTTTTTAATATATATATTATATATGGAAGGGTGACATCATGACGTGGGTGTCATAATGTCCAGCAGAGGGCGAGCTTGTACCCAACACTCTTCACCCCCGTGCAGTAAATGCTGACTGGGTCCCTTCGAACTAATAAGATTACATCAGGACCAGGACTACAAGTGAGAATTAGAATACATCTCATGAGTCATTATAATTATAAAAGGGAAAATATTTAATAATAATCAGGGCATACTCAGGTCGTTGTCTTTCTTTTTTGGATTGCCTCAGAGTGGTTTGCTGTGCTGGTCTTTGCTCGGAACTTGTAAACAGTCCTTTGGTGGTGACTGACTGTCTTCGCTGCCCTCCTGGCTGGCTGCATGTCTCAGTTACTGGACTCCGTAATGGACTGCTCAGCTCCGCGACAGTCTCTGACCCTCCACCTCACTCAGTCTGAAGGGTGGGATAGTTGGGGCAGGCCATGGCAGGTCTGGTTCACCTCCAGTTCATGAGGCAGTTCATGGTCCTTAGTGTCAGTCAATGCTCTTAATTAGTCAATGTGTCACTTCCGTAATTGGTCCCCCACTAGAACAGTGTATGAGCAGGGGCTCAATTTTTGTGAGATTACTCTTACCACCTATGGGTATTTATATTGTCTATAATCTTGTACCAGAACTCTCTCGCCCACTTTCAATGTCTAGGTGAGGTTTGTGGTGATGCTGTTTTTTTTGCAATCGGAGACCCAGATCTGGATGAACTGTGGATAGCCTGGTCCGTAGGTTATGGTCAAACATTAGTTCCGCTGGGGTGCATTTTGTGGTAGAATGCGATGCGTTTCTGTACCCTAATAGGAAATCTGTGATTTTGTGTGACCAGGAGGCATTTAGAAGTTTCATGGTTTTCATTGCTTTTTTGAATTGTTGTACAAAAGGTTCTACCTCCCCATTAGTACTTGGGTGCAGACAAAATATGTCTGATATTGTTGAGCATAAATTTTCTAAAATGTTCTGATATAAATTGAGTCCCATTGTCCATAAATAATTCATGAGGCAATCCATAAGTGGCAAAGATATCTCGTAAACAGTCAATCGTGGGATCTGCTTTGGTGTTTTTCAGCTGTAAAATTACTGGCCATTTGGAGTGTGCGGCCACAACTACTAGGAAAGTCTCACCCATGAATGGTCAAGCGAAGTCTACATGAATCCGATGCTATGGTTTAGATGGCTTGCAGCATTTTTGGCTGCATTGACTGATATACTTTGCATTCTCTTACTGTTGTTTCAATGTCTCTGTCTATGGAGGGCCACCGGACATGCATCTGGGCCAGTACATCCATTCGTACTGTTCCGCCATTCATTGTGATGCAGTTCTGATAACATGGTAGTTTGCCATTTGGCTGGAATAATTGTATGGGTACCCCACAGTAAGCATCCTTCTTCGACTGATAGTTCATGGTGGCGTGTGTGGTAAGGTTTTAGATCTTCTTGAATGACTTCAGATTCAGGCCACCCATTAAGGGTGAAGTATAGGATCTTGCTTAATGTTGTCTCTTGGGTTTCCTTTGCGATCATCTATTCGGAGGATACGCTACCTGCCAATCAAGGTCAGAAACTCACCCCAAGCCACCAAGGAGGGTTATGGGCGGAGAGGAGGAGGGTTGAAAGGGTTCTAAGCCGATTGTAATAAGTGATTGTCTGCGCCAGGAAAAGTGTGTATTTATGGTACCTTCTGGCATTATAATTCTGAACCAGAGCACCCAACCCAACTAAAAGAGCCGAATTGCAGTTGTCCCTGGGTTTAGTTAACCATTATCGAAAGCACATTCCAAATGTATCAATGCTGTGCAGCACGCTGAACAATTGTTAAGGAAAGAACAGAAAATGGTGCTTGAATGACAAGACTAGTAACACGGTCAATCATTTGAAAGAACTACTAATGTCAAGAAACCATGTTCTTATCCACTACGACCCAGAAAAGGAAGTAATCCTTGCAATGGATGCTTCACCAGGGGGGTTCGTGGTGTTGTCACAGGTAGCTGAAAAAGGGAAACAACCAGTGGCTTATGCTTCCTGATCTTTGACGACTTGTGAACATAGTATGCACAGCTGGAAAAAGAAGGGCTTGCCATAATATTTGGTGTCAAAGTATTCCAACAATATTTATATGGTAGGAAGTTTACCTTAGTAACAGACAACAAACCACTGAGTTTTATTCTAGGCCCTAAGAAGGGGATCTTAGTGTTAGCTGCAACAAGAATTCAAAGGCCGTGCTGCTTGCTTACAATTTGTAACATGAACCAGCAACACAAAACGGCCATGCAGATGCCCTATCTCACTTGCCTCTACCTGAAACTGAACAGAAAGACAAGATAATTATATGGATGGAAGAAGCTACAGTTATTAATCAAGAACCACTTCATTCCTTACCAATTACAGCAAAGATTATCAGCAAAGTACGGTAAGAAGCTACACCGTCAAAGGTCCTATATTTCACATTAAATGAATGGTCCGAGGCTGAAGCCATCTCTCTGGAATTGAGGCCTAATTATACATGATGTAATGAAATATCAATTGAAGAAGGTTGTTTATTATGGGGGACCAGGACAATCATTCCTATGAAATGGCAAGCTGCCATGTTATCAGAGCTCCACAACAAGCACCCAGGAATGGTTTGGATGAAAGCTTTTGCACGTATGCATCTCTGGTGACCATCGATGGACATGTAACATAAAGATTCTGCACTCTCAAAATCTCACTTTTAAATGCTCCCCAAATTCTCCTCAACGTCCTTTCCAGAAGAAAGATCATCCCTGCAAATCCCTTTTTCATCTCCTCAAATCTGGCTTTTCCTCAATAACCTAAAGATTCTGCACTCTCAAAATCTCACTTTTAAATGCTCCCCAAATTCTCCTCAACGTCCTTTTCAGAAGAAAGATCATCCCTGCAAATCCCTTTTTCATCTCCTCAAATCTGGCTTTTCCTCAATAACCTAAAGATTCTACACTCTCAAAATCTCACTTTTAAATGCTCTCCAAATTCTCCTCAACGTCCTTTCCAGAAGAAAGATCATCCCTGCAAATCCCTTTTCATCTCCTCAAATCTGGCTTTTCCCCAATAACATAAAGATTCTACACTCTCAAAATCTCACTTTTAAATGCTCTCCAAATTCTCCTTAACGTCCTTTCCAGAAGAAAGATCATCCCTGCAAATCCCTTTTCATCTCCTCAAATCTGGCTTTTCCCCAATCAAAGATCTTCATCTTCGGATCACACCTATCCCGTTCCATAATTAAGCTGAAACTAATGATCATTGGATCCAAAGTGCTCCCCAACGCACACCTTTGTCACCTGCCCTATTTAAAAAATCACATTTCTTCCGTCATTAGGTCAAAAATGAGATAACATGTTGATGTTCAACTCCATTCACAACTTGGACACTTAAATAGGAAAGGCAGAGCAGAATATATGGGCTGAGGCACTAATTTCTGTGTTTCAATTATTATAAGGAAGCTGCCATACCTACATACAGCAAGATTTATAGAACATGGAGACATGGACATATACTGGTAAGTGTCATTTGTATCACAAAAACAACTGACCTTGGCTACAACGACAATAATTTATAAAATGCACTGCAGTTTCTCACCAAGGCTTCTTTAACCTGTGATTGCTGCCATCAAGAAGGTCTAAAATGACAGAAGGAGAAGAAGACGAAGTGAACTGACCCAGTGTGTAAAAGTAGATGACACAAATTTCTTGTTTATTCTCATTGTGTGATGACATTGTTTAATGGGTTTAATGTATCCTATAGGTTGAACGTTGAGTGGGAGGGGAAGAGGGGGTGAAGGAGGGAGGGAAGGGAGGGGGGAGAAAGGGGAGAAAATGACACTGTGTATTCAAGAGGGAAATGTTTGTGTGTATTTTGGTTAGTATGGTTAGTGTGAAAAATAAAAAAAATTTAAAAAAAGGGTCAACAGCAGCAAGTGCATGACAATGGTACCCTTCAAAATTCTGGCTATCTGCTATCCTAACTTGAAAATGCAATTTCTCCATTGTCTAAATCTGGAATTTTACTAAAGCAGCAGCAGTGTGCATGATTTAGAATGAACTCTCCATCGTACTCAGCGTATTAGCAGTATCAAATTTTCTGAAAGGCAAATTAGTACTGGCAATACATTATACTGGACAATGAAGATTTGTTTCCTGTACATTTTTAGGTATATTTTATGGGTTTTTTTGGATGGTGATCATGCATATCACATACCATTTTTAAAAATAACCTATTTTTTGGATTTCATGTCATTTTAAGTCCCCACATTCCCCACAAAGTAAGCTGTTTTGGTTGGTCCAAACGGCCAGCGCTACCATTAGGTGAACTAGGCAGCTGCCTAGAGCACAGACCTCAGAGGGGCAGAGTCAGTGTGGCCAGACGTTTTGACTTAGAGGTGTCCCAGTATCTGTATATTTCCGCATTGGGCGCATGTGTAGCTGTTCAGTATTGTTGGAGCCAGGTGATTCCCTCCCGCTCTGTACTCTCTACGGTTTTACAGTCGCTAGAGTTTTACTGCCAGAGACTGGCTCTTGTTGGAAATTGCCTCTCAGATTGGGACACATGCATGCACCGCTCCTCATCCCAGGCAGCGTTCACGGAGACCCCCAACAAACATACAGCAATCGGGATGATCATGGCGCTGTCCGGTGAGTGAAGGGCTGGGGAGGACAACGGAACAGCAGCTCCTCGGGGGACGGGAGAAGAGGATGCAAGTGCCCTCGCTCACGCCTGGCCACATTGGCTTGTGTTGGGTCACTGGAACCCAGCACATCCCTCCCTTTTTCCCATTTGAATGAATGAATGGGATAGTGAATATAAACAACCACTGTTGAGGTACTGGAAGTGCGACTGGAACACAAGGGAACAGTTTGCCTCGTGATGACCAACTGCAAGGAGAAGTTGCTCCTGGGAACCACAAAATTATTGTACTGACATGGGGAAGTTGCTATAGTGAAGCACATACCAATATCATATCCAGAAATTACCTGCACAATAACGCAGAGGTTATGGCGAGCTTCAGAAAGTTCCTCGCTGGACTGTTATTTAATTTCCATTCCATTTAGCTGAGAACTCCGACTTAGCCTATTTGATAATATTTTTCAGGTGTATCATTGAACTGCAGTTAGAAAATGGAAAAATATGATAAATATGCGAGAAGAAATGAGTAAGTCACACACCTCTTACTCCACATTTAGTCAATATCTCCTAAGGACATTAGAAAATAGAAGCAGGAAAATGCCATTTTCCCCTTAATGCTGACCCCATTAATATTATAACGGCTGACCTGCCTTAGCTGCAGAGTTCTCCAGAACGTTCAATCTGATTTTTCAAAAATGTATCTACTTCCTCTTTAAATATCCCTAATGATCCAGCCTCCACAATCCTCCAGGATTCCATCGATTCTATGAGAAGAAGATCCTCTGTAGTTCCAGCAGAATTTTTAGCTCCATGTAGAATGTCCAGACTTTTACTCAGCTTTGCTACATAGAAATTTAACTGAAACTTTATTCTTCTTGAACTATCACTCAGGATTGAGGAAAGCCTGGGATTGGAAGATGACTTTGTATTGGGTGACAAATGCTCGCCAGCCATTGCACACTCTTGTTAAATAGAATTCTTGATTCAATGACAAGATACATACAGTGCCAGGTCATAAGCTGCCTTCTTCCTAGCTTCTCCTACCCCCTCCCCTGCCTCACTCTGGATGGAATAAACATAAAAAGGGGGTGGAGGAAGTGGGGGAGGGCATGTAAAATAAAAGCACAAATGCTAGAAACACAATAGATCAGCCAAAGCATGAAAAGGGAAGTTAAAGGTGCTGCATTATTTTCAATCTCCATAGCTTTTATTCTAATTTTCTTATGGCATATTCCTCTCATGCCCAATACTGCTTTATTTAATGTATGATATTAATTTCATTGTTTCAGTTGGGTAAAATTTTGAAATCCAATTTTTATCTCTTCCCAGCTTTAATCCACTGTACAACGGAAGTTAACAATCCTAACGTCTGACCCTTAGTTCTCTCCCACTTCTTCCTAACTTACCCCACATGTTTAAACTTCCCTTTTCAGAATTTTATTTCTCTTCTAATTTCTTGTGGAGCTGAAGGTTGACCACAAAATATTTAACTCTTCAGATACTGTATTATCTTTCTTAAATTAATGATAAAGATTTTGCCTGTTCAAATTCAAAACCTGGAGTTGATGCAATATCTTGGATTACTTCAGACCACAGATTATTTCATCTTCAACTGCTTTCAGAAAATGCATCATTGGGGTACAAGGCAAGAATACCAATTGATATCAAACAGCAGAAAATTCAATGTGGCAAATGAATTCATCTTAAGATGCATTAAAATTCAATTTGGAAAAATTGTGTTTGCCATGCATATTGCCTTTATGCACATAATCAATAATTAACTATTAATTAGCTACATTGAGAATAGAGAGAAATTAAACCACGTGGCTTCAGTTTAATTTCAATATAGCTCAGTCATTTTAGAATCACCTCTAAGAAATAACTTCATTTGCAAATTTCTAAATTTAATTTTCTTCCTATCTGAAGTCACCTTTCTTTAAGTTTCATAAGCAATAGTTTATGGGTTTTTCACTTACTTGGTTCCATGTATTTGATAGAGTTGATAAAGGCAGGAAGTGTGATAAATAAGAGAGGACCATAATTGGTGTCAAGGAGGTGTAGATAGAATAAGCAAACAATCGACAAATGAAATTTAATAGAGCAATGTGGCAGCATTTACAAAGATATAAATAATAGTCTATATAGTCATACAGTATGAAAACAGGCTTTTTTACCCATCATGTCCATACCGACTATTGGCCACCCATCTGAAGTAATCCCACCTGTAGCTTAACCTTCAATGCAAGATCATTTAAATGGTGTCTGCAACTTAGCTTCCACTACTCTTAAGCAGTGTATTTCCATACATTTACCACTCTGAATGATAAAAAAAAGTCTCACTCAGATCCCTTCCCTTTGCCAATGTAAGATCACCATACCAGTTCAAGTTTACCTTCTTTCCTGCCATTATCAGTGTCCTGAATGAACTTCACAATAGTGAAATTGTGTTCCCTTTGCCTTTTCCAACTTTTCTCTCTGTAACTTTGCACTCTGTGCCATGTGCTGTGCTATGTATGATATGCCTAGTTGGACTACTCGCAAAACAAACTTTATCACTGGATCTTGGTACATGTGACAATAAACAGGAACAAACTTTGTCTTAGACCTTGCATGGACCTACGTCCTCCAGTTTTATTCACCCTTAAAAGGGGATGCTTCCTGCAGTTCATCCAATGTGTATCCCTTATAATTTTATTTACCTCAATAATGTCCTCTCTTAACCTTCTCTGCTCCAGAGAAGAGACCTAACCTGTCTTCTCCTCATATCTGAAACACTCCATCCCAGACAATATCTGGTGGTGGCACACAAGGATGTAGTGGCCACTTCGGCTCCTCACAATGGTGAAATCTCCAACCTGCTACATTGTATCTATGATCAAGAAATAAAAACACACAATGCTAGAGAAATTAAGCAGGTCAAACAGTGTCCTTTATATCTTTGGCTTGGCTTCGCGGACGAAGATTTATGGAGGGGGTAAAAAGTCCACGTCAGCTGCAGGCTCGTTTGTGGCTGACAAGTCCGATGCGGGACAGGCAGACACGATTGCAGCGGTTGCAAGGGAAAATTGGTTGGTTGGGGTTGGGTGTTGGGTTTTTCCTCCTTTGCCTTTTGTTCGTGAGGTGGGCTCTGCGGTCTTCTTCAAAGGAGGTTGCTGCCCGCCAAACTGTGAGGCGCCAAGATGCACGGTTTGAGGCGTTATCAGCCCACTGGCGGTGGTCAATGTGGCAGGCACCAAGAGATTTCTTTAGGCAGTCCTTGTACCTTTTCTTTGGTGTACCTCTGTCACGGTGGCCAGTGGAGAGCTCGCCATATAACAGGATCTTGGGAAGGCGATGGTCCTCCATTCTGGAGACGTGACCCATCCAGCGCAGCTGGATCTTCAGCAGCGTGGACTCGATGCTGTCAACCTCTGCCATCTCGAGTACTTCGACGTTAGGGGTGTAAGCGCTCCAATGGATGTTGAGGATGGAGCGGAGACAACGCTGGTGGAAGCGTTCTAGGAGCCGTAGGTGGTGCCGGTAGATGACCCATGATTCGGAGCCGAACAGGAGTGTGGGTATGACAACGGCTCTGTATACGCTTATCTTTGTGAGGTTTTTCAGTTGGTTGTTTTTCCAGACTCTTTTGTGTAGTCTTCCAAAGGCGCTATTTGCCTTGGCGAGTTTGTTGTCTATCTCATTGTCGATCCTTGCATCTGATGAAATGGTGCAGCCGAGATAGGTAAACTGGTTGACCGTTTTGAGTTTTGTGTGCCCGATGGAGATGTGGGGGGGCTGGTAGTCATGGTGGGGAGCTGGCTGATGGAGGACCTCAGTTTTCTTCAGGCTGACTTCCAGGCCAAAACATTTTGGCAGTTTCCGCAAAGCAGGACGTCAAGCGCTGAAGAGCTGGCTCTGAATGGGCAACTAAATCGGCATCATCTGCAAAGAGTAGTTCCTTTATATAGCAAAAGTAAAAAATACATAACCAATGTTTATGGCTTGAACCCGTCATCAAAGTATGGAAAAATGTCAGCAGGCATCGAGCAAAAGTGTAAGGGGGAGGGAGGTGTGGTCACAAAGGCAGGAGGTGATTGGTGGTGGAATAGGGAGGGAGGGAATGCTCATCAAAATACAAAACACGAACTGGATATTCAAATTAGTCAAACCTAATAAAGGGACACAAACTGCTGCAAACTGGAGCAGATCATGCAAGATGTATAGGTCATAGGAAGCGCTGCTGGAGAAGGCAGAAGCATGGAAAATGGGTCATCATCAGGGTTAGACTGAGAGTTAACCCCTTCAAACCAATGATCTCTCAAATGTAAGATCACTGGAGAAGAAAATGGATGACCTGAGGCTGCATCTGAACCAGAGAGAACTGCAGGGTTGCTGTGCTCTGGTGATTACAGAAACGTGGCTCCAGGACTCCATTCCAGACTCATCACTGCAGCTAGATGGCCTTATCTCCTTCAGGGCTGACAGAGATGCTCTTGCTTCTGGCAATACTCGAGAGGGGGACTGCATTTACATCAATGAGAACTCTGTCGTGAACACCTTCTGCTCAGCAGAGATAGAGGACCTCCTCTATCCTACTTGCCCAGGGAATTCTCAGCCACGCTGATTGCTGCAATTTACATTCCACCTTCGGCTAATGAGGGTGAAGCCATGAAGAAATGTTATGGTGGCCTCTGCGAAGCCCAGACTTCCCACTCTGACAATGCCATGATTGTTACAATCACACCAACCTGAAAATGGTCTTACCATGTTTTCAGCAGCGTGGGAACTTCACCAGCAGAGGAGAGAACACCTTGGATCAGGTGTACACAAATGTACCTGGTGCATTCAAGGTTGCACCCCATCCCCACCTTGGTTATTCGGATCACACATCTACCTTAACTCCAACATACAGACTACTGGCAAAGCAAACAAGGTCAGTTCACAGGGAGATCAGGACGTGGTGGAGGAGAGGTGGTTCCATAGCAGCGCTGGAAAACTGCTTTGATACCATGGACTGAAGTTTCAGGGAGGCAGCCACCAACAACAGTCATGCAGACACTGATAAGCACACAAGCTCAGTGACTGGCTACATCAGCAAGTGCAATGAGGAAGTCATTGAGTTCAAATGCTTCACAACCAGGGCTAACCAGAATCCATGGTTGGATGCAGATGTCCAGGCACTTTTCAGAGCTCGTGATGCTGCCTTCAGGACAGGGAATAGGATGGCATTAATATCAGTCAGGACTGAACTCTCCCATGCTATCTGAAAGGAAAGGCATGATTATGCACAGATCTGCAAACAGCTGTGCGACCCCAGCAACACGAGGCATATGTGGCAAGGGATCAAGACTATTTCGGATCACAAGTCAACCTTACGAATTAAGGACAGACTGAACACCTTCTATGCCCAGTTTGATGAGAAGATCAGGACGATGTCAAAGAAAGCTCCATGTCCCCCAGATGAACTGACACCCCCCCCCCCACACAGCTGCAGCGGAGCTGAGGAGAACCATATCCAAGGTGAATCCACATAAGGTGGTGGGGCTAGATAACATACCTGGTCATACCTGGTTGGGTACTGAAGGACTGCGCAGACCATTTGACGGAGTTCTTCATGGATATCTTCAATATCTTACTGCAGCAGTCATCATTCCCTCAGGGTTCAAGATGCTACCATCCTCCTGGTACCCAAGAGGGTGACAGTAACAGGCCTCAATGACTGTGGCACTGACCTCCAGCATTATGAAAGGCTTTGTATGTTTGGTGATGGAACACATCAAAGAACACCTTCCAGAGACATTAGATCCCTTTCAATTTGCCTATAGAAGAAACCGTTCCACAGACGATGCTATAGGCTTGTCACTTCATTCTGTCCTGGTCCACGGGGAAAACGACATCTCACACGTCAAGCTGCTGTTCATTGACTTCAGCTTGGCATTGAATACGATCATTCCCCAGAGGTTGATGGAGAAGCTGTCCTCACTAGGACTCAACACCCCTCTCTGTAACTGAATCTTGGATTTCCTAACAGAAAGACAAGTCTTTATGGGTCCTTCATGCTGACCACTGGTGCACCTCAAGGCTGTGTGTTCAGCCCACTGCTGTTCACTCTGACCCACAACTGCATTGCCAGATCCAGCTCCAACTGTGTTATCAAGTTTGCAGATGCCACAACCGTAGTTGGTCTCATCGGCAACATCGACGAGTCGCACTAAAGAGAATAGATGAAAAAGGACTTCAGGACCAAGAATGACCACTCTCCACTACACATCAACAACTCTCTAGTAGAGTGGAGAGCACCAAATTCCTTGGAGTTCACTTAACTAGTGACCTATCATGGACACTCAAACACTCTTCACCTGTCAGGAAGGTAGAACAGCAATTGGACTTCTTGAGAAGACTGAAACAATCAATGCTACCAGCCACCATTATGTCAACCTTCTATAGGAGCTCTAACTGGAGCATCCTGGCTGGCTGCATCACAGTGTGGTATGGTTGCTGAGGAGAAATGGATCAGAAGTCAATCCACAGGACAATAAGAGTGGCAAAGAGGATGGATCACTGGAGTCTCCACCACCACCCCCCCCCCCCCCCCATCAACATGATCTACCAGGATTGTTGTCTGAAGGCACTCAAAATAATTGAAGACCCCTTTCACCCTGCACACATCTTTCAGCTGCTCCCATCAGGGAAGTGATACAGGACTATCAGAGAGCACCACCAGGCTGAGAACAGCTTAGTCCCACAGGCAGTGAGAATGCTGAATGACCAAAGGAACTGCTCACACTAAACATAGGAAATTCTCATCTGTAACAAACGGTATGTGTGTTATGTCTGATTATGTGTCTGCTGCATGTTTTTGCACTGAGGACCAGAAAACTGTTTTGTCGGGTTGTACCTGTACAAATCAGATGACAATAAACTAGACTTGAATTTCCTCTGCACCCTTGCCACTGTTATTTCATATTTCCTATATTGAGGTGACCAGAATGGTACACAGTACTCTATCAGAGGCCAACTCCAGCTGACTTGAAAATTCTAGATGCCTTGACAAACCCCTCACCCCATGTGCATGTGATTGTGTAACTGTGGTGGGCCACACATAAATGAGGCTCCTTTTAGTTACTCCCCCTCCAGTCTCCGCCCCTCATTGTCCAGTAGCTCTTGCATTAGCTGTGCCAAGCTTCTAGTGCAACCCTCAGCACAAACTCCTTCAGTCTGGAATGTGCCTTCACTATGCTGGAAGACAACAGCTTTTGGGCAGACCAAAGAGTGTGAATTATCTACCAGTAGCTCTGGATGTCTGTGTTCCCTGGGGCAGTCTGTAAATCAGAGTTCTCTGTTATACTGCTCAAAATGAACTGTAACAAGGACCCTTTCATCCTTCTCCATATCCTGAAAGGAAATCCAGTCTGCAAAGAGGTGGACAACTGTTCGCATTCCATCAGGAATAGGTTCAAGGGCAACATGCATTCTGTTCATACATGAAGCATCTGACCAGGAGGGCCCCTCTAACCACCTGTTGCGATGAGGCATTCTGTTAGATGACCTGGACACTCTGCAGCTTTACCACAGTATCCATTATAGAACAGAAACATTTACACCACTGTTGTGCTAACCAGTGTAAACTACTCCACACCCATAATCCTTTCTTTTTCTTCCATCCATGTACCCAAGAATCTTGATTGTCCTTATTGTAATAGCCGCCACCACCAGCAATGCATTCCAGGCACCCACCACACTGCAAAAAAATAGCACAAATACAAAAACAATATATGTACAACTAGACATTACTTTATTCCTTGAAGATGATCGTGAAACCTTCAGAGATCCTCTGGCAATACTTCACTTGTTTTTGAACCTCGCTGGAGATTTTTAAAAATTTTTGTATGTTCCTTTTGAACAGAGCTGGACTTGAATAATGCAGAGGATGTAACAGATAGTTATGTAAAACAGAGTTAAGGTCAAGTTAAAGGCAGTTTTTGGAATTCTAAAAGCCTGGTCAAAATCGATCCAGGTCCCAGACCTACCTCAAAGGTCTGGGAACCTGGGAAAACCTAATGGGGCATCTCGTCTGATGATTTGAAATGACAAAATGGGTTACGTGGTAAATCTGGTGACATCAGCTCTGACTCAATTCTGGCTCGAGGAGGTCAAATATGAAGGTGAAGGTGCTCCTAGACATTTGGAAATGTGCCTGCTACTCCACATCATCAAATTTAGACTCAATGTCTCTCCAGAGTTCTTGCCCCTTTACTCTCTCTACCTTTCTCTTCACTCTGGTTTCAATCATGAAAGAATCACTACCTACATTGTTACCCCTGTTAAAGTCAAATTTTAATTGTCTGAGAGGATGAGAAAATGTAGGTTCTTGGGAGTCACTACCTTGGAAGATCTTTCCTGGAACCAACACACCAATGGCATCATGAAGAAAGCCTCTACTTCCTCAGGAGTTTGCGGAGGAGCTAGTGGAGTTGTTCAAGTGAACCGATACGGACTTGAAGGGCCGACATGGCCTGTTTCCGTGCTGTAAACGGTTATATGGTTAAAATGTTGACAGCCCCAAACCTGATAAGATCACCTACTGGTATTTTGCTTGTTTCAGCCATGATTTGATAGCATCAAAGAATATGTTCATACCATTGTTGGATACTTTACTATGCATTTACTGCCTTGATACTTGCACTCCAGCACCTTAAATTGAATATTTTTTTTTTCCACCAGTATCTTCTGACCTGCCTGCCGTAATCTGATGTAAACATCATGGTAGACTTATTAATTAGGACTCAGCTAGATGACTAAAAATTTATTTGCTTCATCTTCAGTTTTCTACCTTCATTTCATGGTAGTTTTGCTTCCAACACCATCAGGTTAATGAGAGAAGGATCAAGTTGTCATTTCTGCAGTTGTATATATTTGTACTGTGATGGGAGTTCACATCTTTGGTCCATTGCTTAAGTAGTGCAATATTACAAGAACTAGTACTTGGGTCAAGGCTGTCAAAACCTTTCCTACAGAATTTATTCTCCAATATTACAAGAACTAGTACTTGGGTCAAGGCTGTCAAAACCTTTCCTACAGAATTTATTCTCCAACTCTGGCAAGTTCCATCTGAGATCAACCAATGCCAACCACTCAAGCTCCTTTGCCTTCTTGCAATGCACCTCTTAGAAGGCTGACCCTCTTGACTACACAAACTTGTAATCCAATGAATCAATCTTTTGATTGCAACATCTCTACAGCACCTCCACAAAATGTATATTTGTTACCAACTGTCAAGATAAGGAACACACAACTACAAAGTCAGGCAGGTATGCTGCAGTCATCTTAAATGCACTTCCCCAGCTTGTTCCGCTGAAAATGTCAAAATGGAAATTATACAACTAGAAGATGAAAATTCTTTGAATGTGTGGAGAGAGAAACAGCTGTAGTCACAACATCTTGCAAGTCAGAATAACCCAAATGATTAGAGTTGGCAAGTTCCATCTAATATCAACTAGAGTTGATGAACAAGCAACCTGTAGGAGAGGTTAATAGCTGCTTGAAGGGTTAAAGCAAAGCACAGAAGTCTATTGCAATATTTTTGTTACACAAAATTATTGAAGGAATCTCATGTTTATTGTATTTATACTTTGTGGCATTGGTCACATTTTAGACTATTTAGAAGTTTAAACAGCACTGCTCTGAGCCTTCCCATTTCCTTACCTGATCAGGTTTTGTTTAAACTTAAACAGTAGGAGAAACCACTTAAATCATGCACTTATTCTGTGGGTCACATTTTGTTTAGATGAGATTGGGGAGGCGAAAATAAAATATTAATGGCCATCGAACTGGTTCACCATTGTAATTGACCTATCTGCATTGCCATCAGTTGTTTAGACTGGACAAAGTTTCGGGGGCGCAAATAGTAGTGAGACATTAATGTTAACAGTCAAGAATGTTCAAAGAGTGTTAAATTTCATTGCAAATTTCATTGAAAGAGAATACTGTTGTTCCCATGACAACTGGCCAACATGCACTGGCTGTGGGAGTTGGATCCAATGCTCAGCCACCATCCTCAGTTCTGCCTCTGCCCTTCCCAGTCAGGAGAAAGATGATGTCACCCCCCACTGATTTCAGTCAGAATAATCAATTAGTGCCTCAAAAACTCCCAAGTACACAACAGCACTATTTAGGTTTTAATGCAACCAGGTACACAGCATCAAGTTTATTACAGTCTTTATTAAAAATTAAAATTTCTGTTGCAATTTTAAAAAACAGTACTTTGTACAAAAGTTCCAACTGCTAAACCTTTCAAAGCACTTGACCCCAGAGGCTGTTCAACTATACAGCAGTTTAAAAGTTAACTATTTGTAAAGTTCCTTCAATGTTAGCCCAATATATGCAGTTAGTTTTAAATGCCAAAATTAGTCAGAAAACAATCTCATTTTAAATATAAACAAACCACAATTGGATAAGGCAATGAAAAATTACAATTCCTTGGGAGCAAAATCCTGTAACATTACCATTTTGTATCAAGTAACACGCAAGTGGAGTTGATAGATTAATCAACAGAAAAGCATTGTAAATCAAGAGCTGCACAGCAACCTTGTAATAATCCAAACTGGATGACTATCCACTTGCTTTTCTACAATGGTTCAAAATTTTCAAAAAGATGGTAGTATATTAACTTCTCCTAGTAAAGATGTCAATTGTAGGATTAGGTAGTCAGCTGTTGTTTCTGAATTTCATCCAATTCTCTTCCCTGTCATAGACAAAATGTAAACATGAAACTCAAAGCATTTTATTAAATAGAAACTGCAGCTTACAATGGTGAAAAACTTACCTCAGCTTTTTGATATATGTGAGACTTGGCTGCCTTCCTTTGAGTAAAGAACTAAAGAAGAAACAAACAAGACATTACACTTTCCAGATAAAAACCAAATGCAGATCCACAATTTAGGCTGAACGGAGAATGGCAGTTGAATAATATGGAGTTGCAAACAATCCACAAGACATATGTGGAGCATTGGTAAATTTATGCTCATCATCTGAATATGGGCAATGGCATGTTCTCTTCTAGATATTGTCCAATTCATAGGCTGAGCACTATTGACAGGTCATTTACTGGTCACCCTCAATTGCTTACTGACAGGATCATTAACCACTGGTTGAACAGTTGCAGTCTGGATGACTGAACTCCTAGAGTTGTTCAGATGGAGTTGCCTGAACATTGAGAGATTAGAAATTGCTAATCAAGATCTGGAGGTTGCTCCACAACATTTTGGCTAATCAATATTATGCTTCAAATACAATTGCCTTACAGCTCCAACCAATCCACACTCAACACTGATACTAATCCCATATAAATAAAGGGGAAATTTAGAGGCCAATTAAACTACTTTGTAGAGTGTGGAAAAATGAAACACCTCAAAGACATCCATACTCCACAAGATCAGAATTGGACTAGAGTTGCTGGTGCTACATGGCAGCAGCTGTAAACTGCACCATTAAAATTTAAAAAACAATAAACCTATTTTTTGTAGTCAATGGTAAATGATGACTTAATTTCTTTAGCTACAGACTTCCTACTACAGTAGTTAAACAGTAAAACAAGAAACAAACCTTTTTATTTGGGTTGGAGTTTATACATTTATAAAAATTGGAATTCAGTTCAAAATATTACATTTGTTTCAAGATGTCTGGCACTTTCTTAGCACAAATCAAAAGTTGTCAAGTTTTGATACTTACAAGAACAACAAGTCCAGCGACAACTGCCAGGCAAACTATCACAATGACTGCAATAATGCCAGGAGTCATTCTCTTCATGGAGAACTCTGGATTCTTTGAATCAATATAATACACATAAAGTTGTTCAAAACCAAGCTTAGTTCCATCAAAAGGTATACCATCATCCTGAATTGATCGACTGTGTAATTCAGAGAACAATGTGCTGCCCTTGACCTAGCATGGAAGAGAAAAAATATTTAGTGTTTGCATATTGCCAATCAAAATTGCACATAAATTAGCATCTTGCGGGTACAGGAAGTACTGTGGAAATGTTTAAAAATGCACTTGCAAACTTTGCCGCTTTGAATTAAGATATCTAATATCCTAAAGTCTTCTCCAGCTCAAATGGTACTAACTTGGACAAGTTGACATTAAGCAATTAATAAAGGTTGCATCTTAAATCAGTTCCTGTCAATCTGAAAAGTAAGAAAATTTTAATTATTACTTGCATCAAATGTCACTTACATCCTTTTCCAGGTAATATGCTACAGTAGCAAGATCAGTTGGCGAATCCACAGAAATATTTTGTTTCAGATCCACGATGATATAACGGTCATCTTCAAGATACTGAAATAAAGTTAGTTCATAAGAGCAAGCTCTTGTGCCAATAATACAAAATTATCATTTATACCCAGGAGTGAGAAGAAATCTTCAACTATATTTCCCCAATATTTCATTAATTTTGCCAAAACTCCCAAGCTCCAGATTAGACCCAACTGTATTTGGTTTTGAGCAGAAAAAGTTCGAAAACTGGATCCCCATACTCAATCTCATTCAGTTCCCAAAAAAATGCAATACAGGTTTTAAAAACCCAACAGCAATAGCAAAGCAAAATAAATTATGATTTCCAACAAAAATATTTACAACAAATTTAAAAAGTATATAGCATTATTTAACAAATACACCCCAGATTAACACATTTAAATAAGCAATTGCACATGTTCATTTGAGTTAAATGGGGAAGTCTGCAGATGCTGTGATTTTCAGGTAATACATAAAGATGATGAAACTTTGGTCATGCAGCAGATCAAGCCCAGGCCTGAAATATTGGTTATATATCTTTGCTTCCTATGGATGTTGGGACCAGAGTTTCTCTAGCACTTTTGCGCATTGCAATAACATGTACTGTATTTGAAGGCAATATAGGACCCAGTGGCATACAATTCTGTGTCTGTGCACATGATCACTCACCTTGATGGAAAACCCTTCAGATGCTGAAGACTCCTCACACACATGCAAAAGTAGCAACACATCTTCCTGCCCACCCCATGCAGAGGCTCAGGCAGCTTCCCACACCCCACCTCCATAGTCCGAATGCTGATTAAATGACAGGCACACTAGGACCCACGGGTGCACGAGGGTGAGAGGGACAAAAGGCAGTCACCAGGGCAATGGTCAGGGCCCACCATCACAGAGAGATGATAGATTGCTTGCTTTGAGAGGCACACTGGGCCTCTGATCAGGCACTGTGTTAATCCCCTGATCAAATTGAATAAGGCATGGGGGTGGTGGCCACTCACTCACTGCCACCTGCCCCCCATGCCTCATTCAATTTTCTGGGGGGGGGGGGAAAACAGGGGACCATACTCTTCTAACAAAGGCTCAGTGTAGAGCCTGATCATTGACGACCAATGCTCCCCTCAAAGAAAGCAATTGCACCATCGTCATACATTATGAACACAGCCATTGTGCTCCTGGCAGGGGCCACCTTGGTCTGCCTTCTCACTGAGAAAGTGGGCAGCAGCTCTGGAAAGCACAGGCCACCCAAGGGAAGGTGGTCTGCGAAGCTGCAGGCCCACTTCCTGGACAGCCACAGGACCTCTGTGGACTTTTAAAACCTGGGCGAGTAGTTAGAGCACTTTTTATTTCGGTGCCCAAAATGGCAGCATGTCACCTTTGTGTTTTGGACCTGGGGTGGCTTTTGAGGTTAACTTTTTGTGAACAAAAGAGTGATCCTATATGCATCAAATATGGCACTATCACATGGTTTTGACACAAGGACAATTATGCAAAAGACAGCCAATTTCTAAACAATGTCACATTATGAATATTTGTTTACCTCAATTTTTTCGATGTACTTTGGGTCAACCTGGTAGCCTGCAAACATATTTTTGATGGCTCTGTTGAAAGAAAAGTTGCAGACAAAGAGTTAGCCAAAGTAGTTCCATACTTCATTAGGCACATCTGCAATTATAGCAACAGCTTCCACAATTTTGTAAAGCGTCCCAATCCAGTAAATTACATTTTGAAACATTCTGTAGTTGTGATACAGAAAATAAAATTCTATATTACACCAAGGACAAATCTGTATGATATTAGAACAGCTCAAAAATCTTACAATTTTCTGGCACCCACATCATTTTGGTTAAGAGACTCTAAACAGGAACCTGTTTTAATTGAAGCTGCAAGTTTCAAAATGCAGCATTGATTATGGTAAAATATGGCTGCACTTACTCTTGGAGTTTAGCTTGATCTATCGCTTTTTCCATAGGTTTGTGTCTTAGCTGAATCTGAAACCAACTACAAGGAAAAATATTGACACAAGTAAATAGACAATAAAAAATTTAAAGTAATTCTTTCTAATATTGTTATTGATCACAAAAGGACCCATACTCTTTATTAAAACCTTTAAAGAAAGTGATGTTGATAGCATTGTCATGTCAGAACATTTTCTTATCTGCAGGAGTTTAACAAATCAGTGGTACTCTCTGGTAAGTTAAACCAAAGCAGATATACATATATAGCAAATAGTAGGGCATGGAGTGTATTCGAATAGACCTACAGATAAAGGCAGAGTTCCAAAAAGTGGTGTCACAGGCAGTGTTTGACATTCTTGCCTCAAAAAGACCAGAAGAAATACGACCAGTCAAGCTATTCAGCCCATCAAATCATGGCTGACACATTCTTCCTTTCAAACCCATTTTCTTGCCTTCACTGATAAATTCTTGAGCAAGGGTAAGAGGTTATCAATCTTGGTTTTAAATTTATCCAACAACTTGGCCTCCAGAACCACCGTGGCAACAAATTCCAGATTCACTACCATCTGGCTGAAGAAATTTCTCATCTGTTTGAAAGGGACACACTTTTATTCTCAGGCCTCATCCTCTGGTCCTAGATTCTCCTACTACTGGAAACATTTTCTCCACATCCACACTATTCTTTCAATATTCAGTACATTTCAATGAGATTCCCACCCTTTTCCTTCTAAACTCCAGCAAGTACAGGTACAGAGCCGTTCAATGGTCCTCATGTTCACCCTCCCATGCCTCAGGATAATTCTCTCATCTCCTCTGGACCCTCTTCAACATCAGTACATTATTCCTTAGATATGGCTCAAAACTGTTCCACATTTGAGTCTTAAAGCCTCAGCATTATATCTTTGCTTTTATATTCCAGTCCTCTTGAAATGAATGCAAACATTGCTACTGACTCAACTTGCAAGTTAACCTGTAGGGAATCTTGCATTAGGACCATGTCCCTTTGGGCCTCTGCTTTCTGAATTCTCTTCTATTTAGAAAATAGTCTTATTTCTTTATTTTTTTTAACCAAAGAATATGGCCATACACAGTTTTCCATCTGTCACATCTTTGCTCAACTTGTCCAAGTCAGTCTGCAGACCTCCAGCTTCAACACTACACACTCCACCAATCTTTATATCATCTGCAAATTTTGCCAAAGCCAACACCGACCACTGCAGAGCGCACTAGTCAATGACAGCCAACCACAAAGGCTCTTTATTCCCACATTTAGTAGTCTGCCAGTCAGCTAATCTTCTAATACACTAGCACCCTTCCTGCAATGCTCAATAGGCTTGCGTGCAGTCCCTTGTCAAAAGACTTCCAAAAACATACAAACATCCACCAACCCTTTTGTCCATCCTGATCATTATTATCATAAAGAATTCCAGATTTGTCAAGCAAGATCTCCAATGAAGGAAACCATGTAGATGTCAAACCACTTTATCTTGTGCTTTCATGTACGCCTACTTCGGAATCAAACCAACTGGCCTGTAGCTTCCCATCTTTTGACTCTCTTCCTTAGAGTAAAATGACATCTGCAAATCTTCTAGTCCTCTGGAACCATTCCCAACTCTAGTCATTCTTGAAAGATCACCAAGAATGCACTCAATCTCTTCATCCAACTCTTTCAGAATCCTGAGTTTAGTCCATCTGGTCCAGGTTTCCAAGCATCTTCACCTTGGTAATAGAAATTATCCACTTCTGCCTCAACTTTCACATTTCTGGCCCATCACTGGCATCTTCCTCAGTGAAGACAAAAATTTAAAAAACTATTCATCTCATCTGTCATTTCTTGTTCCCCATTACCACTTCATGTTACAACTGTGCAGGACAATTGTGAGACAACTCCTAGGGAGTATTATGCAGGATTTGTCACCCAGCTAAAGATGTAATTAAACTGGAAAGGATGAGAAACTGACAGGCTCAAGAACTTAGAGGTACAAAATTTGTGAGGCATGGGTTCAGTAAAATAGATTTTCCCCCAGGGAAGGAGAGTTCAAAATGAGAAGGCATAAATTTAAGGTGAGAGAGAAAGATTTAAAAACTACTTTCCCCAGAGAGGGTGATGGGAAGTGGAACAAACTGCCATTAGGCAGATAAATTGCAATGTTGGGGACATGTTGCATGATATGGATAAGAAAGGTTTAGAGGGATTTTTGGCCAAATGGGACTAGACAGCCCAGTCAGCAAGAATCAGTTAGACCAAAGAGCCCATTTGCAGGCACTGAAACTGACTGCAGGTGTTTCTGATTTATATAAATGTTTGCACTCTAATGATGTTGCAAAACAACCAGTTTCATGACACGTTCATGACAATTTTGAATAAATCCACTCCACAATGCATCGTTTAATCAAGTTTAACTAACTGAAACTAAAGTCTGGCCTGCATTGGGTCCACTTCCATAAACTCTCCCCATCCCCAGCCCTCTTCATTCTACCACCCCAAGTATTTAGGATTGCAGTATACTTACTAGGTCTCCACAAGTTCATGGCACACCTTATTTTCATCTCCTTTGTCAGTCCTTCGAACCCCAGCAGTGTTAACACACCAGCATGTGTCAGTGCCATTACACTGCTTGGCATGGAATTTACCATCTTGCTCACAATCAGGATCGTAAATACCATCATTATCCAACATGGCATGCTCAGTGGGTATAATAATGCGTGATCCAATATTCTTTTTTTTGTACATTTCATGTTTCATCATCCAACATTTGCTGGTCACTAAAATAATTCAAAATTGTATTAGACATTTGACAGATCCACTTTGAAGAACAAACTTTTGGTACATAAAAGATTTAATTCTACTGAACAAGTGATTGGGGACAGGATGTGAATAGTTTGTTCAAGTTTTTTCCTGCAATGATCCAATCCTATCAAAAATGGTCTATATTAATTAGAAACATCACTTCCATTTTCCAGCAAATAATGTTATTAAGGCTGATCCTCACTTTGGACTGATGTTCAAAACAGCATATCCCAGGTTGTTATTTTTCCCCGATCATAAAATGCTCAACTCCATGGATGCTGCCTGACCCACTGAGTTCCTGTAGCATTGTGTGATGTTCTAGATTTTTAGTACAGGTGCCTAACCTTTTATCTGGGATCATCAGGACCAGACACCTGCCACTGTTCAGAATTTTCCAGATTTCAGAATCATTTTAAAAAGGTGGCCCCTTTAAGCCTGCCCACATCATGCTGCAATCTCTTGCTCCCATCTTTCACCCACCTGAGTCATGTTACTGTCTCTCTTACCCCCACCAGCACCAGAACTTCCCCCCTTCTCAGTTCCCTGTGCTGGTTTCAGGTGCTAGGGGATTATGGGTAGCAACAATGTCCATTGATCCCACTTTGAGCCACCACTAGGCCAACTGAAAGCACCACAATGCTGGACAGGCATCAGTATATGGCCATTCAAAGATGCTTATATAGTGGAACAAGACATGATATTCCAATGAGTAGGGTACTTGTAAAGTAACGATACCACTAATTAGTGATACCGAACATGACGGGAATACATGGGAGTTGAGTGAGAGTCACGTCAGGTCATGTTTGGCACCAAACACCATTTGATGAGCAAATGTCATCTACTGGAAAAAAGTGCCAGTTTTTGGAGGTTGCTGTTTTTCAGAATCCCAGATAAAAGGTTAGGCACCTGTATCTGTAATCTTTATTTGCCTCTATTTTCTTATCGTTTTAATTACATTTAAAAAATGTTATTGAATACCAAATTGGGTTTAACACTAGACCCATCAGGCAAGTAGTATCAAACCATCCAGTCACAAGAACAAGGCTCGATAGTCAATTACAAAAGTAATCAATTCTTGCATAGTTGAAGACTGAATTGTTCCAAAATTCGTTTGAATTGCCATCCCAATAAGCAAAATCTCAACTTCATAGTTTAATAGACAAAAGTGCTGCATGACCTGTTGATGTGTTTTTCCAGCATTTTTGTGTATTACACTGCAATCACAGCATCTGTAGACTCTCATGTTTCCTAACTTCATAGGTTGTGCATATTCAAAAACCATTCTTCACCATACATACTTAAAGCACTACACACATCTTATAAATTTAAAACTTACATTTGCTGCAGTTTACTGGAACATTGATATCTGTTGATACTTTCAAGATACAATCACAAGTAGGGCCAAAGCATTTGGCAAATTGGTTTGTGGTGCATACTGTACAGTCTGAAAGTTAAAAACAAAATACTAACAGCCAGAACGAATCACCAAGTCTCTATAGAATGTTAGCAACAAAAAAAAAAAATCAAAAACTGCTCTCAAATGCACATTTTAGTCAGATTAATGTATAAAGTTGGAGCATCATTAACCAGTTTAAATATTTGCAGTTCTGATGGACTGAACTTGCCCAATAAGACTATATACATGGAAGTACAATTCAGTACAAATGGCTGATATATTTACTCTCAATTGCATTCTCCTGCCTTCTCCCCATACCTTGGCACCCTTATTCTAAAAGTTCAAATTTACAGACCTCAGTGCAATACAGTGGATATACACAAGCACACAAATAAATATTAAATAGAGTCTGAGAAGATTTGTATGAGCAGTTCATCAATCATTCAGCAACTTTTTACCCCCTAGGAAGAAATGGTTTCCCAACCTGTGCTTTAAATATGTCCAATGACTTAGGCATTAATAAACTCCACAAATTCACCACCCTCTGGCTGAAGAAGTTTCTGCTCATCTGTTCTAAAGGGGCATCCTTATATTCTGAGGCTGCACCCTCTACTCCGAGACCCTCCCTCTCCACATCTACTATTCTAGACGTTCTAATACTTGGCAAGTTTCCCTGCCCACCACACCTCCTTGTATCATCACAAGGCTCAGACATCAACAATTCCTCGTACATGAACCCCCACAGGTGCAAGATTATGCTCAAACCCTCGTCAATATCAATTCTTAAGATTATGGGCTCAAAACTGAAATAATAAATTAAATCCTATCGGATAGAGATGAAGAACTCCAACAAAAAATATCCAGCCAACCTGAAGTTAAAGTGCAACCACTTGTCGCGGGGAAACATGGGAGTGAGGGCATCCAACCGAAGCCGCGCGGCGCCAGTCAACGCCCCCTATCGCCAGGTGCGGGAATCACCGACCCGCCCAACGCCCAAGTGAACAGTCGCGGGAGGACGACGCCACTCTGCCCAAGCACGGAGCCGTCGACGCCGAGGAAAGAGCAGCTTGGTTAGTTAGGGGGGGGGGGGGGGGGGGGGGGGGGGGGAAATCAATCCCAACTCAAAATCAGGAGGAGTTATCAAGCCACGAAGCGCAGATGGGTTTACTTCACAAACATAATAGAAGCATTTGGCGGGGCTGCCTTGTTGGCGGCGGCGCCTCACCCGGGAGCCCGAGTCCTCACCCTTCCCCGCTCACCTTTGTCTTCTTCCTGCGCCAAGGTGGCCAAGGAGCAGAGCGCCAACACCAAGGGGCCCAGCACACGCATCCCGTCCGCTGACAGTTCAAACACGCCTCAAAGCCGACTCCAACTTCCGAGAGAGAATGGGGCAGCAGGGGCCGAGCGGCGCGCACCTTCCCACCTGCCGGTCACAGCCTCGATGCCAAGTGACGTTGCCTCGCCGCCATTTATAGTGTGGGGCGCTGACGTCATGCTATTACCTGGTGAAACTGGGGCGGGGCGGCTCCCGCTCGGGGAGCCCAGCCTGGCGGTGACCTCCTGCCTCCTGCCGCACCATATTTGGCTCTTCCTCGTCTGGCCGGGGGGGGGTGGGGGAAGAGAATCAAGGGCGTCATCCCACTTCTGAGCAACAAAGAGCCGGCAGAATTTCTGACCATCCCCACCCAGAGAGTGGAAAGGCCGCACGGCGTTGAATCACAGTTTCAGCCCATGAGCCCGGCCGGGAGGGAGAGCGGGGTCCCCGGGGATGATTTAGTTTGTGGAAGGTCGACCGGCTAAGTCATCTTACATGGCGAGTCGTTCACGCTGCTTTGTAAACATGCAGAGGCGAAGTGGATCTGAGCAACAAGTCCGATCCGTCACCTTCATTGCAACAAATGGCCAACCGTGATAGTGTGTTTCAGTGCAAAGTCGGGGGGAAAGGGGGAGGGGGGAAAGGGGAGGGGGGGAAAGGGGGAGGGGGGGAAAGGGGGAGGGGGGGAAAGGGGAGGGGGGGGGAAAGGGGGAGGGGGGGGGAAAGGGGGAGGGGGGGGGAAAGGGGAGGGGGGGAAAGGGGAGGGGGGGAAAGGGGGAGGGGGGGAAAGGGGGAGGGGGGGAAAGGGGGAGGGGGGGAAAGGGGGAGGGGGGGGGAAAGGGGGAGGGGGGGGGAAAGGGGAGGGGGGGGGGAAAGAGCCAACAAAGAACCAATCTTTGATTTACAAGCGAGGCATAATCCTGTAACAAAAAGGAGATAGGTTTCGGGTTTTTAAAAAAAGATATTTTGTTGACAATGTGTACAGTAAATACAACCAGTGCTTGTTCCCAGCAAGTTGATGTTTTGACTCAGAATGCATTCCAACGAACAGTTTTAGGTCAGTGCTCATTTGAACCCCAACCAAGAACATTTAAATCCTTTTTCCTTGTCTACAAGGAAGTGGGTTCTCTTCTCATCCGCAATACAGCCAGTGCCTGCGCAGTGTTGTGAAAAGTAGCCAAAGTCATGTCTCCGCAGAATGTGACGAGCAGTGTTAATAGTGGCTGCCCAGAGAAAGCAGATGCGAGACTTGTGGGAGAGAAGGGGGGTCCTGCTAGAATACAAAGGAAGGCGACTTCCTGCAAGAGATTGCAGAGAAAGCCAACTTGATTTTAAAAATCACGAAAGAACATGTGACAAAGCATCATACCAAATAAGGATGAGAATAAATAAGGGTAGGGGGGTAGTGGGACAAGTAAACAAGGGCGGGCTTTAAGTTGAGGAGAGGAACGACTTTTGAAAGGTTAAACTAACATATCATTTACTCAGTTAACTAACCAATAAAACTAACAGAGGAGTAGTTATTTGGTTCGGTGTTTGGTTCGGTGCGGACTAGAAGGGCCTAATGGCCTGTTTCCGTGCTGTAATTGTTATGTATGTTATATAGAATAAGGGTCTCAGGGTGAACGAATCCAAATTACAATTTGTTCAATCAGAAGTGAAATACTTAGGACATCTGGTAAGTCAGGGAACTAGGAAAATAAGTCCAGAGAGGATACGTGGTATTCTACAGATCCCTCCTCCCAAGAATGCCCAAGAACTTAGGAAATTCCTTGGTTTAGTGGGATACTGTAGAATCTGAATTGAAAATTATTCTAGCCTGGTCAGATTTCTCTATGATAAACACAAAGAAATGTATAAAAAAAGGTTGTTGAGTATCACTGTGTGTACCTTTCTGAAGGACACCTGCTCTTGCAAGAACATTGAATAAAAGGTTATATCGCTTCACCTATTGACTGCAAAATTATTTAATCAGTGAGCTGTGTTTCTCATAATTTGGGGGATCGTCCAGGATCCCATCATCTCCCAAGGGTCACGGCTCGTAGGGTATCAGGAAGACGTGTCCCGTTCCAGGTTTGAACGGTCCTGGTACTTTGTGAACTTGGCTCCTTGGATGAACTGACTAAGGACCAGACTAAATCTGGGTGAACCAGTATGGTAAACGGTGAGACTGGTACAGCGCTGACCAGGTAACTCAGTGCACAGACCAAGGTAAGAAAACTGGACTTTTAAATATTACCTTGGTGGTCGGGATCGGGAATATAGGAAATAAGGGAAGTACCTGTATGGGTCCGGGTGGGAGACCAAGGAATGTCTCCGGGGAGATTCCTCCTGAAAGTCCCTTGGGGAGGATGATAAGGAATTAGACCTTTAACTCATGTACAAAGAACAAGGATAAGACTAAAATTGATTGAGTATTGTTGTTTTATATGGAGAAAGGAAAGTATTAGGCCATCGCCAAAGTATGGAACCAGCGAAGATCGGCTATGACAGGCATTAAATATTTATGTGAATCAAAAGAGACCATTTTCACAAGAAGTATCTAACTATGCTTCATGTTGGAAAGGGAGTCTAGGAAACCCATTATTTCCTTTAAAGGTAGAGAAAGAAAAGAAAAAGATGGCCCCAATTTGGGACCCTTTTGAGGCTTTACCACCCCCATACGCGCCTCCTCCAGTCGCTCCACCAACCCCGATTCCGCAAGAACAACCCCAGGCAGAAGGGCAAAATGAAGTAGCGGGACAGTCGTCGGCTCAGGGACGACCACCAGAGGGAAGGGGAAATGGAGGAAGTGATAGAGGGAGCGACTGGTGCACCTGATGGGGCAGCAGCCTCTGGTTCCACAAGATCAGTCTCGAAAAGGAAATTGGAACAGTTGACACAGAATGTTATAAATCTACCTTTTAAGGAGAAAGGAGTAGGTAAGTCCCAAGGAAACCCAGAGTCACTTGAGAGACTGTACCTGCTGAGGGAAGTGCCCATGGACCAGGAACAAATAGGCTATGTCAATGCCTCGCTCACAAGTGGAGAGGTGACAAATTTTTAGAGGGAGATAAAATCCCTCGTTGAGGACCCCATCGGGTTAGCGGAGCAAGTGGACCAGTTCTCAGCTCCCAGTCTGTTTATCTGGGCTGAACTAATGTCAATAATGGGCATTTCGTTCACGGGGGAAGAGAAGGGAATGATAAGGAGAGCCGCTATGAGAGAATGTGAAAGACGAAACCCCGTGGGGGAAGCGAACGCAGTACCAGCAGAAGAAAAGTTCCCCGGCAAGACCCTAATTGGGACAATAACAATGCCATACACCGAACCCACATGAGAGACCTCAGGAAACTGATTATCATGGGAATAAAGGATGCTGTGCCTAAGTCCCAAAGTTTTGTTAAGGCCTTTGAGACCCAACAAGGAAAGGATGAGACCACATCAGCATTCTTACAAAGACTGAGAGATCTGATGAGAAAGTATTCAGGCATGGATCCTGTTGCCCAAGATTTGTAACTAAGGCTTGGCCCGACATACAGAAAAAAATACAGAAACTTGAGAGATGGAGTGAGAAGCAGAAACAGAAAACAAAAATGATGGTAGCCACAGTCGAGGAGGTGGTGAAGAAGCAAATAGAACATAAGGAAGGACAGAATCCCCAAATCTATTCGGCCAGGTACTGGGGCAAATGCTTTGGGAATTCGAAACACCTTCAGCGACATCCCTTATACAATATGTGGATGATCTTTTAGTCTCTGGAAGAAAAAAGAGTGTGGTAATGCAAGCTACCAATACTTTGTTGAACTTCTTGGGGCAACAAGGACTGAGGGTATCTCGGAGTAAATTACAATATGTAGAAAAGGAGGTAAAATATTTTGGATACTTAATAAGTGAAGGAAAAAGGAAAATTAGTCCCGAGAGGATTAAGTGGATATTGGACTGACTCTCCTTTGTCGTCGGAAAGGTAAGTTCCTGGGACTGGTGGGTTATTGTCGACTGTGGATAGATTCATATGCACAGAAGATGAAAAACTTATACCTCAAGCTGATGGAAGGGGAGCCTAATGTGTTGAAATGGACGTAGAAGGAGAAGCCCATCTTGAAGGATTTGAAACAAAGTCTAGTCTCCCATCACTAGACAAGCCATTCTTTCTGTTTGCTACTGTAGATGGAGGAGCAGCTTTAGGAGTACTGACCCAGAAATGGGGAGGGAAAAGGCAACCTGTGGCATTCCTCTCTAAATTATTGGACCCCGTCTCTCGGGGATGGCCAGAGTGTGTCCAGGCAGTGACGGCCACAGCATTACTGGTAGAAGAGAGCAGAAAGCTAACCTTTGGAGGGGCGTAAGTGGTGAGTACACCTCACCAAGTAAGAACCATTCTCACCCAAAAGGCAGGGAGAGTGTTGACGGAAAGGGACGATCTGGTGCTGACCACCAATACCTGTCTGAACCCTGCCACATTCTTGTGGAGAGAGGAGCACGAGGGACAAGACTTGGAACTTAATTGTCTGGACATTATAGAGTACCAGACAAAGGTGAGAGGTGACCTCAGAGACCTCCCTCTACATGAAGGGGAATGATTATTTATCGATGGGTCATCCTGGGTAATCCAAGGAAAAAGGTGCAATGGGTAAGCAGTAATAGACGGCAATGAGAGCAGAATGATTGAGGCTGACCGGTTATCAAACACCTGGTCAACCCAGACTTGTGAGTTGTATGCTCTGAATTGTGCACTTAAACAATTGGATGGTAAAGACAGGACGATCTACACTGATTCTAAATATGTCTTTGGAGTAGTACATACCTGGGAAAAATCTGGCAAGAACGAGGGCTAGTAAACAGTAGGAGGAAGGGAACCTGGCATAAGGCCATTCCAGAGTATACAGGTAGACTTTACCGAACTACCTCAGGTAGGCAGGCAAAAGTACCTTTTAGTACTAGCAGATCACCTGACAGGATAGGTAGAGGCCTCAGCCACTTCAGGGGAAGTATCAAAGGTTATTTTAGAGCACATTATACTACGCTATGGGCTGGTGGAAAACATGAGACTCTGACCAAGGAAGTCACTTCACCTCTAAGATACTTCAAAAAATAATACAAAAGTTAGAAATAACATGAGATTTTCATACCCCATGGCATCCCTCCTCCTCAGGACAGGTAGAACAAATGAATCAAACATTAAAGAAACAATTGTCCAAATTGATGGAAGAAACAAAATTACCCTGGATGCTTGGATAAATGCTTGCCTATAACATTACTGCGAGTCCGAACGGAACCTCAAAGGATGTCAGATTGTCCCCCTATGAGATGTTGTTCGGACTGACATTTTTGAAAAGAGAAGGGGAATTGCCGACTGTAGAATTCACTGACCAATTTCTAAAGAACTATGTCTCGGCTCTTGCTTCTTCTTTATCTGTTCTTAGGAAAAAAGGATCTGTTGCCCCAGACACCTCCGCTTGAATTTGCAGTCCACCAAATACAACCAGGTGATTGGGTTCTGGTTAAGATGTGGAAGGTCTCCAAGTTTCAGCCAAGTTGGGAGGGACCATTTCTAACCTTCCTAACCACTGAGACGGCAATAAGAATTGCCGAAAAAGGGTGGACATATCACATCAGGTGGAGACGCCTTCTGAGCTGCCAACTTGGCACATATATCCCACCAAAGTTCCGCTAAAAATCCAGTTGAAAAGACATTGATGGTCATTAGACCAGGACTTTGAATATTTTGTGAAACAAGTTAAATACTGATATACAACCCTCCTCCTTTGGTAGAAAGGAACATGAGATGGTGGTGAATATGCTGGACAGGGTTGGTAATTGGGAACCAGGGTGGGGCCAATGGGATTCATACCCCAGTAGGGAGAGGATTAGAATCCACCGTCAAGCACTCAGGGCCAGTAAAGTTCGATGCTTGTAGTTTAATAAAGTGTGGAGGGGTCAAGAGTCAGAGACGATATAGTGTTTAGGAGAAATATATGTGTCTTAATAGATACTGCCTCATTAGAGTGATGTATGGTGGACCACCGACACCTGGGGCTGGACAGCTAGAACAAGATTTCTTATTAAAAATCAGATATTAATCTAGAGGGGACCCTTTGCCACTAACTGCAGGAACAAAGATGTTATCCTATCTATATGACAATTAAATGAACCTCATGGATTGAGGAAATAAATGGAAAACCCTACTCGAAAGGGGTAGATGAGAAAAAAATTTGGAATGGGGATAAACATCAGTGGAAAGGACCCATTGACGTGTTGTTTTAGAATAATCATAGAAGGATCCAAGACCAATCCAATTGATAGTACCTTCACGATAATGCCCAACGTGAAACCCTATACTCCATCCAATGATCTGAAAATAGTAGAGGTAGAGGACCTTAGACAGACGATTGAGATTGAGACGGGATATGGGGATACAAATGTCTGGGTAGAATGGGTAAAATATACAGTGAAGAATTTAAACAAGTGCAATTCCTATGCATGCACCTCTGGACGTCCAATAGCACAAGTAGTTCAATTTCTGTTGGGCTGGGATAAAATGGACAAGGAATGAGGTGCACAATGGCCTTGTATCAGGATAAAACGGTCTGGAGTAACCAGTCCTGTATATCTCTGTCCCTGATGTTCCCTCCCCTGAAGAAGGATGTCCGGATTCTGCCGGCATTCTCGGCTGTGTCAGGAAATCATACAACCTGCATTTCAAGACAAGGAAGACAATTCACAAGGAACCTAGGAAAGCTACAGCTATGCACAAAGGTACGAGATGTGACGGAGGAGAGGGGAGGGAACTACTCAGGCTTGAATGTATCTCGAGCGGATCTATAGTGGTTCTGCAGAGGTAGGATCCTGACTGATTCTTCTTCCTAACTGGAAGGGCACCTGTGCAATCATTCAATTGGAGGGATAAGGAGAAGTAAGAGGGAGTTCCTGGGAACGTCTTTCGATAACCAAATTTATATTAATTCAATTGGGGTGCCAAGGGGAGTACCTAACGAATTTAAGGCACACAATCGGATAGCAGCAGGGTTTGAGTCGACTATCTTTTGGTGGGCAATTATTAATAAAAATGTGGATTGGATAAACTATATTTACTACAATCAACAACGGGTTTATAAATTATACCCGTGATGCTGTAAAGGGGATCACTGAGCAATTGGATGCCACCAGTCGCGTGGCTTAGGAAAACAGAAAAGCGCTAGACGTGATGTTAGCAGAGAAAGGACGAGCCTGGTGGAAATTGCTGTACTTTTAACCCAAACAATACAGTCCCGGATGGAACTATTACAAAAGCGTTGCAGGGCCTCTCCACCCTGGCTGAGGAGTTGGCCGAAAATTCAGGAGTGGACACCTCACTAACTGGGTGGTTGGAGTTGTACTTTGGAAAATTGAAGGAAGTAAGTCTCCATACTAACCTCCTTAATAGCGGTGGTAGGTGTGGGATGTTGTATTATAACCTGTGTGTGTGGGCTTACACAGCGGCTTATTGAAACTGTAATTATGAAACAAATGCCCTTAAGGGACATAGAAGATGGGTCAACACGGGATCATCTGTATCTCCTTGACAGTGAAAGCCTTGGGAAAGTGGAAGAGACTAGTGGTATGATGTAATCCAAATTGGAGGCATTTTATGGCTCTATCTCCAATGATGTAGAAACAGCAGGATAAATAGAATTTCCCCCCCCCCCCACACCCCAGATTGTGAAAAGTAGCCAAAGTGCTATTCCTGCAGAATGTGATGAACAGTGTTAATAATGGCTGCCCAGAGAAAGCAGATGTGAGACTTGTGGGAGAGAAGGGCTAGAATACAAAGGAAGGTGAGTTCCTGCAAGAGATTGCAGACAAGACAAACTTGATTTAAAAAATCATGAAAGAACGGAAACATGTGACAAAGCATCACACCAAATAAGGATGAGAATAAATAAGGGTAGGGAGTAGTGGGAGAAGTAAACAAGGGTAGGCTTTAAGACAAAGAGAGGAACAGCTTTTGATAGGTTAAACTAACATATCAATTACTCAGTTAACTAACCAATTAAACTAACGGAGGAGTAGTTATTAACACAAAGAAATGTATAAAAAAAGGTTGTTGAGTATCACAGTGTGCACCTTTCTGAAGGACACCCGCTCTTCCAAGAACATGAAATAAAAAGGTTATATCGCTTCACCTATTGTCTCTGCAAAATTATTTAATCAGTGAACTGTGTTTCTCACAGTGTTAAGGACTGACGTCCAACTGTGGAGAAAAGATCAGACAGGGAGATCTCAATGCTTGTGGGAGTTCTGGCGATGAGTCACTGTGCCAAATTACTTTGATAGTCTGTTTGGGAAACATAATAATAAACTGAAGCCCAGATTCAAATTGAAACAACAAAAGGAGAACTTGTTCTGTGGAAGGTTTTAATATGTACTCTGGAGGCACACATAAATCTGTATATATGGGAGCATGTCACAGCTGCATTCAAAGAGAACATAATGGTGTCCTCATCCACTGAGGCAGTATGGGTAGGATAAACAATAAAACAGGTACAATAACTCTGATTTGAGTACACTATCCCTGGAGGGCAACCTTTTAATTTTTAATTTAGACATACAGCACGATAACAGGCCATTTCAGCCCACAAGTCTATGCAGTCCAATTAACCTACGTACTCATGGGCTGAAATGGCCTGTTATCGTGCTGTATGTCTAAGTTAAAAATTAAGAGTTTGCCTTCCAATGGCCATCAAGATACAGAGGAGGAGATGTGTAGACAGATTACAGAAGAGTGTAAAAGCAACTGGGTTGTTGTATCGGGAGACTTTATTTTCCCCAATATGACTGGGATTCCATAAGTGCTAGATGGGGCAGCATTTGTTAAATGTATCCAGGAGGGTTTCTTCCACCAGCATCTAGACAGTCCCATCTGGAAAATGACCTTATACTGAGGAATAAACCAAGGCAGTTGATCAGAGTTTCAGTGCAAGAGTATTTTGGGAATAGTGATCACAATCCATTAAATTTCAACATAATTATGAATAAGAATAAGCCTAATCCTTGTGGGAAAATACTAAATTGGGGGAAGGGCAAATTATGACATTAGGCATGACCTATGAGGAGTTAATTGGGAGCAGCTGTTTGACCTATGAGGAGTTAATTGGGAGCAGCTGTTATCTGGCAAGTCTACAACTGACCTGAGAGAAGTTATTTAAAGTCCATATATTAAAGTCCATCAAGAAGGAAGGTCAGGGATAGCAGGGTAAGAGAACCTTGGATAATGAGAGAAGTCATTAAAGCTAGTCACAAAGAAAAAGGAAACAAAATGGAAGGTGTAGGAATCTAAAATCAGACAAGTTGCTGGAGAAATATAAGGATTGCAGGAAAAAAACTCAAGCAAAGCCAAAAAGGGCTATGAAATATCATTGATGAACAAGATTAAGGAGAATCTTGAATTAATAAACATTTTATATTTGATTTAAAAATAGGAGGATGACCAGAGAAAGGGTAGGACCACTCAAAAGAAGAAATTTATGCTTGGAGTCAGAGGAAGTGTGTGAGACTAAAATAGTATTTTGCATTGATATTCCCCAAGGAGAAGAGCATGGAGGATAGTGACAGGGAGCATAGCCTGGGGAATATTAATATGTAAGGGCATTTTGAAATCAAGAAAGAGATGGTGTTCAGTCTTTTCAGATTCAGTTTTATTGTCATGAACGTGCAATCATGAAATTTGTTGTTTTACAGGAGCCGATTTGTGCATTATAAGTGCAAAACTGCTATAAATTACTTTTCCATAAATACATTATTTTAAAATTAATAGATTTGCAAAAGAAGAGATTCATTATCCATTCAGAAATCTGAGGGAGGAGGGGAAGAAGCTGTTTTTGTACCATTGTCTTCTGGTTCCTGTACTTCATTCCTGATGATAGATGTGAAAAGAGGACATGGCCCGGATGGTGATGGTCCTTAATGATGGAGGATATTTTCTTGAGACTGTCTATTATAGATGATGGTGGAGGGGAAGCCACATTTGTGGAAGAAAGCAGAAATTTCAGAAGATCTAGAATGGAAGGCCTCATCTTGGGAACAGATTGACAGAGATGAAGAAATTTTTAAAAGGGAATAGAATCCTTTCAGGGACAAGTTGTGAGGAAATGTAGTCAAGTAGTTGTTGGAGTTTAGTGGGTTGTAATAAGCTATGAAGGTGGAAAGTTTGTCTCCTAAGATGGAAAAGGAGAGATCCAGAAAGGAGAGAGTGTTGTCAGAGATGAACCAGGTGAGTTTGAGATCGAGGTGGAGGTTAGCCACAAAGTGAATAAAGTTGACAAACTCATTGCAGGTGCATGAAGAAGCCCTGATGTAGTCATCAATATTAAAGAGGAAGAGTTGAGGAGCACTGCCTGTGAAAACTTGGAGCATAGATTGCTCCACAAAGCCCACAAACAGGCAGGCATAGCTGGGAGCCATGAGGGTTACCGATGGCTACTCCTTTGACGGAGGAAGTGAGATGAGTTAAAGGATAAGTTGTTTACAGTGAGGACAAGTTCTGCCAGGCAGCGGAGTGTGGTGATAGAGGGTGACTGGTCATGCCTCTGGTGAGAAAGAAGCGGTGCTTTGACCTTTTGTATGGGGGACGGAGGTATAAAGGGAATAGACATCCATCCTGAAGATGAGGCGATCCAGTTTGAGGAATTTGAAGTCATTGAAGAGATGGAGGGCATATAAGGTATTGCAGATCTAGGTGGGTATGGATTGGATCAGGGGAAAAAGTATAGTCAAGGTAAGACAAAGCTAGTTAAGTGAGGCAAGAGCAAGTGGAAACAATGGATTACCCAGATGGATGGGTTTATGTACCTTGGGTAAAATGTAGAAGCAATCCTTGTGGGGATGGGAGACAATGAGATTGGAGGTCATGAAGATGAAGATGAAGATTAAGTTAAGCCATGTTTATTGTCATTTGATTGTACAAGTACAACCGAACAAAACTGCTCTCCAGTCCTTGGTCCAAAACATGCAGACTCACAACCAGACATAACATACATTCAGACAAACAATACATATTGTATGCAAGACAAGTATTCTATCTATATAAATGAATATTGTGTCATGAATATGAGAGTCTCGGATGGTTTGTGTGAGAAGTTCCTTTGGTCATTCAGCATTCTCACTACCCATGGGAAGAAGCTGTTCCTCAGCCTGGTGGTGCTGGCCCTGAGCTCTGATACTCCTGTATCTCTTTCCCGATGGAAGCAGCTGAAGGATGCTGTGTGAAGGGTAGAAGGGGTCCTCAATGATTTGGCACACCCTCTTCAGACAATGATCCTTGTAGATCATGTCGATGAGAGGGAGGGAGGGAGACTCTGCTGATCCTCTCTGCCACTATTGTGAATTGACCTCCAATCCATTTCTCTGCAGCAACCGTACCACACTGATGTAGCTTGCTAGGATGCTCTTGATAGGGCTTCTATAGAAAGTTGACATAATGGTGGCTGGTAGCATTGCCCACTTCAGTCTTCTCAGGAAGTGAAGTTGCTGTTGCGCCTTCCTGACAAGTGAGGAGAAGTTGAGTGTCCATGATAGTTCACTAGTTAAGTGAACTCCAAGGAACTTGGTTCTCTCCACTCTCTCTACTAGAGCTGTTAATGTGTAGTGGAGAGTGGTCATTCCCATTCCTCCTGAAGTTCACAATCATCTCCTTCATCTTGTCCACATTAAGACTCATGTTGTTACTCTTGCACCATTTGATGAGATTTTCCACCTCTTCTCTGTAGTGCAACTCATCATTGTAGTTAATGAGGCTAACTATTGTTGTGTCATCTGCAAACTTGATGACACTATTGGATTTGGTGATATAGTTATGGGTCAGTAGCATGAATAGGAGCAAGCTGAACATGACTGTGTGGCTAAGCGCAATTCATATGGTATCTGGAAATTTGCCAATCACACCACGGTTGTTGGCAGAATCACAGATGGCGATGAAGAAGCGAACAGAATGGAGATAGATCAGGAAGTATAGAGGTGTCACAACAATCTTGCACTCAATGTTAGCAAAACCAATGAGATGATTGTGGACATAAGGAGGAAATCTGGAGAACACAAATCAGTCCTCATTGAGGGGTCAGCAGTGGAGAGGGTAAAAAACTTCAAATTCCTGGGTGTCAACATCTCTGAAGATCTGTCCTGGTGCCTCCATGTTTATGCAATCATGAAGAAGGCTCACCAGTGACTATACTTAGTAAGGAGTTTGAGGGAGATTCAGTATGTCACTGAAGACTCACGGAAACGTCTACACAGGTGTACCATGGAGAGAATTCTGGTTGCATCACTGGTATGGAAGAGCCAATGGTCAGGACAAGAAAAAACTCCAGAGGATTGTTAACTCAGACTGTGACATCATGGGCACTAGTCTTCACTCCATCGAGGACATCTTCAAGAGGCAGTGTCTCAAGTAAGCAACCGCACATTAGGGTTAGACCATCCAGGGAAAGCCAGACGTATACAATCTAATGATCATTAGTGGATCAGAGGTGGAGAAAGTGAGCAAATTTAAGTTTAACCTCTCAGAGGATCTTTCCAGGACCCAATACACTAATAGCATTGTGAAGAAAGCACATCAGCACCTCTATTTCCTCAGGAGTTTGTGGAGGTTTGGTTGGCAAATTTCTACAGATATGTGGTGGAAAGTGTGCTGACTGGCTGCATTACGGTCTGGTATGGGGACACCAATTCCTCTAAGCGTAAAGTCCTCCAAAAGGTAGTGAACACAGTCCAGAACATCACAGGCAAAACCCTCTCCACTATCGAGAACATCTACAGGAAATGCTGCCGTCGGAGAGCAGCAGTAATTATCAAGGATCCACACCACACAGCACATACTCTGTTCTCACTGCTGCTATCAGGAAAGAGGTATAGGTGCCACAAGGCTCGCAACACCAGGTTCAGGAACAGCTGCTACCCCTCCACCATCAGATTCCTCAACAACTAACTCAATCAAGGACTCATTTAAGGACTCTTACTTGTGCTCTTTATTAATGTTTTTATTCTCTCTGTATTGCATAGTCAGTTTGTTTACATTTGTTATCTCTTTTCAGTTCTTTATTTATTTAAATGTATACACTGTGTTCATGTTTTTTTGCACTACCAATAGATGGTAATTCTGCCTTGCCTGTAGAAAAAAGAATCTCAAGGTTGTATGTGATGTACTCTGATAATAAATCTGAAATCTAATCCTGAAATCTTCACTCTGCTACCATCAGGAAAAAGGTACAGGAGCTTGAAAACAAGCACTCAGAGGCACAAGGTCAGCTTTTACGCCTCTGTTATCAGATTCTTGAATGAACAAAGGACACTGTCTTTTTTTCCTTGCATTATTTTATTTATTTTGTAAGGTGATTTATATAAATGTTTACACTGAGATGCTGCCACAGAACAATGAATTTATGACAGGTTCATGACAATAAATTCTGATTCTCATTCTGAAATGAGGATGTCATGTTGCAGCTATATTAAATTTTAGTTAGGCTGTATTTGGAGTACCGTGTGCACTTCAGGTCACCCCATAAAAGGAAGGATGTGAAGGGTTTGGAAAGAGTCCAGAAAAAATTTAGCTTGATGCTTAGATTAGCGCGTATGAGTGATAAGGAGAGATTGGACAAATATGCATTGTTTTCTCTGGAGAGTCTAGGGCTGAGGGGTCCTCTGATACGTTTATAACATTATGAGAGGTATTGGTGGGATAGACAATCAGCACCCTTATCCCAGGGTAAAGTGAGGCAATATTGTGTCATGAATATGAGAGTCTCGGATGGTTTGTGTGAGAAGTTCCTTTGGAGGGGCGAGGGGGAGGGATCAAGGGTGGAATGGACTGCCAGGAGCAGAGACGGAAACAGAAACAATACTAACATTCAGGAGGCTTCTAGATAGATGCCCGAATATGCAGGAATAGAGAAACAGGTGTTATGCATGCTGCAGAGTTTTATTTTAACATGGGCATCATGTTCGCACCGACTTGTGCTGTACCATGTTCTATGTTCACCATGAGGCTGTGTTATGAAAATTGCACATTTTTACAGGAAGTGCATCAAGAGCCTGAAGCATTTAACTGGGTGCTTTCTCCCTCCGCAATGCTGATTAATCTGTTGAGCTTTTACAAACTTTTTTTGTTTTAATTTTGGATTTCCAGCATCTATAGTTTATTTTCCTTTGTAGGCAGAAAAGAAATGAGTGGGTGAAAGAGGCAGGTAGTATGACAGGAAAGCTTCAAGGTGCATCTCATTCCAGAACATTTTTTTCCACATTGGGGTGGGGGGGGGGGGGTGTAGTGGGGGAAATGAATGTTTCTCTGAGCCACAGCTAAGGTTATGGTATGGGGATGGATGGGGGGAAAATGAGGAATTCAAGGAAAATAATGGTAGGAGATTTAATCCTGAGCGAATAAACAGACACTTCTTGTAATAATAAACATGAATGCAGATTGACATGCTATCTCTTTGATGCTAGTGTTATGAATGTCACAGAATTGTGGCAGATCATTGTATTGGGGAACATGCACAGGATCAGAGGTGGTGTTCCACATTGGATAATCGCACAGGCAAAAAGATCTAGGAGGTGGATTGCAAAAGTAATACCTCAAAGGTTATGTCCTTGGTGCCCAGTGCTAGTGAGTATATGAATAGGGAATTCGAACAGCTGAATGCATGGCTGAAGGGAAGCCTTTAGATTTTCTGGATCACTTAGGCTCTTTCTAGAGAAGATGAGATCTGCAGAAGCTTGGCAAGTTGCACCTGGACCAGAACATGTCCAACTTCCTCACAGATAGGTGTTGTGTAAAGAAGGAGGGGAATACTGTTGGGGAAAATTTGAAGGAAAACTATGCCAATCCATTAGGTACAGCATACATCATATATCATAGACTTGATAAGGCACAGGGAAGAATTCAGGGCTTGATTTCATCAATTTTAATGGAAGGAGCCTGCCAAGTAATGCAGAAAAACTTAGTGCATTAATTTACACATGGGAATATGATATTGTTGCTCTCACAATGACTTTCTTGGAAGATGGGCAACTCAACATTCCAGAGTTTCTAACTTTTAGGCAGGACAGAAGTGAAGAGGGCATGTCAAAGAGGAACATTGCAATATTAAGATGAGCATTAATGCAATCAAGTGGGTTGATATCCTAGAAAGTTCTTCAAATAATAGAAACAACATGGGAAGATCACTTTGCTGATGGTGTACTACAGACCATGAGAAGACAGAGGAGCAGGTACAAGAAAAGTATAAAAATAATCAACTTGCCCAATATTAAACAAGAAAGTCTGCAGTCGCTGTGATTGTAGTTTAAACAAAAATGCTGGAGAAATTCAGCAGGTTCCACAGCATTCTTTATTTAGCAAAGATAAAGATATATAACTAACATTTCAGGACTGAGTATCAAGGTATGAGCAAAATGCAGGCAGACCTGAATAAAATAATGGGGGGAGATTTAGGGGGAGGAGCACAGGCCCACAAGCAAGAGATCATAGGTGGATATGGGTGGGAGTGCATGAGAAAAAAAGCTGAGTGATAGAGGGAGGGGATAGCTCTTTGAATGGAGAGGGATTAGGGAGGAAAGGAGACAGAGGAATGGGGAAGAGAGGGAGTGGCCTAATGGAAATCAGAGAAGTTGATGTAATGCCATCAGGTTGGAGAGTGCCCATACAAAATATTAGGTGTTGTTCCTCCAATTTGCGGGTGTCCTTGGTGTGACAGTGCACAAGGACATGGACAGACATGTGGACTTGGGAAAGCGGACATGGAACTGAAATGGATGGTCACCAGGAGATCCCCGCCATTTCTGAAGCGAGAGCGAAGGAGCTCAGCGAAATGATCTCCCAATCTGTATCCAGTGTATCTGATATGGAGAATGCCATAACAGGAGCATCGGATGCAGTAGATAAACTCCGCAGATTCACAAGTGAAGTGTTGTTTGGGGCTCAGAATGGTGGTGAGGGAGGAGGTTAAGCAGGATCACTTGGTGTGAAAAGCTTAGAGGGAGCAGAATTTTTAAAATCATCGAGGAGCCATTCCATAGATCTACTCGAGAAAACATGGTGCTGGACCTAATCTTTTAGATGTAACTTGGCAAATGGAAGGAAATGTCAGTGGTAGACTATTTCAGAGATAGTATAATTCTGTAAGTGGAGAATGACAAGGATAGACTGAAAGTTAAGGTTATAAATTGGGAGAAGGCTGATTTCAACATATGAAAGGACTGGAAAAAGTTCACTGGGAGCAGCTACTTGCCCATAAGTAGACATGCAACAAGTGGAGATATTGAAAAGTGAGATAACGAGAGTTCAGAGCAAACATGTTCCGTAAGGATGCAAAGCAAGGCCAACGAGTCCAATGTACTTGAGATGCAGCAAGGAATAGGACAGACAGGCAAAATTAAGGAAAATCACAAGCCATTTTATAAGCATAATGTGAAGAGGATAATCAATGAAAGAAATGGGTCTATTAAGAAACAAAAACGCAATAGACCCTTTCAGGTGGGCTGAACATCCCAGTGTAAAACTGCATAATCTCCCCCTCCCCCCCCCCCGCACAGCTCAAGACATACTCACCTGAATGCAGCAGAGGTGCCTCCAAGGTGCCAACACCAACCCTCCTCACGGAGGGATAATCGGCGGAGTTCTGTGCTCTGCTGAGGCACCTCAATGTGCAGCTGCCTGACAGCCTCCACCCCACTGCCTGACAGCCACCCCCTGCCCCGATGCCTGACAGCCACCCCCCCACCCCGCTGCCTGACAGCCACCCCCTGCCCCGATGCCTGACAGCCACCCCCCATCCTGATGCCTGACAGCCACCCCCCCCACCCCGCTGCCTGACAGCCGCCCCCTGCCCCGATGCCTGACAGCCACCCCCTGCCTCGATGCCTGACAGCCACCCCCCCCCCCCCACCCTGCTACCAAACAAACCGCACCCCTCTGGGGATGGGAAGTCATCGGGAGACATTGGAGCAGGGGCGGCCGGCAGGGGAATGTTGGGGCAGGGGAATGTTGGGGCAGGGGCAGCCAGCAGGAGATGTCGGGGCAAGGGCGGTCGGTGGGGGATGTCGGAGCAGTGGCGGCCGACGGGAGACGTCGGGGCAGGGGCAGATAGCAGGGGACATTGGGCAGGGGCAGCTGGCGGGGGATGGCCAATGCAGGCTGTCACAGCCTGGCTGACCACTCCTGCACCAGGGCTACTCTCTCCATCTCAAAATACGGCATAATAATGGCAGTCTTCCCTACCCATAATCCCCCACGCAGCTGGAAGTGTTGTGGAAAACCTAAAGTGGTTCCAGCTGCATGAGGGATTATGGGTAGGGAAGACCACCATTGCTATACTGCACATTTATGACAGGTAGTGCTGCGGTACCAGTCAGTCGCCCCACCTCCATAAGATCCGGAGGCGCTACGAGGTGCCTCTGGATACGAATAAGCCCTTTCAGATGGATCAGGTAATACTGCAGCAGCCTTTTAGGGCTGCCTCCTGAAAGGTGAGTCCGCAAGTTAAGATACGCTCCTGCCACTGCCCTCAAGGTGGAGGGTCCACCTGAAAGGGCCTAATCTGTTCATGAAGCCAGGGAATGTAGAAAATATAAAATGTGGCTTGGTTATACAATAGCCTCCTACTCGGTCTGTGACTAGTGATGTGTCTCAGGGATTGATGTTGTGTCCATTGTTGTTTGTTGTCTATATCAATGATCTGGATGAAAATGAAGAAATTGGTTCAGCATGTTTGCTGATGGCACTAAGATTGAGGACGATGTGGACAGCGAGGAAGGCTTTCAAAGCTTGTAGAGGGATTTGGACCAGCTATAAAAATGGGCCAGAATGGAGAAGATGGAATTCAATGCAGAAAAGTGTGAGGTGTTGCATTTTGGAAGAACAAACCAAGATAGAACAAACACAGTACATGATAGGGCACTGAGGAGTGGAGAAGAACAAAGGAATCTAGGAATTCAGATACATAATTCCCTGTAAGTGACATCACAGGTAGAAAGGGTTGTGAAGAAAGCTTTTGGCATCTTGGCCTTCATAAATCAAAGTATTGAGTACAGGAGTTGGGATGTTATGTTGAGGTTGTATTAGACAGTGGTGAGGCCAAATTTTGAGTATTGTGTCCAGTTTTGGTCGCCAAACAACAGGAAGGATATCAGTAAGATTAAAAGAATGCAGAGAAGATTTTCTAGGATGTTGCAGGGTCTTCAGGAGTTGAGTTGCAGGAAAAGATTAAACAGGTTAAGACTTTTTCCTTGGAGTGTATGAGAGGAGATTTGATAGAGGTTTACAAAATTATGAGGGGTTTTGACAGAGTAAATTTGAGTAGGCTCTTTCCACTTAGATTACGAGAGATAAATATGAGAGGACATGGCTTTAGAGTGAAAGGGGAAAGGTTTAGGGGGAACATTAGGGGGATCTTTTTCGCTCAGAGAGTGGTGGGAGTTGCCATCTGACATGGTGAATGTGGGCTCACTCAAATTTTAAAAATAAAATGGATAGATTATGGATGAGAGAGGTCTGGGGGTTATGTAATGGGTGCAGGTCAGTGGGACTAGCAAAATGATATTTTTGGCACAGACAAAGAGGGCTGAATAGCCTGTTTTTCTGTGCTGTAGTGTTCTATGGTTCTATGAACGTAAGAATCCTATACACTTTAATCGTATTATCTGTACTCACTACAGATAGGGAATGGTAATTGGAGAATTCAGGTAAGGAGATAGTGGAATTCTGGAGCAAATTATGATCAATATGGAGAAGATATCATATCAAGTTAAATTTTACAATTATTGCCGCAAGTGCCAATGTACAGTGAAAAGGTTTGTTTTGGGCGCTATCCCACAAGCCTATCCATTCACAAGTACAGCAGAATAAATACACAGCATACACAAAGATCTCTGAAGGCAGCAGGTGTATAGGATTCTTGTTTTCATTTGTCATAGCATGGAATTTTAGAGCAGGGAGGCTATTGTATCACTAACCCCAGCTGGAGCACTGTGAGCCTTTATGATCACCACCTTTGCAGGACATATGTGATTGGAGAGTTACCTGGGATAGTGTGTTTTAGCTAAGAAGAAACTTGATAAGTTAGATTTCTTTTCTTTGGACAAAAGAACACTGAGGGAGTGGAGCTGGTTGAGGAGTACAAAAATAATTTAAAAGCCAGTGGTAATGAGGAACCTTTCCCCTTAACAGAGGTGTATATAACTAGAAAACATAGATTAGTAAGGGGTAGGGGTTGTTGAAATCTGGAACACACTTCCTCAAAGAGTGGTGAAGGCAGATAAAATTACAATATTTAGGAAATATTTAGGTGAGCATTTGAAATAGCATGGCATAGAATGCTTTGGTTTTTGAGTGCTGGAAATAGAATACTGTAGACAGACACTTGATGGCTGATACTGACATGTTGGACAAAATTCATCATGCTTTTCATTCTTTCTTCAGTCACAGAGTCCTAAACATGTCTTCCTCATATAACATCCTTCATCATAACTCTGTTACTTCCTCTCCCCAGCCACTCTCTCAGCCCCTTTCCTCCATTACACATCCTATTCTAGCATCATCCTTGAGTATCTACCAACCCTTTTCTCAATCCCCTGCTCAGAAGGTAGGTGATGCTTTGGAGAAGAAAGTGCCAGGAAATTCCTACTTGCTTGTGATATGTGGGAAGATTTTATGGACATTTTTGCCTAAGGTCACCTCATCACCTTGTGCACTGCTAGCAAAGATAATCAGTGAAGACAAAATCACTCTCCCTTCTGCAATCAGACTATAATTGGAAAAGGGAGAGTGTAGATGGCAGGGAATGTGTGGTTTTATGTAGAATGGATTTGTCTGAACTCGGCATATGAGGGTCAAAAGTTGAGAATGTGATAATCAGAGTTTACAAATTAGGAGCAGGTGTCGGCCTCTTCACCTGATTAGTAAATGTTGGGTGGGTGTTTGGAGCATCTGGCATCATCTAGTTGAGGTTAGAGAGGATCAGGGTTTTGGGTGTATCATGATGTGGTCAAATGCTCCAATGAGCATTCTGGGTAGACTGTTGGATGGATTGTGATTGTATTGAGAATGCTGGCTGTGTTGGTGTGGGCAGGTGGAAACATTTTATTTCTCCCTTGGAAGGGGTTTCAAAATCAAAAGGGTATGGATTTAAGGTGAGAGGAAAGAAATTTAGAGTCAGAGGGGTAAGTTTTTATGCAGATTGTTGACATCTGGAACTCCAGAGAGGTAGTGGAACCAGATATAAAAAACTACATTGAAGAGGCATTTAAACAGACACAATTAGGCAAGACCTAGGAGGATACAGTGTTAATGTGGGCAAAATGGGATTAGGATGGATGAGCAAAAGTGGTCAGCATGGACAAGGTGGCCTGATGAGCCTGTAACCTCCAATACTATGACTTTTTAGCTTACCTGGAGGTGTTAGTTATGGTTGGGCCTTTATATCTAATACTGAAGCAAACATCATCCCGTGGTTTGAAAGTTTGTTATGATGCGAGAGTTTATTGTCAAATACATAAGTACCATGTATGGATGCATCAAAATTCTTGATTGCTTCAGCCAAACAGGTACATAAGCTACACCAACAATTATATAAGTTAAATGACCAGATTGCACCATTAGACAGAAAAAAGGATAACAAATACAAAAGGATAGATAAATATTCACAATTGACATTAATACAAAAATAGTGAAGTTTCAATCGTGCCGACAGATATTATGCTGGTCTTGCAGTAGTTAAGGTGAAGGTATTTCAGATAGGTCAAGAGCTTGAAAGCTGTTAGAGAAAAAAAAACTATTCTTAAACCTAGTGGTGCTGCATTCAGGCTCTATACCTTCTGCCTGAAGATAGCAACGAGAAGAGATCATGACCATGGTGACGGGGGCCCTTTACGAATCTGCCTGCCTTCTTGAGGCAGCATCACACATAGATGTTGTAAATAAACGGAAGGTCAGTGCTCGGGATGGACTTGACTAGGTTTATCATTTTCTGCAGCCCTCAGTATTCCTGTGGACTCATATGGCATCACCAGTCTGTGATGGAACTAGTCAGTATACCCTCCATAGTACACCTGTGGAGTATTTAATGACATGCCAAATCTCTACAGACTTCTTATAAAGTTGGTGTGCCTTCTTCATGCCAAGAAGTGCAATGCTAGTTCTGGTCCAGGATGTCATATTCACAATATTGCAATTCATAGAATTTTGAATAAAGATTGCCAAATTGTGTACTGGGCATGGTGAAAAATAAATGTTGGCTGTCTGTTCAATATTTTTGATAACATTTAATTGCACAAAAACCTTGCATAGACTTTCTACACCACTGTTCGCCATAGTTCTAAGGTGAGTCATCTGGCTTTGAAGACTGCCAGTAAAATTGAGGCTCAGCGACATATCTATATCATTAGGCTGATAAGATTATTGAAATAAATAATGCAATCTATGACCTGCTTATCAGTGTTGACACAGACTAAACATATTATAGATAATTAATTTATTTCTGTGTAAACTTTCTTAAACATGCAAGCTCTTTGCATCTTGTGTTGGAGGAAAGTGAACAGAGAACTTTTGGTTTTTAAGTGGAATTAAAAAATATTTTATTGTGTAATAGCTGGTGGGTTAAGCTGAGAAATAACTCATTTATACAATGCTTTTCATTAACTCAAAGCACTCAGCTTTATATTAAAGCAAAATACTGCAATGTTGGAAATTTGTGACAAAAAAATACCTGAAGCTGCCAGCATCAGTGGAGAGAGACCTGAAAGAATGATTCTCTTTCCTCTTTAATGCCACCTGACCTGCAGTTTGCTTTTGAATATAACCACCATAGTAAAATGGAAAGAGAATGAAACTCATGTGATTGCTGTGCTGGGCATGGGCTCAATGGGAAAAATGTCCTTTTGTGTTGTTATAAATTTATGCAATAATGCACAGCAAAAGCTCATTTATACCTGTACCACAGGATAGAGAAAATCCCATACTGTTCCATTTTAGTAGTAGTATAAGAGAGACAAATGTCAATCATAAAACCACTATTTGAAAAAAAATGCCATTCACCAGAGAGGACAAAGCAACAGAGGAAGTTCAATGACTCTACATTAGTTATGGCTCAGTGATAGAGCGTGCAGCCGCAGGAATTTTTGGATTAAAACCTATTCCAGATACTCCAGCCTAAAATCTAGTCCTGTATAGAATGTTAAAATGCAAAATTAAACCAAATGGTATTGGGGCTTGGTCTGAAAATTAGTTGACAGACATGAACCAAGGAGTTGAAATAAATGGATTTTTTTTTTGTCAGGTAGCAGGAATCAATGCTTGGCCCTCAACTATTCACGATATAAATGAACAGAATGTAATATTTCAAGATTTTCCAAATAAATTGGAATGTGACTATGATTTGTGAGGAGAGTTCAAAGACTCTTCAAGGTGACTCTGAATGAGTGTGCCAAACATGACTTGAGGAGTAGGGCTGGCATCTGCTTCAGTTGACTATACTGAAAGAGAATATACAAATGTTAGGCACCAGTTGCCTTTGTTCTTCTCAATATCCAGCAGGACTTATTACTTTCAGGTATTCCTCAGTTGATGAGTGTTCTATTTATGAATTTTCACTGTAATGCATTGACTGGGATGCCAAAATATAAATAATGTACATCTCCTGGCAACTCAGATTTATAAAATCTCTCTCAATGAAATGTTTTCCAGCATGCCTTTGGTAAATTGAGGAATGGTGTACTTTATTTCGGATTGGAAGACAGCCAAATCAACAATGACCCTCACCAACCAACCAATCAAACAAACAAACAGGTGTTTGCCAAGCTAACCTGCACATGAGCAGAGTGGCATCTCTTCCAGTGAGTGATCCAGGATCGACCGAGAATTGTTGGCGCATCCAGTCGGCAGAAAAGAATAGGGTGGGGTGGGGGAAAGAAACAACTTCTTCACTTTTAGCACTTGTACATAGATTTATAAACCAATGATCCTTCAAATAAGAGGAATCTATGTTCCCTATGGGACTTAATTAATAATAGTGCAGACCTGGACACCCTTCAAGATTTGTTTCCTTTTATTGTCATGGAATAATACGTTAACAATGTAATATACATGATATTCTTTAACTTCTGTTTGTTGCAAGGCCAACAAAAAGTCACCATGAGTGTTGCAACATGACCTCTCTACTCCTAAACTCAATCCTCCTATTAATGAAGCCCAGCATCTCATAGGTCTTCTTAACTATCCTATCAACTTGTGCGGCAACCTTGAGGGATTTATGGATTTGAACCCCAAGTTCCCTCTGTTCATACACACTTAAGTAACCAACCATTAATCCTATACTTAGCCGTCTGGTTTGTCCTTCCAAAATGCATCACCTCACACTTATCTGGATTGAGCTCCATCTGCCACTTTTTTGCCAATCTCTGCATCCTCTTGTAACCTTCAATAACCTTCAACTCCATCCACAACTCCTCTAACCTTGGTGTCATCTGGAAACTTACTGACCCATCCTTCTGCGTCTTCATCCAGGTCATTTATAAAAATCACAAAGAACAAGGGTCCCAGAACAGATCCTTGCAGCCTTACACTAGTCACCGACTTCTAGGGAGAGTACTTTCCTTCCATTACTAGTCTCTGCTTTCTTCCTGAAATTCCAATTTTTTATCCAAACAGCCAAATTTTCACTGATCCCATGCCTTATGACTTTCTGGATGAGTCAATCATGGGGACCTTGTCAAATGGCTTACTAAAATACATGTAGACCACATCTACCACCCTACCCTCATCAATTTCTTTTGTTACCTTCTCAAAAAACTCAATTAAGCTCGTGAGACATGACCATCCCTCCACAAAGCCATGCTGACTATCCTTGAATAGACTGTACTTCTCCAAATGCTCATTGATCCTATCCTTAAGAATACTCTCCAATAGTTTGCACACCACTGACATAAGACTCACCAGTCTATAATTCCAATTCTCCCTTTTACCTTTTTAAAACAAGGGGACCACATTTGCCACTTTCCAATCCTTCAACACCTCCCCTGCAGTCAAGGAGAACTAAAAAATCATAGCTACTGCCCCAGCTATCTCTTCTCTCACTTCCCACAGCAACCTGGGATATATCACGTCCAGGCCCAGGGACTTATCAATCTTGAGATTTTTAAGAAGATCCAGCACTTCCTCTTTCTTAATTACATTGTCCAGCACACAAGGCTGTTCTTTTCCGATCTCACACTGATCAAGGTCCTTTTCTGTTGTGAATACTGAAGCAAAGTATTCATTTAGAACCTCCCCAACCTCCTCCACCTTCAGGCACATTCCGCCTCCTTTATCCTTTAGCGGCCCCACCCTCATTCTTGACATCCTTCTGTTTTTCACATCCACATAGAACACGTTGGGGTACTCCTTAATCCTACATGCCAAGGACTTCTCATACCCCTTTTGAGCTCTCCTAAGTCCTTTCTTAAGCTCCTTCCTGGCTACCATATACTTCTCATGAGCCCTTCCTGTTTCCTGCTTCCTATATCTAACATATGCTTCCTTCTTCCTTTTGACTTGTTGCCCCCCCTGTTTTGTCACCCACAGTTCCCTTTTCCTACAGTCTTTTCTTTGTCCTAATCAGACAAACCTATCTTGAACTGGTCGCTCCTCTTGAGCCACTCCTCTTTATTTTTCATTACCCCTTATTTTAATTACTCCTTGTAATGGTATGGATTGTATATGCTAATTGGCTCAGGCTGGCCCACCTCTGATGACACTCTTACCTGGACTCCTCCCCTGGGACCCAGGCCATAAAGGTTGGGCTTCCTTTCCCTATCCGGCACTTCCCTAGTCTGGTTCCAGGCCAGCTCAATCAAGTCTTTTGTGCAATAAAGCCTATCGTTCCCCTCAAGCTGCTGATAGTGGCCAACAATTTATTGCACAAAAATTTTAACGTCTCTGGTAATGGAGAAGTTGCTGCGCCCCGATCAGCTAGAAGTGGATCCTCAAGTCCCGGGTGCATCAGAGCTCTTCGAACAGTGGGTCAACTGCTTTAACAACTTCCTGGAGGCCACTGCTGGAGTGGTCGATTCAGGTGAAAAGAGGCTAAAGGTCCAACAGGCAAGAGTCGGCCAGAGGGCTTTCCAGGCCATCCGAAGGAGCACGACCTACTAAGAGTCGATGGCTGAACTACGGGCGCTATACAAGCCCAAGATCAATGAGGTCTACTCCCGTTACCACATGGTGTCTAGAAAACAGCAGCCTGGTGAGTCAGTTGAAGAGTTTGTCCAACCCCTGATCACATTGGGAAAAGACTGTTTGGGGGATCCCACGGTATCTGTGCCGGGGGCCCAGTGCATGGAAGACTTGGTCTGGGATGCTTGTGTGTCGGGGTTGAGGTCAGACTATATCTGACAATGTCTCCTCGAGGAGGATCAACTCCCACTTAAACGGGCGATCCAAGTGGCCAGGACCTTAGACTCAGCCCAGCTCCTCACGGAGTCGATCGCGGGCAGAAGCGGGCCTACCCAGTACGTGCTACCATGGAGGCCACCATCCTGGGAATCAGCGTCGGGATCATCGAGGTGCAACTTCTGTGGGCAGGCAAGACACCCATGTCGTCTCTGCCCTGCGAAAGGAGCTACCTGCTCAGGCTGTGGTAAAAAGGGCCACTATCAATGTGTCTGAAGGTCCAGAGCCCCGTCCCAAAGCAGGGTGGTGTGTATGGCCAAGGAGCTTCCGGTGCTGGCTGCGTGCGTGGTAAGGTGAGCGCCATTTTACCCGCTCCCACCGCCATCCTCTGTGCAGCAGCAATCCTCACCAGCAACATCACTTCCACCCCCGATGACGTCATTTCTGCCTTCTTCACCAGCGTTGGTAGCGTGGTCAACATGGAGGCCGCCATCTTGGGCCTTGGGCCTCCCTTCTGATGTTGAAGATGGGCACCCAGACCTTTGAACGGCTCAGTGTCTATTTCAAGGCCCCCCTACCCACTACACATAGGAACGCCTACTTCCTGACAGTGGTGGACGAGTTCTCCAGGTTCCCCTTTGCAATTCCCTGCCTGGATATGACCTCAGCGACGGTAATCAAGGCTCTGCACAGTATCTTTGCCCTGTTCGGGTACCCCGAGTACATCCATAGCGATTAGTGAACCTCGTTCATGAGTGAGGAACTGCGACAGTACTTCCTGGCCACCAGCAGGACCACCAGCTATAACCCCAGGGGTAATGGGCAGGTGGAAAGGGAAAACACCACCGTCTGGAAGGCGTTGCTCCTGGCCCTTAGGTCCAAAAACATGCCAGTGTCCCGCTAGCAGGATATTTTGCCCGAAGCACTTCAACCCATCCAATCACTCCTGTGCACAGCAACTAACACCATCCCGCATGAATGTTTATTTGCTTTCCCCAGGATATCGGCGAATTGTGCCTCCATTCCTCCTTGGTTGGCAACCCCGGGGCCGGTCCTGCTTCGAAGACTTACAAGGGACCATAAGACAGATCCACTGGTGGAAGTGGTGCACATCATGCATGCCAACCCTCAATACGCATTTGTGAGGTACCCCGATGGCCACGAGAACACTGTGCCTATCCAAGACATGGCGAGGGCCAGGGATCCCGAAGCCACACTGCCTGCCACAGCCCTCCCCGCGGAGCAGACCAGCCCATTACTGGAGGCTGAGCCACCCGGCTCTCCTCTCCAGGAATTGATCCTCCGGGAGGCATCAAATCCCCCTTCTCCTGGAAGCCCCCAAAATTCACCCCGACCCAGACTGCTCCCTCCCTTGCCCACCCGGGACCGCTTCCCCTTCCAAACAGCAAAGCTCAGGCATGCTTGCCCTCCGGCAGTCCCGCAGAAGGATGAAGTCGCTGGTGTGGCTAAACCTCTAGGAATTTTTTTTTTCCTCTTTCCCCTCTCTCTTCCCCTCTCATTGTGTAAAATAGGGGGGGAGGGTTCTGTTTAAAATGAGGGGGTGAATGTAATCGTATGGATTGTATATGCTAATTGGCTCAGGCTGGCCCGCCCCCTGATGACACTCTTTCCTGGACTCCTCCCATGGGACCCAGGCCATAAAGGTCGGGCCACCTTTCCCTTCCCTGCACTTCCCTAGTTTGGATCCGGGCCAGCTCAAGTCTCTTGTACAATAAAGCCTATCGTTCCCCTCAAGTCTTTGTCATTGCAATTTTTGGGGCTACTGATAGTGCCCAACACTCCTCCCACCAATTACTATTCTGTCTAACCCTTAACTTGCCCTCCATCTGTTTTTTAAAGGCACTCACCTCAAGCTAGCTCCCAACTCTCCTAGCTTTCTCTTGAGTCCCACACCCTTCTCTTTCAGTAATGGCCCCGAGATTCTCACTGATTTCCTAAGATGATCAAGGAATCTTTGAGGTATCCTCAGCAAATAATCATATTGAACTGAAGTAACCTCATTAGTAACAAATGCATTTTTTCTGAAGTTTGAAAAGATCCTTTCTCAAAGGACTTCAAGGATGGTGTTTACCTCTAGAGTACTAACATCATCCTGAATTACTTCTTGTAATCTATTCTAGATCATAGGTGCTTCGTGCTATGATTGTCATGTATTTCAAACATCTAACTACTTACATAAAAATAAATCTTTAATGAGAAAATAACCCCAAAATTTATTTAGTGGATGTAGAATTGTGGAAGTGAAAAGAGGTCTAATGGTTATTACCATTTTAAAATTTCAATTGTGTCCTATTTTCCAGTTTTTCCTCATAACTGCATCCTCTGGAATGTGTCGTGCCATGTGCAGAGCCAAAAGAACCTAAAGGTGTGCTGGTGAGTTAATGTTCTCCTGTAAATAGATACGTGGTAAAAAGAATTCTGGAAAAGTGAGAGAAACTTAGTTGTTAAGAATAAAAGAATGGGACTGATGGGATTGCTGTGCAGGGAGCTGAGATGGAGCGTGGATCTTAAATGATACAAGTTACAATGCTGCATGGGATGGCACGGTTGACGTAGCAGTTAGCACAATGTCCTTACAGCGTCAGTGATTGTGTCTGGGGTTTGAATCGCACGCTCTCTGTAAGGAGTTTGTATGTTCTCCCCATGTCTGTGTGAGTTTTTCCTAGGGGCTCTGGTTTCCTTCCACCATTCCAAGCGTACCAGAGGTGTAGGTTAATCGGCTGTAAGTTGGGCAGCATGGACTTATGGGCTAAAATGGCCTGTTAACGTTGTGTACGTCAAAATTTATAAATGTTAAAAGTTGTTGCTCTTGCAGAAGTGTGCTCTCACATCTTTTCCCCACTGTTTATGTTTCCAATGGCAAATATTCATGTAATATATCCCATGGGAAAGGTTCATTGTTGTTTTAGTAATGGCTTAAGTAAATAGTTGTGATAGTACAGATTCTATCACCAATGTGTATATGTACAGATTGTAATGTAGGATGACTGTGATTGGCTGAGAGCGTAGCCACCCCTACTGGCAGGTCTTAAAGGGTTGCTCCTAGCCAGACCAGGTCATTCTGGACTGGTCGGCCTACATGTGATATGCTCCAGTCTTCTAGTTAATAAAAGCCTTGGTTTGGATCAACAAGTCTTTGGTTCTTTCGACGCACTCAACAATAGTAAAATGAATATTTAATATGTTATTCAGATGCAATCATTTTGTGCACTGCAATGACTGTCAACAAGATTTGCATTGCAACTGAAAGGGGTGTACCTATAATTACTTAAAGCTGGGTTACTAAAATGGGCAGCTGAAAATCATTCAAAGTGTGACTGAGCTATACAAATCAGTGGTTGATAGTGGGAATAAGTTTTCATAACTTTGGACTGAAGGTCATGTTGACTATTGGGAATTGGTTTGTAAAATGTACATATGCACTTACTGCTGCCAAACAGGTACTGCGTATAAAAAAAACCAAACCAATAGTATTCATTAAATCACCTTTTGGAAAGTGATAATAATTAAAAAAAGATAGGTAGATAATATATATTCAGTTACCAGAGTGCAAGAAACAAAAGTGTGTTGAAGGATGTTGAGGGGATAGAGGAGAATAGAGGGACTACAGGAATTTCTGGTTACTTGAAAAAAAGGAATAGATAGCTACCTCAAAAAACAATTTTTATGACCTTTTTACTCTTCTTTCTGAGAGTCGAAATATTTTTCAGTCAATGAAGTACTACTGCAGGATATTCAGTGTTCTGAAGTGGGAAATGAGGTGCACAGCGAGCTCCCACAATATAATAACGACCAGGTTATTTTATTAGAATGGTGTTTTGGGACAAATATTGCCTAGGAGACCAGAGACAACTCTGCTTCTTCTGAATTGTCCCATGCTACTTTCTCACTCCATCCATTGACAAGCATTGCCTTTTAAAGCACAACTTCATCAGTTCTACACCAAATTATTTTTTTGCTTAATCTATATTGGGTGATGTACAGTATATACTGATTTGAAAAAAGAACAGTAAATAGTAAAACATTCTTTATTTTATCCATCTATTTCAGCTATGTTATTGTATGTCAGGCTCTGTATAATAATTTTTTTCTTCACAATTAAACAAATAAAATAATTTAACAGAGCTCAACTTGTGACCATTATTAGTTTCATATTTTTCCTAAATTCTTTTCCCCTCCTGTTTTGACTTGTTTTCCTTAATGATAACATTTATTCCTGTTGATGATTTTGTTGTTTTTTTTTGGAGCTTCATCCTTCAGCGGATGTGCTTTCAAGGCCCAAGAAGAGGCAATGTTTAGCAGCACATCAATGTCATAAATAATGCTAAATATCAAAGTATTAAAAATAAATAAAAACAAGGATAGAGTGTGTGTTATTTTGATATTGATGACATTTTTTTTTCCTGTAATTGGTCTGCTGAGCCCTTGTCTGACATTTGCAGAATGTCATTTGCTGAGAACTGCTGAATAACCAGTTCTGGTGTGGGGTCCATAAAAAAAAAGGAGACAGGGAGATCAGATTAATGTATTGCCTGAAAGATGGCACCTCCCCCAGCAATGCAGTGCCCCTCAAATGCCATCTATAAATATTCCGACAAGACCACTGTGCAGTGCACTGGGATTCACTGGTAGTGTGTTATGCTGATGGCGGGCTCCACCTCCCAGTTCCACCCCCATCTGTTCAAATATAACCCTGGATTCCCACCTAAACCCAGAACCCTCCTGAAGACTACTGTGAGATGCAACAGCCGTCAGCAGTTTGAGCGAGTGATATCCGGACAGGAGAATCTGAAGAACAGGAACTAGGAGAGCTCCGGTAGAGGGAGTGGAACAGAACGAAGGGACTCCGGTAGGAGGAGTGGTTTGGTCGGGGCAACTCTCGTGCACGAGACCCGGGTAAGAAAAATTGACTATTAAGTACTACTTGGGCAACCGGGTTTCTGTTAGGAGTGAGTGATCTGACAGGGATATGGGTAATAAAAGTACCCGAGAGAAGAAGGGACTCCAGAGAGGGGTCCCGGGATTGACATTCTGCCTGATAGTCCGTTGGAGTGGATGTTAGGAAACTGGGGTCGGGGAAGGACCCAGGGAAAGACTAAGGAATCTATGATAAAGTTTTGTTATTACAAATGGCATCAGACTCCAATTCTGGGGTCTTCGGTTTGGTAGCCCGACTGGGGTCAGATGAAGATTGGATATGTCAGAAATTAAATTTATTCAAAAATTTGTTCTCTCCTGTTGCCAGAATCACAGATGGTAATGAGGAGGCCTACGAAGTGAGATAGATTAGCTACTTGAGTGGTGTCACAGCAAAAACCTTGCACTCAACATCAGCAAAACTAAGGAAATGATGTGGATTTCAGGAAGGGGAAGCCTAAAGAACACAAACCAGTCCTCATCGAGGGATCAGCACTGGAGAGGGTAAGAAACCAGATTCCTGGGTGTCAACATCACTAAAGACCAATCCTGGGATCATCATATCAATGCAATTATGAAGAAGGCGCGCTGGTGACTATATTTTGTGAGGAGTTTGAGGCAATTCGGTATTTTACCAAATACTCTTGCAAATTTCTACAGATGTACCATGCAGAGTATTCTGACTGGTTGCATCACTATCTGGTATGGAGGTGTCAATGCACAGGACAGGAACAGGGCTACAGAGGGTTGTGAACTTGCCCAGTGCCATTAAGGATACCTTTAAGTGACGATTTCTCAAAAAACAGCTCCTATCATCTGGGACCCTCACCACCCAGGCCATGCACATTTCTCATTGCTGTCAGGAATGAGGTACAAGAACCTGAAGATGCATATTCATCGTTAGAAAAAACAGCTTCTTTCCCTCCACCATCAGAATTCTGAATGGACATTGAACCTACGGACAGGACCATTTTCTTTTTGCACTAGTTATTTTAAAAAAAACTTATATTTACAGAATTTTATATTACAGAAAATTTGCTCCTTGTTCTTCACAAGACTGCTACCACAAAACAAGACTTTGTAACACATGTTCATGATAATAAACCAACTTTGCATACTTTTGGTTCAACTTTTGTCACTGCTTTATTATGACGGCACCTAGTTCACATTGCTCTGAAAATGTACAGGCACAGGCACAAAGGTGCTATTTTGGAATCATAAAGATCTCCATAACACCCCCAAAAGTGGTGAAATTGGTCTCATATGACCTCAGGAGAAGTTGAAAGGATATTAGACTGAGAGGAACAAAGAACACAGTCAAGAAAATGCAGTTTGTTATTTTCATGATTTAGCAGGAGGCTTAAGTTGTGTAAATGCGGTGAGACTGGACATACCTGTTTTGAAATTACATTTGCATTAACATCATGGTTGTTAGGGTGTAGTCCTTAGCAACCATTTCAAACTCATGTTTGGCAGGGGGTAGGGCAGAATGTTCATTTCTTATTGACAATGAGCCCTTGTAACCCTTTCCTCACCATACAATACTTTATGCCCCAAATTAAAAACTAGAATCGTGGAATTGTAATGACTTAGAAGAAAGCCTTTCAGATCTGTCAGCTGCAACATTTTCCAAACTGAGACTTCCTGCAAATTGGATGAGCAACTCCTTATATTCTGTGTGGCACCCTCATACCTGATGCCATTAACATCAACTTCCCAGGTTTCTGTTTGGCAGAACCATCATCCCCACCAACACCCCTCACAAACCCCACTACCTCCTGTCTCTCTCTTTCCCTATCTTTCTCTCTACTTTCCTCCAGCTCTGATTTTACAGAAGTACCCCATCCCCTGATCAATTTTCAGCTTTTCTCTCCTGTCCTGCGATGCACCATCAATGACTCCAAAAGACTGAAGTTGAACAAACTGATAGGCTTTTATTTGCAATAGAACAAAGTCACGTCCATGCTGCTTGACTGTCCTGCACTGGTGTGGGGGCTGTGGAACAATCACGAGCCTGTGGGAGGGTCCACAGGTACATTTGGCTGATGGGTGTGCCCAAATAGATAAATATATACATACAATGGTTTACCTCACCCTGTTATCTAGGTCCACCTATGACTTCTAGGCCATTGGCCCCTTCTTCCTTTGTTCCCCCCCACCCCCACTCTTTTATTCAGGGCTCAGGCCTTAAGCAGTTATAACTCTGCCTCTTATGGATGCCACAGGACCTGCTGAATTTCTCCAGAACTTTTTCTGATTCGAGGCCTCTGGAGTTAGTATTGGGTCCACTGTTATTTGTTATCTGTATTAATAATTTGAATACCAATGTAGTTAACATAAAAAGTAGATGGCCTGGCTGGTGGTGAGAGGAGCTCTCCTGGTCAGATCTTTCCTGTACAATAAGAACATCAGCCACAACATACGTTGTGCCAGAGATGACTGCAATGGAGTGGAGACAGTCACTCACCTCTTTGTAGATTGCAGATTTGTTAAGAGTGTGTGGAGAAGGATACAAAGGTCCTTGCCACGGTTCATCTCTAGCAGCAGCGTGACAGAGGACTCTCTAATTTAAGGGTTGTTCCAGAGTATGCACATAGTGTGGTGGTATTATCGCGGCCCATTACAGTCGTTACAGGCCCTAGAATGTCCATGGCCTCCTGATACGACATGGTATCCCTGATCATCAAGTACACCAGGGGGCAACCTCTGTACCTGCATGAGTTTAAGGGGACAGGACAACACCTGGCCGGCTGTCAATCAGTCGGCCTGAATGGATCAAGCCCCACCCAGTCGAGTGTCAATCACCCTCTGGGATATAAGCCTGTACCGGCCTCCTGAGGCCTCACACAGAGTTGCTGCAGCCACAGCCAACCTGGATCTGTGGAAGTCTTTGTGGATTAAAGCCTGTCGTACAGTCTTTACCTTGTATGTGTCTGATTCTGTCTAACAGTGCACCACACATAGAGACAGACATCCAGAACTGTGGGAAGACCCTCAACTCAGTGAAAGATATTGGTAATCTTCAGACACCAAGAGATGCCTGGCATAGACTTTGTTAATATTTCAGAGCAATACAGATTATGTTATATTTTAAATTATGTATAGATATGTTTGTGGGGTTTTAGTTAGGTCTCAAACAGATACAAACACTTCAAAAGAGAACTCATTTTGAAAATGCAAGAGTTATGCATAAGGTAGTGCCTACAAGTCTGCAAAGACAATAAAATCCTGTGCTGGAGATTTTCACAATGAGGTGCAAATGGAAGTGTCCATCTCAGGAAACTGATAAGATCTCTCATTAATTGATTTTTGGTGGAGTGTGCTGTTCTAGGAAGGTTGTGTGGTTAAGTCTGACAGAGAGAGAGAGAGAGAGAGAGAGAGAGACTGCTGGTTTTCTGCAGTGGCTTTTGGAAGTTTGTTTGAAATCCCATTTTTAACATAGGAGTTCAGCCTGTAAAAAGCCCTTGTAGTCCATACTAGAGGAGATGGCTGGCTGTATAACATTTCGCTTGAGATAAGGGAAACAGAAAAGGAACTCTGTGGTGACCTGAACAAAAGGTCAGGAAATCTGGAAAATCCCTGATGGGGCAAGTTTCTTCAGCAAGACACTGAAGTAGCTGATCGGAAGGAATCAGTTTGTGTATGTCCAACGAGCAACAAATCTCTCTCTGATAACCGACAAGAACTTTCCTGAGCGGTAACCTTTCAAGCACCAAAAGCTGGTGAAGATTCATAAATGTTAAATTCTGTGCAGAGTATAATAATTGCCTGATACTGGTGAACTTGGAGGAGTGAGAAGTGAGATTGGACTGTGAATCAAAGAACTTTTCTGAACTTACACACCCATTACATACATGTGCACTTAGAATTAGGAAGGGGTTAAGTAAGTTAATAGTAATGTTAAAGTTTGAACCTGTTTTTATGTTTAAAGAAAATTAAAAGTAACTTTTGTTTAAGTAACCATTTGTCAATGAATTTCTGTTGCTGTTGGGTTTTGGGGTCCTCGCGGCCCACTACAGTTGGTACAGGACCTAGAATGTCCATGGCCTCCTGATACGACATGGCATCCCTGATCATCAAGTACACCAGGGTGCCAACTTGGGAATTCAGTTCCTGTAATTTGTCAGTCTCTGACTGTACAGTGGCAGAAGATGCCTGCAGGAATGCCTCAAAACAGCGTAACCAGAGTTCAAAGTTGGTAGATGCTTCCGTTGATTGAGGGTTGATTTCCAGCTTCTCGGGCTTCAGAATCTGTTCCATTATAAAACTAAATCTAATAAAATTGATGCACCATCAATAACTCCAAAAGACTGAAGTTGAATGAACTGATAGGCTTTTATTAGCTTTAGAACAAAAAGCACATCCATGCTGCTCGACTGTTCTGTACTGAGCAGGGAGCTGTGGAGCATTCTGGAGCCTGTGAGAGGGGCCACCGTCGCATTTGTCAATGGGTGTGCCCAAAGAGTCAAACATGTTCATAAAGTGGTTTACCTCATAGTGGAGATGTTACTGGTGGATATCTGGTTCCCACTCTGCTTCCTGAAACATGACTCCGAGAAAAGCTGCTGAGAATCTTGCTGCTAGCCCAATTGGACAGCCTTTTTTTTCCATTTTACAAACTGCAACAATGGTACTTGATTCCTTTAGAAATCCTAGTATTGATTCTCACTCACCACCTGCATCAAAATTACCAATTCAACCAGTAAGCATGAAGGAGACTCCAGGAGTACATTGACCCACCACGTTGAGGATCAGTAATAATATCCAGTGATCTCTAGTTAAATAACGTGTGCTGCACAGTCTGTGTGAATGTTTTTGAATCTTCCCAAATTTCTAGGCTCATTATAACACTTCCCAGCTTCTCATGATACTTTTATATTTAGTGGCTACATAGCTTTGGACTTGTTGGGGAACTAGTTATGGAATTACTTCTTGGGCAAATGAGCTAAAATTGGCTGCATTAAATTAATGGCAGATTGTGGCAGATTGTTCTGAGCTGCGTCTAAGACATTTGAACTTAGAGCATGGATCGGCATGTGGAGTTATGACATTGTGTTCAGATATAGTTGCAGGAAGGGCATGCCGGGCAGTTCAATGTTCCGAAGTACCATTATTTTAGACATGATAGATAGAGAAGGATGAAAGGGGGAGGTGTGGCATTGCTAGTGAATGCTCAGTGCTCAGACAGAATGGACTAGAGGGCCATATGGGTGGAACTGAGGAATGAGAAAGGGATGATCACATTAATGGGGATTATATTATAGACCATTCAATAGTCCATTGGAATAGGAGAAGAAAAATTGTTGAGTGATAACAGATAAATAAGAGACACAAGGTTGTAAGTGATTTAACTTCGCACACAAAAAAAATGGTGGCTCTGCCAGAGTTGCTGTAAATGCAGTGCTACCACTGGAGTGGACCTGGGAGAGCGGGGAGCAGAGACAGTGCTTCCCCACGTGGTCTTTCCACCCAGTTCTATTGCCTACGGTTCTGTACAGCCTTTAAGTGGCCTATTAAAGGAGCTGATGTTTTATTTAAAATCCTCTGACATGGGGTCTGGCCCAAGATGGCAGCGCCTCTTGTGTTCGGCAACGGTCTCAAGGAGTTTCAGACTCCGGGGGAGCAGTGGACTGACACAAGGCACCAGTAACAGGGAGAACACCCCTATTGAGAAGGAGAAGCAGAGGAGATGATCCAAAGGACGGTGAACACCGTGGCAGACCAGTGAGGGGCTCTGCGACTGAAGATACACACAGACGGCAAGCTGCAGGCAAGGAACCATCACAGAATGTGAGCTCCTGGTGACAAGGTCAAGGGACATGTGGGCTGTGGGTTACTGGAGGTGGGCTCATGGGAGCCAGATGTTGGGGCCAGTATTTGAAAGGATGCTCCCAAAGAGTCCTGGGTGCCAAAGACTTCCTCATTATGTCAGAGGTTTGGATTTGGGCTCAGGTTACAGATGGTTTGAAATGTACTGGAGTCTCATGTGGCTGCAGAGGCTACGGGAGTGCTGGTGGTGAATCCACAGACATTGGGTGACTTTGGGGGTCTCCCTTTTGCTTCTCTTTCATCTGACTCCAAGGGGTGCCGGGCAATGCTAATGCTAATAGCAAATCTTTGTCTGCCTTATGGCAGAATAAAGGCAATTTTGTGTAATATTAGATTTCTGGGTTTTTTTTTGCATGACAATAAATATCTAATTGACTGAAATCTCCATACTGTATAAGGGTTGGATGGGTTAATTTGTCAAATGTGTTCAGGAAAGTTTCCTTCATCAACATACAGAGGTCCCAACTAGAGAGAGTGAAATACTAGATCTCCTATTAGTGAACAAGACAAGTCAGGTCACAGAATTGTGCATAAGGGAATACTTTGGATCCAATGATCATATGTCATTAGGTTCAAGATAATTATGGAAAGGGACAGATCTTGTCCTTGGATTGAGATTTTAAATGGGAGGAAGGATAATTTTGATGGATTCAGAAAAGATCTGGCAAGTGTGGATTGGGACAGGTTATTTTCTGGCAAAGGTGTGTTTGATAAAGGAGATGCCTTCAAATGTGTAATTTTGAGATTATGGAATTTGTGTGTTCCTGTTAGAATTAAAAACAAAACTAACGTATAAGGAACCTAAGTTTTCGAAAGGTACTGAGGCCCTAGTTAAGAAAAAGAGGGAGGTCCATAGCAAGTGTAGAAAATACTTAAATTGAAAATCAGAAGGAATAAAACAAGGCATGAAGTTGCTCGGGCAGACAAGGTGGAAGAACACAAGTAATATTGGATGCAGGAAAGGTCATTCAGATGTTAAATGCTTCAATTGGGCTATTAATGGTAAAATTAATTTGTATGCTGATGTTTTTAAGATGGGCAGGAATATGTCACTCCAGCAGAAAATGTTACAACTTGCAGTGTTATCTGATTCTGCTGCACCTCTAAAAATTCAGCAAAAGGACAATAACTCTGTGAAAAAAAATCCAAATCCAGCTTGATTTATTTAGGTGATGTGTTTGTGAAAGAAAAAGGATACTTTTTCTATTCAAACACATCATTAAACATCCCTCTGCAGGTGATGCGGACAGAGCTGTGAACCTATACCTGTAGTCCATTCACCTGTTCAATAAGCTGAATGTCAAGTGTTATGGGAATGTGGATGCACGCATGACATCATTATACATGGAGTTGCATTGTATGATGAGGTTCAGTTGGGTGCCATCTTTCCATGAATAAAGATTACACCCAAAGAATAAAGATTACAGCTTCTCTCGAGTGAAGTTATTTTCAAAGGGACACCAAAAGATGAGCCTACAGCTCACAATTGGGTCACTTGACTCAATGGTGTTGGCTCCATGAAAGAGATTGCTAACTAATCTTCAGATCATTGTTTTTCTCTTTAGCTCTACAATTTTTAAATTTTAGAAATCAATGTCATCTCCCAGATATATTGCATCTTCAGGGGCTACGGTTAGTCCATTGATCTTGTAAACAGAGCAACTAGAAATGGTCAATATTATAGTCTTAGTAAAAAAACTAAGGGGGAGGGGCAGGTGAGGTCTGGGCCTGATGTCCCGCTCACCCAGGGAAAGTGCACGTGTAATGTATTGCCTCTTCTTGGTGTAGTGATTACTGTGTGGGCGGAGTCTGGCTTGCCAGCAGGAGATCAGTGCAAATGGCCTCTCCTACATTACTGCATCCATAGCAACACCTTCTCATCGGTGTCCCCCATTTTCACTGGGTTTGCTACCAAGTGCCCAGTGGTATCACTGGATGGGTAGGCTGGGCTCGTTAGCCTTGATTGGCAACCAGCCTAAGAGAAGGAAGACTGATTTCAAACCTGGGCAGAAGGGGCTCGTTAGCCTTGTTAGGCCATCCATCTAGGAGAAGGACACTCCAATGTAACAACCACAACCCAAAGACATGGTTGTCACTGATTGCTAGGTCATGGCAGATAAACCCCAGGTGTAAAGTGTGGGGCCAATACTTCACACACTGCATTCCATCTAAAAAATCCATTGTGCAGGCTCGAAGGACATACCCATGTCTATGATCCTTCCTAAATCTTCATTCGCAAAGCCAAGCCATGGTGATGAGTAATAAAACATACAGAGCATTGAAGACTTCTTTTGCTTTGTCTCTCCATTTTCTTCCGTACACAAATAATATTCCAGGCAGAATTTTATTGAAGCTCACAACAAAGACTTCAATAGATGGAACTGGAAGCTATCTCAGTAAATATATTTAAGATAAGGTTAGATAGATTTTTACATAGTAGGGGAATTAAGGGATAGGGGGAAAAGGCAGGTAGGCAGAGATGAGCCTATCATCAGATCAGCCATGATCTCACTGAATGGCAGAGCAGGCTTGATGGGCTGGATGGCCAATTCCTGCTCCTATTTATGTTCTAATGGAACATATTCTGAGTGGAGGTTAGTGACTAGTGGATTTCCACAGGAATCTATTTCTGAGACCCCTGCTCTTTGTGAATTTTATAAATGACCTCAATGAAGAAGCGGAAGGATGGGTTATTAAGTTTTCTGATGATATGAAGGTTGGAAGAGTTGTGGATAGTGTTAAAGTTTGTTGTAGGTTACAAAAGGAAATAGGCAGGATGCAGAGTTGGGTAGAGAAAAGGCAGATAGAGTTCAATCTGGATAAATGTGAGGTGATGTATTTTGGAAGGTCAAACCTGAATGCTGAGTACAGGATTAATGGACAGATATTTAACTGTGTGGAAGAACAGAGGGACCTTTGGTATCCAAATCCATATATCTCTCAAAGTTGCTACACAGGTTGATAGGATAGTTAAGAAGGGCCATGGAATGCAAGGTTTCATTAGTCAGGGGATTGAGTTCAAAAGTTGAGATGTCATGTTACAACTCAAAAAATCTCTGGTGAGACCACACTTAGAATATTGTTTTCAGTTCTGGTCACTAATCATAGGAAGGATGTGGAAGTTATAGAGAGGGTGTAGAGGAGATTTAGCATTCACTGTCTAGATTGGAAAATAAATCACAAGATCACAAGATAAAGTAACAGAAGTAGGCCATTTGACCCATTGAGTCTGCTCCACAAATCCACTCTGAGCTATTCTCACATCTAATTCCAAACTTTTCCCCTTATCCCTTGATACTTTGGCTAATTAGACTCCCCCAATGATTGGTCTTCCACAGATGAATGTGACAATGAATTCCACAAATCTACAACTCTTTGGCTAAAGAAATTACTCCTCATCTCAGTTTTAAATGGATACCTTCTAATTCTAAGACTGTGTCCTCTTTTCCTGGATTCATCCACCAAGGGAAACATCCTATTCGTATCTACTCTGTCCAATCCTTTCAGAATTCGATATGTTTTTATGAGATCTCTTCTCTTTCTTCTATCTTCCAACGAATATAATTCGAGAGCCTCTAAACATACCTCATATGTGGGCCCTTGCATTCTGGGATCCATCCTGGTACATCTTGTCTGTCTCTCTCCAACATTATTACATCCTTTCTGAGATCAGGGGCCCAAAACTGCACACAGTCATCCAAATGAGGTCTCACCAGTGCCTCATAGAGCCTTTACTCTTATACACTATTCCTCTTGAAATGATGCCAACATATTCACTTTTGTTTTACTGCCAATCCAACCTGGTGGTTAACTTTTAAGATATGCTGCACGAGGACCCCCAAGTCCCTTTGGACTTCTGAATTTTGAATTTTCTCCTCAAATAACTATCTGCCTGTTTATTTCCTCTTCCAAAATGTACAACTGTACTTTTCTCAACATTGTATTTCATTTACCATTTTTTTGCCCACTCTCCCAAGCCGTCCAGGTCTCTCTGCAACCGTTAGGTTTCTTTAACACTTCCTACTCCACCACTTATCTTGGTGTCATCTGCAAATTTAGCCACAAAACCATTCAGTCCATAATCTAAATTATCAATATATACTGTAAAAAGAAGCAACCCCTGTGGAACACCACTAGTAACCAGCAACCAACCAGAACACGATCCTTTTATTCCCATCCTTTGCTTCCTGTCTATCAGCCAATGCTCCACCCAATCTAATATCCATCCTGTAATTCCACAGGTTCTCATCTTATTAAGCAGCCTCTTATGCGTCACCTTATCAAAGGCCTTTTGAAAATCCAAATACACATCATCCATAGCATCTCCCTTGTCTATCCTATCTGAGAGTTCCTCAAATAAGTCCAATAGATTGGTCAGGCATGATTTTTCCTTCATGAACCTGGTTTGGACCTATCATGCCATGCACCTCTAGGTATTGACTCTAATATCTTCCTGACCATTGACGTCAGACGAATAGGCCTATAATTTCCATTTTTCTGCCTCCCTCCTTTCTTAAACAGCAGAACTATATTTGCAAATTTCCAATCATCCAGATCCATGCCAGAGTATATTAATGTCTGGAAAATCAATTCCACTGCCTCCACCATCTCCAAAGCCACACCTTCAGAACCCTTGGGTTCACCTCATCCGGTCCAGGAGACATCTATTTTTAGTCATTCAGCTTACTAGCTGAATAGACTAAAATCTTATGAGGCAAGGTTAGCAGAACTGGGGCTTTTCTCTTTGGAGCGTAGAAGGATGAGAGGTGACTTTTAATTGAGGTCTACAAGATTATGAGAGGCATAGATAAGGTAGATAGCCAACACCTTTTTCCCAGGGCGGGAGTACCAAACACTAAAGGGCATCAGTACAAAGTGAAGGGAGGAAAGTTTAGGGGAGACAGAGTTGTGGATGTCTGGAATGCCTTGCCAGAGGTGGTGGTGGAGGCTGAAACATTAGAGGTTTTTGAGAGACTCAAAAAGGGACATGAATGAAAGAAAAATAGAGGGTTTTGAGGTAGGAAGGGATTAGTTTTTTTTAATTTTGGAAGGAATATATAGATCGGCACAAAATCGAGGGCAGAAGGGCCTGTATTATGCTGTAGCGTTCTATGTAATGATTAAACATGCAGCTGAGAGTACATTGTCAGTGTAAACTGTCGGAAACAACGTGTCCAACAAGAAGGGGAGTTAAGAAAGGTGGCTTGCAGCTGTTTGGGCATGCCAAGACAAGAGAACACATAACCACAGAAAGTGGATGAGGAGACGCAAAAGACTGGTTATATTGCAACATGTTGAGATTTGATGGTTTTGGTGAAGGCATGTTTGGATTGTGATGTCACTATGGCAGCCAGTGACATAATATCCTGTACATGTTTAGCATTCACTGTTTCCCAGATTCTCTTTCTTAATCTCAGTGAAAGAAGAAACTGCTCCACAGGCCCATGATAAACATAAGTGGCAATTCTCTCAGCTCGTCATTTTCACAGAGCTCAATGAGCATTTTTCCTGGGCTCTGATACACTGCCCATTTCTCCAGCGAATAAGGAGTGGAATTTTGGGCACCAGCAAAGAAAACCATTGATTTTTATTTTAGGCTGAGACCTCCCTTTCACTGTTTACTGGAGTCTATAGTGGAAAATTATGGAGGCCTACCTTATAGGTTTGTGCCTTTGAAATCAAAAAGCAAAGTTATCAAGTAGCAGTTCAAAACTGGTCTCGACTCAAAAATTCTGTGTCCAGAATGACTGCACTGGTTGGGATAATAAAAAAAATAAAATTTCTAGTAAAACAACAGGTTTATTCATTTTAATCTTCCTGATATTCCTATTATGTACATTTTCCAGCCATCTCACAAAGAACCAAAATTTTTGACTCATTCAGAGCCCCCACCATATCAATTCCCACTCCCTCCACCTCATCCCTTATCCTTTACAGATGGGGTGAAACAAGAAAATCTGCAGACACTGCGATTAGAGTTAATACACAAAAAAAGTCGTTCTTCCTTCTAGTTGGTGATGCTGAAGCCCTTCACTCCCACTGGCTGGACATGCCAGGGCTCTGACCAATTGATTCCAGGAGCAGAGTAACATCTTTCCTTAGATTTCCTGCTGAGGTTAGCAGGATGCCTGCTTTTTGCTCATAACTTGACAAGCCTGAAATGTTGGTTATATATCTTTGTCTCTAAGGACGCTGTAGGGCCTGCTGAGTTTCTCCAGCACTTTTGCGTATTAACTATTATCATTAGATTCCTATTTCACTTGTGTTGGATATCCAGAAGGAATTTAAAAAAATGTAACTTGGGACATGATGGACTCCACTTGGAGTTCTTCAAAACCCTATTCATTACGTTATAGCTACTCAAATATGTGTATCCTTAAAGGCTTCCTCAGAAAGGCAAAAAGCATATATAGCAAATAAATACATAAACAGGCATAAGCCATGTCTTCTGACTCAATTCCTCTTACACTCAGTGACTTTAAGACATGACAATGCTGAATTGTGGGTGTGCTTTACTGATCTTACAGCATATGACTGCTAACAACACAGAGTTAAAAATTCAGATTTATTGTCAGAGTACAAACGTCACCGTAGAATCCCAACTCAATGTCGTAATCCCACATGCCAATCTACGCCCTAAGCTTGTCTGCCTTTCCGACAATACTCCTTGCAATGAAATAAATAGACCTGAGAACATTTGTATCACATACAAACATGTATAAAGAAGGAAGGGAAACAAGCAGTAGTGTCATGGAACAAATAGAGATTAAAGAGGAGGAGGTGCTTGCTGCCTTACAGCAAATAAAAATAGATAAATCTATCAGGCCTGATGTGATATTCCCTTGGACCTTAAGGGAGACTCATGTAGAAATTGCAGAGGCCTTGGGAGAAATATTTAAAATGTCTTTAGCCATGGGTGAGGTGCCGGAGGATTTGAGGGTAGCTCGTGTTGTTCCATTGTTTAAAAAGGACTCCAAAAGTAAACCTGGAAATTACAGGCCAGTGAACCTGATGTCAGTAGTAGGTAAATTATTGGAGGTGTTTTGAGAGATCAGATATACCAAGTATTTGGACAGCCCAAGGGCTGATTAAGGATAGTCAGCATGACTTTATGCAAATTTTATAGAGTTTTTTGAGGAAGTTACCAAGAAAGTAGATGAAGGAATGCTGTGGTTGTTGTATACATGGACTTTAGTAAGGCCTTTGACAAGGTCCCACATGGGAGGTCAGTTCAGAAGGTTCAGAGTCTAGGTATCCATGAAGAGGTTGTAAAGTTGATTCAAAATTGGCTGAATGGGAGAAGACAGAGAGTAGTGGATGATTGCTTCTCACACTGGAGGCCTCTGAATAGTGGTGTGCCTCAGGAATCTGTGCTGAGACCATTGTTGTTTGTTGTCTATATCAATGATTTGGATGATAATGTGGTAAATTGGATCAGTGAGTTTGCTGATGACACTAAGATTGGAGGTGTTGTGGACAGTGAGGAAGTCTTTCAAAGTATGCAGAGGGATCAGGACCAACTGGAAATATGGGCCAGAAAATGGCAGATGGAATTTAATGCAGACAAGTGTGAGGTGTTGCATTTTGGACAAACAAACCAAGGTAGGACATACACAGTAAATGGTAGGGCACTGAGCAGTGCAGAAAAACAAAGGGATCTAGGAATTCAGATACATAATTCCCTGAAAATGGTGTCACAGGTAGAAAGGGTTGTAAAGAAAGCTTTTGGCATTTTGGCCTTCATAAATCGAGTATAGGAGTTGGGATGTTATGGTAAGCTTGTTAAAGACATTGGTGAGGCCAAATTTGAAGTACTGTTTGAAGATCTGGTCACCTAATTGCAGGAAGGATATCAGTAAGATTGAAAGAGTGCAGAAAAGACTTACTAGGATGTTGTCACGTCTTCAGGAGTTGAGTTACAGGGAAAGGTTAAACAAGTTAGGTCTTTATTCCTCAGAGCATCGAAGAATGAGGGGAGATTTGATACAGGTTTACAAAATTATGAGGGGTATAGACAGAATAAGTGCAAGTAGGCTCCTTCCATGAGATTAGGAGAGATAAATATAAGAGGACATAGCTTTAGGGTGAAAGGGGAATGGTTTAGGGGTACTTTAGGGGGGACCTTTTCACTCAGAGAGTGGTGGGAGTGTGGAACGAGCTGCCATTTGACTTGGTAAATGTGGGTTCACTGTTAAATTTTAACAATAAATTGGATAGAAATATGAATGGGTGAGGTCTGGAGGGTTATAGACTGGGTGCAGGTCAATGGGACTAGTGGAGTAATATTTCAGCACAGACCCAAAGAGCTGAATGGCCTTTTGTCTGTGCTGTAGTGTTCTATGGTTCTAACATAACATGTACAATCCTGAGATTCTTTTCTCTGTTGGCCAGGCCGAATTTCTACCTAAAGGTAATTAAAAAAAACTGTACTCAAGAACTTTTATGTATACAAAAGAGAGAAATGTAAACAAAGAAACACAAATAAACTGACTGTGCAATTCAGAGAAAAAAAAAATCAGTAATAAATAATGTGCAAAGTAACAGTCCTTAAATGAGTCTCTGATTGAGTTTGTGGCTGAGTTCCTGAACCTGGTGGTGCGAGTCTTGTGGCACCTACACCTCTTTCCTGATGGCAGCAGCAAGAACAGAGCATGTCCTTGGCAGTGTGGATCCTTGATGATTGCTGCTTCTCTCTAAAAGCAGTGTTCCATCATTTTCTTGATAGTGGAGAGAGTTTTGCCTGTGACGAGCTGGGCTGTATCCACTACGTTTTGCAGGGCTTTCTGCTCTGAAGTGTTGGTGCTTCCATATCAGGCCATGATGCAGCCAGTCAGTACTCTTTCCACTGCACATCTGAGGAGGCTTGCCAAGGTTTTTGATGTCATACCAAACCTCCACAAACCTCCTGAGGAAGTAGAGGCGCTGACGTGCTTTCTTCACGATAACATTAATGCCTTGGGTCCAGGCAAAGTCTTCCGAGTTAGTGGCTCCCAGGAATTTATATTTTTTGAATCTCTCCACTTCTGATTCCCCCAATAATCACTGAATCGTACATCTCTGTTTTTCCTTTCCTAAAGTCCACAATCAGCTCTGTATTTTTGGTGAGTGTGAGATTGTTGTTAGTACACCATTCATCCAGAATCAGAATCAGGATTTATTGTCACGAACAAGTCATGAAATTCGGTGTTTTGCAGCAGCGTCCTAGAGCAAACATTCATAATATAACCATCTTATGACATTATGATAAAAAATAAAATAATAATAACAATAATTGTGTATGAAAAATAAGGCAGTGTCTTTGGTTCATTGATTATTCAGGAATCTGATGACAATGTGGAAGAAGCTGTCCTTGTGCTGCTGAGTGATCGTCTTTAGACTCCTGTACCTTTTCTCTGATAGTAGCAGATTGAAGAGGGCATGGCCTGGGCAGTGGGGGTCTTTGAGGATAGAGGCTGCTTTTTTAAGACACCGGCTCATGTAGATGTTCTTAATAGAGTGAAATCTGGTGCCTGTGATGTCACAGACCAAGTTTATTCTTCTCCTGAGAGTTGGTGCCTCCATACCAGACAGTGTTGAAACCAGCAAGAATGCTCTCCACGGTCACCTTTATAATTTTATGAGAGTCTTCGGTAACATACCAAACCTCCTCAGACACCTCAAAAAGTATAGCCGCTAGCGAGCCATCTTTGTGATTGCATCAACGTGGAGGTTCCAGGACAGATCTTCAGAGATGTTGACATCCACGAATTTGAAATTCTTGACCCTTTCCACTACTGAGCCCTTGATGAAGACTAGGTCGTGTTCCCCTGTCTTCTTCCTGAAGTGCACAATCATCTCCTTGGTTTTGCTGACATTGACAACAAGGTTGTTGTTGTTACACCATTCAACGAGCTGATCTATCTCCCTCCTGTACGCTTCCTCATTGTTGTTTGTTATTCTGCCGACAACTGTGGTGTCATTGGCAAATGTAGATGGCATTGGAATTGTGCCAGGTCGCACAGTCGTGGGTATATAACGAGGAGAGCAGTGGGCTAAGCATGCATCCTTGGGGTGCACCTGTGTTGATGATCAATGAGGAGGACTGACTGTGGTCTTCCAATGAGAAAGTCAAGAATCCAATTGCAGAGTGGAGTACAGATTCTTAGAGTTTGTAGCTTCCTGACCAGCAATGAGGGAATAATTGTAGAGAAGAGCTGTTTTCAAAGTGATCCAGAGCTAAGTGGAGAGCCATGGAAAATTGGCTTGCTTATTAGAATAAATCTGTTCATCTTTTTTATTTGCATGACTATCCAACTTAAATGAGATATCTGCAAACCTCAAAGACCTAGAACTCTCTCTAGTTCTGCATTCTACTGAATCACAAACCTTCTCTGCCCAACTCAACAGATCAACTATCAGGATTCATGCGAAGATAGGTTGCAATTTATATAATTCAGCAACAGTGTCCTCTACTGGCCTTTATAGCTATTGATTCTACTGAGTGAAGGGCAGAATAATCTGCAACTAATCACGAGCTACTCATTATTATTTTTATTGGCCCCATGTTCTGATATTTTTCAGACTCTGTGAAACTTGGGATAGCACTAGGTAATTGCTCATGAGAAACATTTGATTTAGATCTATAAATTACTCTTATTGTAAATATATAAACTTAATTTTTATTGGCATTTAACAAAATTAAAAATTTTGAGATTAAAACAAGAGGACATGAGTTAAGAATTAAGGGGCAGAGGTTTAGAGGTAACATGAGGGGGAACTTCTTTACTCAGAGAGTGGTAGCCGTGTGGAATGATCTTCCGGGAGAAATAGTGGCGGCGGAGTCAATTGTATTATTTAAGAAAAGGTTGGACAGGTATATGGATGAGAAGAAGATGGAGGGTTATGGGCATTGTGCAGGGAGGTGGGACTAGAAAGGGGTGTTTGGTTCGGTGCGGACTAGAAGGGCCTAATGGCCCGTTTCCGTGCTGTAATTGTTATGTTATGTTTATGTTATGTTAATTATATTTTAATGGATAAGGTGACCTTCAGATTAGACAAGACCCTAATTTCAGTCTGAATTTCATGTTTTTAGCTCACATTGGTGGTATAAGATGACCCCCAAATATACCGATACCATACGTGTGTTGACTGAACTGGTGGGCGTGGCTGGTAGATGGGTGAAGCACCATCACAAATGATTCATGGTTCTGTTTGTTGCTAACTTCTGTCTTTACCACTTTAAAAGAGAGGGAGAAAGAATGAAGATGTTTTAATACAGTGAAAGTGAAAGTAGAGACTGTAATAAAATATTTCAAAAAGTGTGGTATCTCTAGTGCAATGGATGGTATGGAGGATCATTTATTGTGGGACACTGCAGTCGAAGCTGAAACTAACTCAACAGATCAGACTGGGACCCATATGATGACAGTGTAAACAGTGAGACTCCGGATGTGCTTGCTGAATGCCTCAGACCATGAAACTAGAGATTTTCAAACACTTGACTCACAATTCTTCCTTCATCTAACCTGTCTCATCCTGTTCAAATTCTAGATGTTTCAATGAGATCCCCTCTCATTTCTCTAAATTCCAACTAATATAACCCTAGTCGATCTCATCTTCCTTTATACGTTAGATCTGCCATCCCAGAAATGTCTGGCGAACCTTTGCCACACCCACTCAATCACAAAAATGTCCATCCTCAGATCAGGAGACCAAAATGAGTTTTTTTTAATTTTAATCATTTGTGATGGTGCTTCACCCATCTACCAGCCACGCCCACCAGTTCAGTCAACACACGTATGGTATCGGTATATTTGGGGGTCATCTTATACCACCAATTTTAAAGTTCTTTTATTGGTTTAACACCACATTGCCAATGGATTTTAGTGCAAAATAAAAATTGTGTACACTACAACAGATTTTTTAAAAATATGTCGGTAGCTTAAAAATTTGTTATAGGGTGGGGTCTGGGTGGGCTATGGAACCAATCAAATATACCCAATCAAATGGTATTTTGAGTAGAATTTTAAGTTCACTGTTTTTGTATCTGGCCTATAGGACGACCAATTTTTTGGGGGTGTTTTTTTTGGATGCTTCAAGTGTTGTCTTATCTGCCGAAATTTACAGTACTTCTCATTCATAGTTCAGGTTCCTTCTGTGATTTATGGGATCAAAATATGACTTGCATGATGTTGCTGGGATGGGAGAGTACTATTCATTTGCTTTGGAGAGGATGCAGTTGAAGAGGTGTGCTCTGCTGCAGAGGAAGTAATTTTCCTGAACAAATACCTGGCTGCTGAACCTGGTGGCAAAACCAGTATCAGATTCTGTGAAACTGCATTGTAGATGCAGTCCAGGAAGAAGACTTTGAAATAAAAAGAGCATCATTCTATATAATTCCAACCAGTCATTTTCTCTTTCTTCCCTAAATATCTGCTCTCATGTCTCCCTAAGTCCGAGAGTTGCAAATATAATCAACCCTCCTCTACTTTAGAAACTGGAAATTTGACTTGACCGTAATGAGTATCTTCCATCTTCCAAAATTCCATGGATTCTAAAATTATAGACTGGAAGGTAGTAAATGTATTGGAGAAAGCAGTTGACCTGTTGATAGTGTTTGGGAAAATGATGGAACCTGGCATTATTAGGAAAGGGTAATAGGATATTTAAAAAATAACATTAGGATTCAACAGAGTCAACATGGTTTTATGAAAGAAATTTTTGGAATTGTTTTGTGGGGGTAACTAGCAGAATAGGTCATGGTAAGCAAGTGAATGTGAGGCATTAGGATTTTCAAAAGACCTTCAATAAGGTGCCACCAAAGAGATTATTGAACAAAGTTATTCTGCAAGGTTCTGGAGGCAGTAGATCATTATCCAGTTGTGAGGTTGTGATTTCCAGGTGTCACAGAGATTGGTGCTGGGGCCACAGCTCTTCGTGATCTGAAGCAGTGTTTGCTTATGACCACTGAACTAGGAGACAGTTTGACTATAATAAGATACCTGAAGGATTCAGGGAGATATAGACAAGCTAAACAAAGGGTCAGGACATGGCCATAGGGAGTATAATGTGGAAAAACTGAGGTTATCTAATATGATAGAAAACTAGAAAAGTTAAGTTTTAAAAAAATTTTTGGTGCTTCAAGGAACTTGGGTGTACAGGTGCATAAATCACAGAAACATGCAATTTCAGCAATCAGAATGGAAAACTGTACATTGACCTTTAGAATCAGAGAATCTGAGCATTAAAATGGATATGTCCTGGGGACACCACATCTGGATATGTGGACATACTCCAAGTGTTGGTGAACAGACACTTAAAATGAATGAAAGAAAGGAAAAAGGGGTCATATATAGCAATATTGAGTAACTCAGCTATATAGTTTTGGCATATGGTCTTTCTGAGTAGACTGCATTGAAAAGATCTACAATTATATCTTGGCTTTAGAAAAGAGAAGTCTTACCGCAATTGTACAGGGTCCTGATGGGGCCACACCTTAAGTATTGTATGCAGTTTTGGTCTCCTGATCTGAGGATGGACATTTTTGTGATTGAGTGGGTATGGCAAAGGTTCGCCAGACATTTCTGGGATGGCAGATCTAACGTATAAAGGAAGATGAGATCGACTAGGGTTATATTAGTTGGAATTTAGAGAAATGAGAGGGGATCTCATTGAGACATCTAGAATTTGAACAGGATGAGACAGGTTAGATGAAGGAAGAATTGTGAGACAAGTGTTTTCTTGGTCATTTATATTTCACCTTTACAAATTTGCCTGGAAGACTAAGGTTTGTTTAAATAAATCTATACAGTTTAAAGACATATGGACGGCTACATGTGTAGGAAAGGTTCAGAGGGATATGGCTAAATGCAGGCAAATGGGACTAGTTTAGTAGACATCTTGATTAGGCATGGAAAATTGGGCTGAAGGGGCTATTACGGTGGTGTAAACCTCTAATGGTGAGGAAGTGTAGAATAAAGGGTCATGGGGTAAGGATAAGGCTGTGATGCTGATACTATGTATATACTACAGGGGAATCACGTTGCTCTCCATTGCAGGCAAAATCTTCGCTAGGATTCTACTAAATAGAATAATACCTAGTGTCGCCGAGAATATTCTCCCAGAATCACAGTGCGGCTTTCGCGCAAACAGAGGAACTACTGACATGGTCTTTGCCCTCAGACAGCTTCAAGAAAAGTGCAGAGAACAAAACAAAGGACTCTACATCACCTTTGTTGACCTCACCAAAGCCTTCGACACCGTGAGCAGGAAATGGCTTTGGCAAATACTAGAGCGCATCGGATGTCCCCCAAAGTTCCTCAACATGATTATCCAACTGCACGAAAACCAACAAGGTCGGGTCAGATACAGCAATGAGCTCTCTGAACCCTTCTCCATTAACAATGGCGTGAAGCAAGGCTGTGTTCTCGCACCAACCCTCTTTTCAATCTTCTTCAGCATGATGCTGAACCAAGCCATGAAAGACCCCAACAATGAAGACGCTGTTTACATCCGGTACCGCACGGATGGCAGTCTCTTCAATCTGAGGCGCCTGCAAGCTCACACCAAGACACAAGAGAAACTTGTCCGTGAACTACTCTTTGCAGACGATGCCGCTTTAGTTGCCCATTCAGAGCCAGCTCTTCAGCGCTTGACGTCCTGCTTTGCAGAAACTGCCAAAATGTTTGGCCTGGAAGTCAGCCTGAAGAAAACTGAGGTCCTCCATCAGCCAGCTCCCCACCATGACTACCAGCCCCCCCACATCTCCATCGGGCACACAAAACTCAAAACGGTCAACCAGTTTACCTATCTCGGCTGCACCATTTCATCAGATGCAAGGATCGACAATGAGATAGACAACAGACTCGCCAAGGCAAATAGCGCCTTTGGAAGACTACACAAAAGAGTCTGGAAAAACAACCAACTGAAAAACCTCACAAAGATAAGCGTATACAGAGCCGTTGTCATACCCACACTCCTGTTCGGCTCCGAATCATGGGTCCTCTACCGGCACCACCTACGGCTCCTAGAACGCTTCCACCAGCGTTGTCTCCGCTCCATCCTCAACAACCATTGGAGCGCTTACATCCCTAACGTTGAAGTACTCAAGATGGCAGAGGTCGACAGCATCGAGTCCGCGCTGGATGGGTCACGTCTCCAGAATGGAGGACCATCGCCTTCCCAAGATCGTGTTATATGGCGAGCTCTCCACTGGCCACCGTGACAGAGGTGCACCAAAGAAAAGGTACAAGGACTGCCTAAAGAAATCTCTTGGTGCCTGCCACATTGACCACCGCCAGTGGGCTGATAACGCCTCAAACCGTGCATCTTGGCGCCTCACAGTTTGGCGGGCAGCAACCTCCTTTGAAGAAGACCGCAGAGCCCACCTCACTGACAAAAGGCAAAGGAGGAAAAACCCAACACCCAACCCCAACCAACCAATTTTCCCCTGCAACCGCTGCAATCGTGTCTGCCTGTCCCGCATCGGACTTGTCAGCCACAAACGAGCCTGCAGCTGACGTGGACTTTTTACCCCCTCCATAAATCTTCGTCCGCGAAGCCAAGCCAAAGAAAAAAGATATGTATGTATGTATGTATGGCTGGACCACCACCTAAACCTGTGACTTCTCCCTCCCAGATATCCCCATAAACGTCAAACCCCCCCACCCCCCTCAGTACCTGACTTGGAACCTTGCCAGCAACATGCAAGCTGTGCTGACACTTTAGGGTGATTAGAGCCTATTAATCATGATTCTCTGTCTGATTGTGGTTGATTGGTCATAAAAAAGCATAAGCCATTTAGGTCTGTAATAAGGAGAAACTTCTTCACTCAGAGAGTTGTGAATTTGTGGAAGACCCTACCACAGAAAATTGTTGACCTCTATTGAAAAGGGAGTTGGATGTAGCCTTTGTGGCTAAAAGGATCAAGAATTATAGAAAGAGAGCAGGAATGGGGTACTAAGGCTGCACAATCCATGCTGTAATTGTTATGTTATGTTATGATCGTATTGAATGGTGGTGCAGGACTGAAGGGATGAATGGCCTACTGCTGCACCTATTTTCTATGATATTGATGACATTAAATTACAAGAATCACAGAGGGTGATTGACATTGACATTGCTCATTTCACTATGTTGACATTCCTAGTTTCCACATTGTTTGTGTCATATTGTCAGTTTCACAAGAAAGCTGACATTCGCATTGCCCGTAATGAAAGGGCACTGCCTATTCATTTTTTTTTTTGGCAGGTCTTACAGTTCTTAGCATTTTGCAACATTTGAAGAGTTTTTAAAATGACATGCCCAAACATGTACAACTCTTTTTCAGGTACAGGGCAATAAAGCTTTGAAAGAAAAGATACTGCAATGGTGGGATGGAAAAGAGTTAACAGGACAACTGGTGAAGAACACAGGTTGAAACACGATAACCTGCAGATGCTGTGATTGTACGTAAACACAGAAATGCTGGAGGATCTCATTCTGTCTGTCATTGTCCCACCATCTTCTTTGTGCTATCTCTTTAAAACTCCTCTTTTTAATATCTGTAGAGGCCGGAATACAAACCAAGTCTACTCCCCTAGGGCCGTTCTGTTCCCCTGGTCCATGTTGGGATCCTATATTAACCCATAATAAATAAGGTACCCCACTATGACTATACTCTATACCTGCGCCCTGTCTGCATTCTAAAGGTAAATAATTGTCACCTCTGCTGCCCCTATTCCAGGAGGACTTAATACATTGTGAGCAATTTGGTGATTTCCCAAAAATTGGGAACCAACAAGTAAACAAAACAGAAAATGGTAAAAACAACATTACAGCACTTTTTCCCGGCGTAGTGTAACTTTCAGATCAGAAGGATGAAGGACTGCACGCCAGGTGGAGGGTAGATTATCAATGTCTTTAGTCCGTGGATCAGCAGCTTGTTTAATTCGTTCTATGTGAGTCCACCCCTTTTCTTTCGTGTACACTGAAGTGTCTGTAATCAAAAGTACACAATAGTGGCCATCCCAGACAGATTTTAGTTGGCGATCTTGCCATGCTTTTACATATACCCAATCGCCAGATTTAATAAAATGAATAGGATGCTCCAAGGGTGGGTTTTGAGCTAATAAACCCATCCGTTTTAATTCGTATAGAGAGGCAGAAAGTCCCTTTAAATATTTGGATATGTACTGGTCGTTAGCCTCAGGGATAGGGGTGTTAAAAGGTGACATACAAGGTTCGAGTATACCATCTTTCACCAACTGGTCAATTACTGGCTGCAGCCCCTTTCGGCCAGCCATCGGAATTGGATACTGCTTTCGTCTAATTACTAGCTCAGGATCTTTTAAAGTAACTTGCAAGGGAGGAATATCTAACGCTCCTCTATTGCCTCTTTTTGCCCATACTCCAGGATTTATTAGTTCCTGATCCTCCTCGGTTAATACATACAATTGAACCCCGATACCTGATTCCTGTGGTCTGGTGCCGATAGCCAATTGGTCTTGTAAATCTCGTCCTAACAAACAAACTCCAGCTTGGGGAACCAGTAGAATGTCCTCCGTTACTATCTTCTCTCCCATTTGTATTCTTACATCCCTTAATACAGGGACCGTAAAATCTCTTCCTTCTACTCCCGAAATCATCACTGTCCCCTCTATCTTAACCACCCTCGGGTGGTTGTAAAATACTAGACCGGGCTGCCCCAGAATCTACTTAAAAGGTCATCTTGTCACTGTGGGGTTCTATGCTTAAATTTACCAATGGTTCTCTGTGCAGCCCCACGGTGTGTATTGACTGAGAACCGTGACCCCCCCCCTATTCATAATCTGCTTCCATCTGTCGGACTCTGGCTTTACCCTACCCTTAATTTAGTCTATGTGTCGTCTGAGTCCAGCGTGTTTGTTAAATGAAGTGATAGGAGAAGGTATTTGGTTCAGCAATCAGTTTATTACACAGCACAAGAATAAAGCTTAACAGAGCTCTGGTTCAGTTGTTAGTTCATAGGTCACCTGCACAGTGAGCTATTCCCCAAGACTGACCTCTACTGTCCAGTCTCTACAGTTTATATAGCTCATCCTTATCATACAGAACAAAAGTTGGCTTCCTTTGCTGGATTTCATTATCATACAGAACAAAAGTTGGCTTTCTTTGCTAGATTTCTTGAATAAGATTTATCACAAGTAATTTCCTGCTCTGCAGTTATCTGGGGTGTAGAGCTCCCATCTTAATCCTCAAGGTCAGAATATCCTGTTGATCAGAAATCAATTCATACCCCAGATATTTCTAATTATTTCTTTGTTCTCATCTGGCCATATACTTCTGTTCTACTCAACATCTCCTTCTGTCTTAGTTTCTTACTGATTCCATTCTCTTTGTTTCTGACAGTCTCTGTCAGGATTCTTTTTGTTTGTGCTAATCAACACCTCCTTTTGCCTTAACATTCCTACTAAATTGTTTCATGCATATCCTCTCTTTTGTATATTGGGAACAGACAATTCTCTTTCTTTCTTTAGCTTGGCTTCGCGGACGAAGATTTATGGAGGGGGTAAATGTCCACGTCAGCTGCAGGCTCGTTTGTGGCTGAGAAGTCCGATGCGGGACAGACGGACACGGTTGCAGCGGTTGCAGGGGAAAATTGGTTGGTTGGGGTTGGGTGTTGGGTTTTTCCTCCTTTGCCTTTTGACAGTGAGGTGGGCTCTGCGGTCTTCTTCAAAGGAGGTTGCTGCCCGCCAAACAGTGAGACAATTCTAAACCTACTGTAATCAGCCAACTTTGCTACATACTGTGGCTGCCCCTTACTTACATTACTCTTTCCCTTCACCATGAGGTAAATATTAAATTGTTACATAGTACTGGATTCATGTATACAAATTGAATAGTACATAAGCATATATTCTACATATTTTCTATGATTAATTAACCCCTATATTCCAACACATCAGTGCGTAAGATCGCGTCTCCCTGGCTCGCATTGGGCATTCTCTCTTAAAATGTTCCTCCTTTTTACAATGGTAGCAAACTAATGCTCCTGTTTCCCAATTCCTACCGGGATTACCACGAGGTCCCGGGAACGGTCGTCGTCCCCGGAATTCCCCTCTACCCTTGCCCCTGCTCTGGTCTCTACTCTCCCACTCCCGGAGCTCCTCCCAATGTCCAGGAGCTGGCACACAGCCCATACCCTTTCCTTGCTGTCCCTCCACGACTTTCTTGACTACCTGCATCAAAATCTTAGCCTTTCCTTTCTGTTTATTGGGCATTCTCTCTTAAAATTACGCACCTTCGTACTAGTCAGGGGCACATTTACAAAACCGAGACCCCTCCCATGGGAACTTCCCGTAAAGGTCTCATTCAGCTAATTTCTGGCTTATCCTCTCCTTTATAATGTCGAGATTCCTGCTCTCCGGGAAATGAGTCAAAGGGTTCTGCCCTTCCCTCCCGGAGGATCTCACACTATTTTGAATCAAAGTCTCCTCCCTCTCTTGTCAATTGAGGTGGTAATCTAGTACTTTGTGAAAAGGTCATCATACCACCCCTACTTTCTTCTCCTTTCTTTAGCTGTGGGGGAGGAGGGGAAGGTGAAGAAAGGTAGAGCATAGGAGAGAGGGGAAAGATAGGAGCTGGCATAGGAGGAGCATAAGGTGGAGGAAGGGAATGTAACACATCCCATCCTTGTGTTTCAGGGACAAAAGGTTCCTCATCCTTCTTCTCCTTACATTCCTTTTCATTCAAAACCAGTTGATCAACAGATCCACTGAGCCAGCAGGGTGCATATTCTCTGCTCTCAATATTATCTCTTTGATTTTGATAGAGCCAGATGTTCAATGCCTGACACATCCAGTCCTCATCGGATCCGAACTTTGGCCAATATACCGAATTCCCTTTTATCCGGTTTTTTATCCCATTCCAGACAGCTATACCTGACCATGGTCTGTTTGTCTTTCCCACGGGTTTTCCCCACACCTCAATCAGATAGCATTAATCCTAATGGACTTTGCTTAGTTATCTGATTGTCCTGTCCTTCCTTAGGACTATTTCCCTTGCTACTCACACCTAACAGGTAAGTAAAATCTTACTGGGATCCAGTAGCTATTCCTAGCGCGCTTCCTTAACGTCCTCCTGTTGTTTGTTCTCAATACTTCTTCTCGGATATCACTCGCTTCATCCACTGACCAGTCACCCGCCGTCCGTGAGTCCAGCTGAATCAGCCGGGGTGCACCTACCCATGTCGTCGGGCACTCTGTCAGTGGAGGGAGTGGGATCCTGGACGATCCCCCATTTGTGAGAAACAGAAGTACCTTCACAGAATTTGCTCGAGACAAAAATTGAGAACAAAGAACATTTATTATACAACAATGCAAAGTTGAGTGCTTCCCCTTACCCTGGGAATACACACATACACTGGGGCTCACCCAACTTTTATACAGTTTATTTCAGTATAGAAGTACCCTCCCCCTTACATTCTTCTGCCTCCTGGATGAGTTTGGCATTAGACAATCCTGTCTGCCTACGTGCTGTTTCTGTGAACTTGGAGGACCAGGGGGTATCCTGTCTGTGTCCCATCATGTCATTGTTCTTATTCACACTTTCCCGACTCTCAGGGCTTACTAACTTCTTATATGCAGAACTTGCTAATTCTGTCTAAGGCTTTTACTAATTACATATACAGAACTTGCTGATTCTGTCTAAAAGGCTAGAAGACCCTTATCTTATTCAGACTAACTTTACTTCCTACATTCTGTTATCTATCCTTATCCTATTCATACTGGCTTTATTCATTACACATATATCCATACTAGTTTCCTTCATCTTTCATATTTTCATATTAGTTTTACTCATCTCTCACAAGAGGAATAGAGAGAGTAGGTAGTAAAATGTTTATTCCATGATGAGGTTGTCAGAGTTAAGAGGCTGTAGGTTTGTGAGGGGTGAGAGATTTAGAGGGGATTGTTTTCTTTCAATGGGTGGCTGGAATCAGGAATGTTCTACCTAAAGAAGAGAGAAGCTCACAAGATTTAAGAAGCATGTCGACAAGTCAGGGCAGCATGGACGTGTTGGGCCAAAAGGCCTATTTTATGCTGTGTGGCACTGTGACTGATTTCCGTCTATTCATTCCTGCATCCAGGCAAATGCCTTGTGCCCACTCATCTTGTTTCATTCTGCTGGAGGAAAATTCATAAAGCCTCCTTTCCATGTGAGTGACTTCTCTGCAGCTGTGAGCTATAAACTGGGAGGAGTGGCACCAACAGCAGCCGAGAATGATAGGACTTGGATGCTTCACTGGGCAAACTTCATTGACATATGAAGTTAAAGATCTCACTGCTGATGGAACTTCAGTGTTGCCTATATATTGATGTAATTTGGGCAGGTTTATGTGGAAAAGATTTATATGGAAATCATCTGGCAAGAAATGTGGACAAAGTTATCTTAATCCAGGATAACCTGATTTCCAACAAACCCGCACCATGCTGAGTGGATCTGTTAAGTTGCATCTGCACTGTGCCTTTGTGTGATTCAATCAGCTTGAGGAAAACCAACCACGGCTTCACTGTTTGACCTTAAAAAACCTTTATGTCAGGGGTGTCAAACTCAAATTCATAGAGGGCCAAAATTAAAAACTTGGACTAAGTCGAGGGCCGAACTAAATATTTATTGAAAATTTTCAACAACATCTGCATGTTTTCTCTTCTTTCAACATATGTAATGTTAAACTTTTTCTTATTAAAATAAATGTTTAATAATAGTTTTGGATAAACTCTTTCCAGAAGCATTAACAAATGAGAAATAAAATATTCAATAAATAATATTTCTCTATAGAGGATTTGTCAAATGTTGCTAGTGTGCTGTCGAATAGTAAAATCTGAGGGCTATTGAGAATGTGGGAGAATAACATGATTCCTGAAACAATCAAATGGGTGACTGATTGTGGGCATGAACTCTAGCAGGGTTATTTGCCATGCCCTTTTTCCATTGGTACAGATATCCTTTGATTTACACACTTTTCAAGTTTTATGCCTAATGAGCTTGCATCCAGGTGCAGGACCATTTTTAACCAGGAATCACTGTGACATGAAACTATTGGAAGATCGCTTTATCCTGAGATTAAAGTTCATAATACTTACTCAGGCCTGTGTGCGGGAGGGCGGGGTTTGCGGGCGATCGGGTTGGACAACGACAGTGCGGGGGCATTGGCTCTCGCTGCAGGGCGGCATCTCGGCGGATCAGCGGCCCCGTCACCGTGAGTCACGGGTCGGCCTGCGGCAGGGAGGGGGAGTGGTCAACGGTCCTGGCGAGGTCAGGCCCGAGGCCTCCGGTTCCGGGCGCTGGGAAGCGGCCTTGGTTTCCCCTGACACCGGCCAGGCCCCAAAACCAGAGTCCAAGGTGAGACCCTGCAACGTAAACAGAGGAGGTGGGGGCGATTAGCGGGCTGACACCAATGCATTCTGGGATTTATAGTATTAGCTGTGCATGCGCTATACTGGCGCGACGGCCAGCGGGCCACCTCTAATACATTTTTGAAATGATCTTGCAGGCCAAATATAATTATATCGCGGGCCAAATTTGGCCTGCGGGCCAGAGTTTGACATGTGTGCTTTATGTGGAAGATTTTTGAGGTCAGCACTAATAATTCCCCAGTGCTGCTCTAGATTGGTGAGCAATATGATGCTTCATGACATAACAAAGTGTCAGGCATGAACCAGAGCTATGGATTATGCTCTAAGAGTCATTTTTGCTCTATGAAGTGATCAAGTCTTGGAATGAGTTTGAATATCATGTGCATGCCAAGACTTCAAATGTAAGTACCAGCTATGTGCTCTTTTATTGTAGGGATATTGGAGGAAAATCTGCAAGGTGCATGTGGGGTTGCTTGGTAACTTGAGTCGAATAAGAGGCCCCAGATTCAGGTCAACAATGGTCACCTTGTACTTCTTAAAGGCTAGGTACACTATGTTCCTTCACAGCTAATTTCACATCTTACAGGGATAACAAGTTTCAGGTCTGCTTTGGGTATTCATTCATTTGCATTCTAAGATTCTAGTAACTCTTGCAAGCAATCCAAATGTCTTAACATCCAGGTGTGTGACATATATCCAATATTTAAAAAAATTACATACAGGCCCATGAGCCCTTGCTACCCAAATACACCAATTAACCTATAAATCCCATATGGTTTTGAAGGACTAGAGGAAACCAGAGCATCCGGAGGAAACATATGCAGACGTAGGGAGAACGTACAAACTCCTGACAGAAAATGCTGGATACAAACCTGGCTCTATAATAGCCTTGCATTAACTGCTATTCTAACTTTTACATTTCACATTTTAAATTTAAATTTAATATAAATTTTTAAATTTTGATATACAGCACGGTAACAGGCCCTTTTGGCCCACCAGGCCGTACTGCCCAATTACACCCAATTGACTCTTAAGCCCCCGGTATGTTTTACAAAAACTTAAACACTCAATTATCCATTTTCTCACAAGGAATCTTTTACTGAAGCAAGGTTCACAACATATCATTGTGTGGCTTCCTTTTACCATTATATTCTCATATATGGACTTACAGATATAGGCTCCAATCGGTCACCTCATTAATTTGATGTCATCAGTCAAAAACAAAGAAAAAAAATGAAATAAACCATAAACAGAAACTGGTTTGTGGCTTCAATTTATGCTTCCTTTCACGCAACCCTCCTTTGAGTTGCATAAATGAGACAAAACATAATGGCTCTATTACCTGAAACTTGATTTATTTGTGGAACTCACAGGTCTTAACTGAGAAATGAAAAATAAAAGGAAAGAGAAAAGATAAAAGTATTTATTGCTGAGAGTGTCGATGGACCCCTCCAGAATCTTTCACCATGAATGCCCAAAAGAGACAAAGCCTAGAGTTCTCATCAGGTTGTAAGTGTTGCTAAATCTCATAATAAAGACCAAAAGCTGTTTAGCTAAGCAGGCCATGTTGTGTATTTTGTTTATTGGGAGTGACTCCATTACAGAGCTAACTGCTTAAACTCCGCGTGACTGCAAAACTGCCCTTGCCCTCGACTCGCTGGCCCTGCAGGTGCATCTGGACTCACAGGCATCAGCGGTCACAGGCCCCAGGAGAAACATGCATAGGTGCAAGGCCGCAACAGTTTCCCCCTCAACGTCCAAGTTATGCAAGGTGGTGACTATCTGGCTTTGTCCTGCCACATAGCGGTTTGCCTTGAAACCATTTGGTACTAAAGTGTGGGTGACCATTGACAGGATGGGCTGGGGTCTTGTGACTTTGTTGGTTTGGTGGGTGACGTAGTTCATTGTTTTTTTTAATTTTTCAAATTTCAGATTATTTAATGATAAAACATAATTTTTCCAGGTGCTTAAATAGAATTAAAAAATATTTTATTTAAAAATTTTCTCTATACATATAGACAGTCACAAAATATAAAAAATACAAATATAAAAAATAAAATTATATACTTCATGATGGTTAAATCCCCCACTCCCACAACCCCCTCACACCCTAGAAACCCCCCAAAAAAATAGAAGAATGGAAAAAAGGAAAGGAAAGGAAGAAAGAAAATAGAAAGAATTGCCAAGAAAGTGCCACTCACTACACAGATCCCCAATATGTATTCTATTTAATTTTTTGGAGAAAATTAACGCAAGTTCCTAGGATTAGGAAGACATCTACAAATTTATATATGAAATTTTCAATGCGGGCGCCAAGTTTGCAAAAATATATATTTATTTCTTAAATTATATGTAATCTTCTCAAGGGGAGCACAGCTTTGCATCTCATTATACCATCGTGCCATACCTAAATGGGAATCAGATTTCCAAGTAAGTGTAGCTATACATTTTCTTGCCATTGCTAATGCTACTTTGACAAAATCTGTTTGGTGTTTAGATCATTTAAATTTAGGTCTTGTCCCTACGATATTCCCCAATAAAAAATAATTCTGGATTTTGTGGAAACTTAATTCCTGTAACCTGTTCTAAAAAAATTTCTAAATCTATCCAAAAAGATCTTATCTTGGGACATGACCAAGTCAAATGTAGAAAAGTACCTACCTTCTCGCCACATCTAAAGCATTGATCTGATAAATATGACTTCACCCTATTTAATTACTGTGGCGTGAGATATAATTGATGTAAAAAAACTGTATTGAACCAACCTGTACCTTATGTTTATTTGTCATACTATCCCAACAAAGATCAGACCAATTTTGTTCATCATTTCTAGCATTTAAATCTGATTCCCATCTCTGTCTAGACTTATGAACCCCTGGCTTAGGAGTTCCCATTTGAAGTAAAAGATATATGGCAGAAGTAAATTTCTTTTTATTTCACTTTCACATCAGAATCTCCACATCACTTCACTTTGGTTGTAATATTTTTGGGCCTAATTTATCCCTTAAATGTGCTCTTAATTGAAAATAACAGAAGAGTGTGTTATTAACTATTCCAGTCCATTGGTTCTTGATGTATGCTGGCTTTAAACCAGTGGTTTTCAAATTGTCCCCCTAAACCCACATTCCACCTTAAGCAATCCCTATGCCTTACATGGTCTGGGATTAGTAAGCGATTTCTTAAGATGATATGTGAGTGGAAAGAAAAAGGTTTGAAAACCACTATTTTAATTATAAATGTTGACTTGTTATGTGCACCGTTTCATAACTCCAAAGGAATTGGGCCAATGACAATTTTTCTCAAGCAAAATATTTCAGTAACAATTGAGTCTAGAGCAGTGGTTCTCACCCTTCCATTCCCACTCACATACCACCTTAAGCAATCCCTTACCGATCACAGAACACTTATGGTTTAGGGATTACTTAAGGTAAAATGTGAGGTTAGAGGCGCAGCTTGAAACTACTGCTTTAAACGGTTGACACACACAGTGTCAGTCTTTCTGTTCTGATAGATCACAAAACTTTGGGGTTGGCGTTGGATGACTATCGTATGCTTGCTGAAGATAAAGACGAATGGCGTCACGTCGAACCAAGACATTGTAAGTCGACTGGCAAATAGACCATTGTAGTTGCTTGCCGCGTTAGATTAGGCCTGAGTAACTGCATTGTTGCTGTAGTAAGTCGATGTAATTGGCAGGATCATGTGGTCTGGCCGCAGTGGCTGATTCGACAAATTTCCCGGGAATGTCAGAGTGGTGGCATGGACCATTTCTGCTACTGAACATCCTAGGTCTGCTTTTATTGCTCTACGAATGCTGAGCAGGACCGTGAGCAACCATTTGCTCCACTGGGATCGCATCTCCCCCAGTTGTCAATGGTGTTTTTAGTTAACAGTGGAAACAATCGTTGAGACTGTTTGCTTGTGAATGGTAAGCTGTCATCTGAATCCAGTTGGTGTCCAAAAGATCGATAAGTGCTCAGAAGAGCGCCGTCTAAAATTGTGATCCTTGCTCTGATAAAATCATACCTGGGGTACCAAAGGCTGAAACACATCTGTCAATGAAATCCCAGGTTACATTCCACCTGGAGATGTTGGTATCTTGCTATCTTGTAGTCCGATCTTTGCAGGTGAGAAAGTAAGTGTAACCATTCAATGGTGGCAGTGGATTAACCAGATCACTTCAGACATGCTGTGATCTGGCAAGCAGGTCTTCGCCTATCATCTGATGTCATGCTTGACGTGTGGCCAGGTGAAATCTTCAGTGACCAGCTTGATCATCGCTTTATTGTCTGGATGAGAGAGGTTGTGGAGCACACTGAAGGCTTCTTGATACATCGCTATGGGCACACATGGTCGGCTTGCATGTCACATGCTATCATCTCACTCTTGTCACTAGTGCACAAGTCTTTGAGTTTGAGAGTTCATTCATTTTGGTGGTACTGGATGAGCTCAGGATCAGTGGATTGTGAGTGAACCAATGCATTAAGATCGACATGTCATGTGAAGAATATCTATGGTGAGTGAGAGTGAGGCGTTGAGCCTCTGATGCATGAGCATGGTGGCATGGGTGAAAGTTTTCCTCACAGTGTTGAAGGCCTCAATTGCATTCTCGGGTAAATACAACGGTTTCTGGGTAGTCGATTTGTCTGAATCTTTGGTCCACGATAAGAGGGTCCTGACAGCATTTGGTCAGAAATGGCGGTAGAAAGTCATCATTCCCAGATACCATCATAATTGGGTAAACGAGGTTGGAATGGGGTAGTTTTGAATTTCCTGCACCTTTGACTCTTCCAGCAAGATACTGATCTCCATCACTCAATGCCCCAAAAAAATGAGTTCACTTGCACCAAAAATGCATTTTATTGGGATGATTACAATCCCATATTTGTCAAGACGCTGGAACAGTATCATGAGACGGTTCCTGTGGTCTACTTCATTGGCGCTCATTACCAGAACATCATTAATGTATGCATTGGCAAAATCAAGGCCCGAAAGAGCGTGGTCCATGAATTGTTTGAATGATTGGACTGCATTCCGCACGCCAAACGATATCCATAGAAATGGAAACATGCAAAATGGTCTTAACAGCTGGCATGGGAATATCTACTGGCTCAACCAGGATTTGGTAATAGGTGTGCACAGGTTTGACCTTCATGAACACCCGCTTGGCCATAGGTTTGCTGAGAAATGAAGGAAATTGTATCAATCTGGGATGGTGGCGTTATTCAGGTCTCCACATAGCTGCCAATCTCCAGAAGACTTCTTTGGAACAATGTATAGGGGTGATGCTCAGCTGTCAGATTGTCAGACTATCCAAGCTCCTCCATATGATCAGACTCAGCTTTCACAACCTTTATGCGATCTGGGGAAAGCCTATGCACTCATGCAGAAAAATGGGGACCGCAGGTCTGGATGTGGTGGGTCACTGCATGCTTGACGTCATTGAGGCAGTACAAAGGAATTACCAGGAGAGGGAACTGTTTGACCAACTCCCAGTATGGGCAGGAAGACAAGGTGATTTGTTACTTATCTGTGCACATGTACAGCAATCTATTAAATGGAAATTCTTTAAATACATGAGCAGGGAAAAGTGTGAAAGAAAATCCGTGCTGACGATGGGTTTTGAAACATTCACAATAGTGAAAAATCCACCAAAATGTTTTCTGGAGGCCAAAATCAAGCATCACTGACTTCTGGCCAAATGACTGGATGTTTAAATTGTTTGTGGTGGCAAGAAAGCATCCAGGGTTAGGGTGATGGCGCTTTTGGGGAGTGGGAGAAACAACAGATATCTCCGCGCACGAGTCGAGGAAATATTGTTTGCCCGAGAGATGGTCGTTGAGGAAAAGGCAGTGGCTGGTTGGCCCACAGGCAGCAGTCATCTCTACTGCTAGGCTTCATCATTTCCCGGGTGCCATTGGTCGAAGGAGCAAGGAGGGTGGCACGACCAGGCTGCTGCACCATATTTCCATTTTCCAGCAAATGCATTGGGCGCCGCTTCTGCCCCGTACCCGACCCACAGGATTTTGAGTGAACTGGAAATGGGTATGGATCCTCTGGGAACTTGTGCAGTTAGCTCTGATTTTTGTTGTTTCAGCTCTTTCTTCTCTGTCTTAATGGTTGTTGTATTGACCACATTTACTGCGTATATCTGCATTGCCAGTGTCAACCTGTTGATGCTGGCTGATTGAATGATGCCTATCAGATTACCCTGAGCCTGCACAGGCATGCAGCAAAGGAACTTCTGTTTCTAGACATTGCTGTTGATCCTCATCACTGGCTAGCCTGCACCATCTCTGCACCATTTGTGATGGCCTCCGATCACCAAGGATTCATGTTCCAGGAGCTCCGCAATCCAGGCTTGACTTGAGCCATCAAGATGTCTGCTTTAAGTGTGTCATATAATGCCATTTAATTAGGACTAAGCAACACGTCTTCTGGTTGACAAGCGATATAATCTGGAAGATGAGTGGCGAGAAAGCCAAACTTCGTCCTCTGGTTTAGTGACATTGAGCGAATGGAACCATGCCTCCAGGATTGAAAACCATTCTCGTGCACTGCTTATAAAAATGGTGGGGATGTCAAATTTGGCTTCCTCAACTGCCACCACATCTATGGTCAGCCATTTCCATACATGCAAGGAAGTTTTTGTGTAATAATGAGGTCATCAGATGTAGGTGTTGCTAAATCTCACCACAAAATAAAGAGTAAAATGTTAAAAAAGAAGTCATGGTATTTGCCTCAGAGGTGGAAACTTCAGCATCAATGTTCCACAGACCTTGTGGTGAGGCTTAGGATGAACTTTCTACCTGCCTTGACAGTCTCTCTGTACAAATTCTGAAGTCAGGGTCATTTAAATTTCCCTCGAGAGCTACCACACTGATTGTGTGTAGACAGATAGCTGAGCAAAATTTCAGATTGTCCACAATGATTACCTAACAGGAGGATTTACATTGCTAGGATGAAAATAAACTGGAGCTGAGCACCATCTCACACTTCGATGTCAAGACCCATAGCAGGCCACCCCATAGGGATGAAATATCTTCCTTAATGCTACCCCAGCTATTGGCATTTGTTATAGAATGGGAGAGTTTGGGGTATTGGCAACATTCCTTCTGAAGCAGATCCTCTGCATCAGGTGAAAATTGCCTAATTTAACTGTTTCTCAGTGTTCCTCATTGCAGTCTCAAATTTGACGCATTACACCCTGTAGCACTCATTGTTGAGTTTAACAACTGCTTTGTCAAAATGGGCCAGTTCTGATATAATGTAATCAACATGTTACATTAGCATGTAATTTCAGAGATGCTGCCTGACCTGCTGGGTACATCAATATCCTCTTTTATTTCAAAATTCCAGTAAATGTAATGTTCTGTTTCTCACAGTTCCCATAATATTCTTCCTCTCTCCGCTATCCTCATTCATCCCCCTCCATTTAACCAGACAAATCAATTGCAAATAACTAGAGTTTTCATTTACTGTATCTCACAGGTAGCAGCAGTATCACCATGTTATTCAACATTGCTTAGTCTCTGCCCAGACATTTTCTTTATTCTCTCCACCTCAATGATGGAAAAGCCTTTAGAAACATCGATGTGGGTCAAGATTAACAGAGGGAAAATGGAATAATTATATCAAGCCAGAGGCATTTAAACAGATACATGAAAAGGCAGGAAATAGAAAGATACAGACCATGTGTGCAACAATCAAATTAGATTAGCATCATGGCTAAAGGTTGAAAATGTTAAAGATTCCATTATTGTCACATAAATACTACATTTAGAATGTAAAGTACACTAAATTCTTTAACTTTGTCTACCATAAGAAAAACAGAGAATCGCCACTTTGTCCAGTGCCCCTCACAGAAATGAGGCCCCAGTGAGGAACGAAATCACAACCCCTGGTTTACAAGACTCTTGGCACAAAGAAGAAAAGCTGATGGACATGCTGCTGTGCTATACTCTTCTTCAAGATTCAAGATTCTTTTATTGTCATGTAATAAAACAGAAATTATAATTTTTCACAAAATGTCCTTTGGTCTACTGAAAGGCAGGCAAAGATTTGCCACTGGCAGAAATTGCCTGACGTTCCTTACAGTCAGAGAAAGAGAAGCAAAAGAGAGTTCTCCCAGAGTTATTGAGTGCCCATAGATTTGGCTCCAACACTCCTGCAGCCTCTGCAGCCACACAGAATCCACTCCAAATCCTCGGCAACCCAAAATTTGGAAATGGCCACCCTGCCTCCAATTCTAGCCCTTGAACTTTGATCTCCACACTATTTTCTACCTCCTCTGATCCTTGTCTCTTAACTCTTTGCACAAAGCGTGGCTCAATAGACTAAACTTGGAAGTCTTTGCTTCTATTGTTGAACGTCCTGCAACTAGAGCTTTAAGCAGAGAGGAAGCCACAGATGCCAGGGTGTCCAAATCAGTTATATCTGACTTGCTACAAATTTGGTTTGTAATGAAAAAAACCATCTCTGCAGTCTGCATTCCCATTGATCCTGATTTCACTTAAGGACGTGGTCCTCGTGAGCAGCATCACACAAAGTGCTGGAGGAACTCAGCAGGCCAGGCAGCATCCATGGTCAGCAATAGTCAATATTTTAAGCTGAAAACCCTTCACCAGGATCTTTTTATTTTTAATCATTACTTTCTGATTTATGTGCTTTATCTTAATTACAGTTGTTAGCTCAATAAACATTTCCACCAAAATAAATGTAATTTAAACATTGTTTCAAATAAAATTTTTGCCAGTTGACCTGAAATGCCAACTCACTGATTTTACCTCCTTAGATACTACTTGAGCATTTCCACCATTTTCTGTTTGGTTTTTACCGAAGTCTACGTCAGATAATTGGGGTAATTTCCTAAGTCTTACTTTAATCATCAGTCTGAATGTGAAACTGAGAACTCATTTTAATTTGCCTTTGCCTCTATATTTCATTTCAGTATATGAATATTCTTACTCCAAGGACCTGAAGAACACACATTTTTGATGTGTCAGACTGATGTTATGTACAGCACTATCATGTAATGTTTACAGGTCATCAGAAAAGAATTTTCCACATTGGTCAAAAGTTAGACTGTGTCATACTAAGAATCACGAAGTAAAGAGAAACCTCTGACGGGAACTGCATAAAAAGCTCCCATATTGCCAAGCTTTTGTTATGCTGATCAACGGGTAAGAATTCTGATCTGAAAGGAACTCTTCCCTTGGCAGGTGCTAGCATCTTTTAAGCTGATGGAAAATTGAGGAAGACTTATTATGGCTTAGAGTCCTGCGTAAGATAGAAGTGTAGAATGGTTTGTTATCTTGTACGTGAGGCAGGGTCCAGTTCAATCAGTAGAAGTATCTTATATTGGGAATGTTTAGTGATTCAGAAGTACTGGGGGAAAATTGACATTATTTCTCCCACTGACTTAAATCTCAAAATATGTATTTTGATTTGTCACTTTGCAGCTGCCTCAATGTATCTAAAAACTGTTAAATAAATGCAACATTTGGCAAATATAAAAGAAGGTATTTACTTGTGATGAATAGTTAGCTATAAAAATAGGAAGTGCAATAAAATACAGTTATTCTGCACAAGATCAATATAGACGTTCAACATAGATGGTCCAGTGTATTGCAATCCAAATATACTTAATTCTATGATTAGTTCAAGTTCATACTCCCATTATACCTGGTGCAGTGAGGATCCATCTCATGAGGTGACCAGCAAGTCAACTCTACATGCATACTGCAGAACAAAGTAGAAGTATGAGCATGTTATAGTCTGCGGTGTTACCGTGAAAAATCAACTAGGACATAACAAGGCCAGGATTGCGACAAAATTGTGAGGCTGTGCTGAAGAACTGTTTTTAAGCCTGTTGGTGTGCAATTTCATACTCTTGAAACTCCTCTCTAATGAGAGAAGGGAGAAGATAGTGTGGCCGAGGGGGGAGGGTGGCTTTTTCAGTATGTTGGCATTGAGATTCAAGGTTAAATAGATGATGTTTTGATATATTTGACAAATCCAGAACAATCATTGCTGCATTTGTGGGAACATTTATTACAATATGGAACATTATCTGGATACAAGGTCATTTGGGATAAGAGTGAAATTTTGCCAGTTGGAGAAGGAGATTATTCAGAATATAAAAATATTATTAAATTAAATGGTCTGATTAAAATTAAATATTTAAGAATAATTGTCAATGTTGATGATCAATCTTTATATAAGTTAAATTACATTCCTTTATTAAAAAAGACTAAAGCAGATTTAATTAAGTGAAAAGATCTCCTGTTAACTTTAATTGGCTGAGTTAACTGTATTAAGATGAATATTTTTCCTAGAATTCAATATTTATTTCAATCAATACTGTGTTCTCTTTCAAAGGGATTTTTTCAGGATTTAAATAAAGCTATGAGAGAATTTTTATGGAAAGGTAAATTACCGCGTGTAGCATTATATAAACTTACTTGCAAGTATGTGTTAGGTGGGCTTCAATTACCCCATTTTCAAAATTATTATGAAGCAGCCCAGTTGAAATTTATTAGTAGACTGATGGATTTGGACCAACCCCTGAGTTGGGTTAAAGTTGAGATGGCTTGTATTTCTGAAGTTGAGGAGCATCAATTTATATTTCGATGGAATGTAAATTTGTTGCGGGAATATAATATGCTGATATTAAAACATCTATTAAAGGTATGGACTAAAAAAAAATAATATTTTAGGATCAAAAGGTAAATTGTCAATTTTAACCACATTATATAACAATCAGGTTATTCCTTTTTCAATGTTTAATAATCATTTAAAGAGTTGGGACTCTAAGGGTATAAAGATGTTACAGGATAGTTTTGTGAAAAGACAGTTTCTTTCAATCAATTGAAAGAGCATTTTGATATTGCTTAAAATTCTTTGTTTGTTTATTGTCAACTTTGAGCTTTGGTGAAAGATATGTATGGTTGAGAGATGATTTTACCTGTATTGACGGAATTCGAGTCTTTGATTTCTTCTACACCAAATAAGGGTTATATTTCTGTTATGTACCAAGTATTACAACTTCTGATGAAATGGTGCAGCCGAGATAGGTAAACTGGTTGACCGTTTTGAGTTTTGTGTGCCCGATGGAGATGTGGGGGGGCTGGTAATCATGGTGGGGAGCTGGCTGATGGAGGACCTCAGTTTTCTTCAGGCTGACTTCCAGGCCAAACATTTTGGCAGTTTCCGCAAAGCAGGACGTCAAGCGCTGAAGAGCTGGCTCTGAATGGGCAACTAAAGCGGCATCGTCTGCAAAGAGTAGTTCACGGACAAGTTTCTCTTGTGTCTTGGTGTGAGCTTGCAGGCGCCTCAGATTGAAGAGACTGCCATCCGTGCGGTACCGGATGTAAACAGCGTCTTCATTGTTGGGGTCTTTCATGGCTTGGTTCAGCATCATGCTGAAGAAGATTGAAAAGAGGGTTGGTGCGAGAACACAGCCTTGCTTCACGCCATTGTTAATGGAGAAGGGTTCAGAGAGCTCATTGCTGTATCTGACCCGACCTTGTTGGTTTTCGTGCAGTTGGATAATCATGTTGAGGAACTTTGGGGGACATCCGATGCGCTCTAGTATTTGCCAAAGCCCTTTCCTGCTCACGGTGTCAAAGGCTTTGGTGAGGTCAACAAAGGTGATGTAGAGTCCTTTGTTTTGTTCTCTGCACTTTTCTTGGAGCTGTCTGAGGGCAAAGACCATGTCAGTAGTTCCTCTGTTTGCGCGAAAGCCGCACTGTGATTCTGGGAGAATATTCTCGGCGACACTAGGTATTATTCTATTTAGTAGAATCCTAGCGAAGATTTTGCCTGCAATGGAGAGCAACGTGATTCCCCTGTAGTTTGAGCAGTCTGATTTCTCGCCTTTGTTTTTGTACAGGGTGATGATGGTGGCATCACGAAGATCCTGAGGCAGTTTACCTTGGTCCCAACAAAGCTTGAAAAACTCATGCAGTTTGGCATGCAGAGTTTTGCCGCCAGCCTTCCAGACTTCTGGGGGGATTCCATCCATACCTGCTGCTTTGCCACTTTTCAGTTGTTCGATTGCCTTATATGTCTCATCCAGGGTGGGAACCTCATCCAGCTCTAGCCTTAGGGGCTGTTGAGTGAGCTGGAGCAGGGCGGAATCTTGGACTGAGCGGTTGGCACTGAAAAGAGATTGGAAGTGTTCTGACCATCGGTTGAGGATGGAGATCTTGTCGCTGAGGAGGACTTTGCCGTCTGAGCTGCGCAGCGGGCTTTGGACTTGGGGTGAGGGGCCATACACAGCCTTTAGAGCCTCGTAGAAACCCCTGAAGTCGCCAATGTCTGCGCTGAGCTGGGTTCGTTTGGCGAGGCTAGTCCACCACTCATTTTGGATCTCCCGGAGTTTGCGCTGAAGATGGCTGCATGCGCGACGGAAGGCTTGTTTCTTCTCTGGACAGGACGGCTTTGTAAGGTGAGCCTGGTGGGCAGCTCGCTTCTTTGCCAGCAGCTCCTGGATTTCCTGGCTGTTTTCGTCAAACCAGTCCTTGTTTTTCCTGGAGGAGAAGCCCAGTACCTCTTCAGTGGATTGCAGTATGGTAGTCTTCAACTGATCCCAGAGGGTTTCAGGGGATGGGTCCGTGAGGCGGGTTGCATCGTCGAGCTTTGCTTTGAGGTTTGCCTGGAAGTTTCCTCTCACTTCGTCTGACTGCAGGTTTCCAACATTGAACCTCTTTCTGGGGGCTTTATTGTTCCTGGGCTTTGGCTTGAAGTGAAGGTTGAGCTTGCAGCGAACCAGCCGGTGGTCAGTGTGGCATTCCGCGCTAGGCATGACCCTGGTGTGGAGCACATCTCGTTTGTCACTTTCTCGCACCAGGATGTAGTCCAGGAGGTGCCAGTGTTTGGATCGGGGATGCATCCAGGTGGTCTTAAGGCTGTCCCTCTGCTGAAAAAGGGTGTTTGTAATGACAAGCCGCTGTTCTGCGCAGAGCTCCAACAGGAGGCGCCCATTGTCGTTGCACTTGCCGACGCCATGCTTGCCCAGGATTCCTGGCCAGGTTTCTGAGTCTTTGCCGACACGAGCGTTGAAGTCGCCCAGGATGACAACCTTTCATCAGATGCAAGGATCGACAATGAGATAGACAACAGACTCGCCAAGGCAAATAGCGCCTTTGGAAGACTACACAAAAGAGTCTGGAAAAACAACCAACTGAAAAACCTCACAAAGATAAGCGTATACAGAGCCGTTGTCATACCCACACTCCTGTTCGGCTCCGAATCATGGGTCCTCTACCGGCACCACCTACGGCTCCTAGAACGCTTCCACCAGCGTTGTCTCCGCTCCATCCTCAACATCCATTGGAGCGCTTACATCCCTAACATCGAAGTACTCGAGATGGCAGAGGTCGACAGCATCGAGTCCACGCTGCTGAAGATCCAGCTGCGCTGGATGGGTCACGTCTCCAGAATGGAGGACCATCGCCTTCCCAAGATCGTGTTATATGGCGAGCTCTCCACTGGCCACCGTGACAGAGGTGCACCAAAGAAAAGGTACAAGGACTGCCTAAAGAAATCTCTTGGTGCCTGCCACATTGACCACCGCCACTGGGCTGATAACGCCTCAAACCGTGCATCTTGGCGCCTCACAGTTTGGCGGGCAGCAACCTCCTTTGAAGAAGACCGCAGAGCCCACCTCACTGACAAAAGGCAAAGGAGGAAAAACCCAACACCCAACCCCAACCAACCAATTTTCCCCTGCAACCGCTGCAATCGTGTCTGCCTGTCCCGCATCGGACTTGTCAGCCACAAACGAGCCTGCAGCTGACGTGGACTTTTTACCCCTTCCATAAATCTTCGTCCGCGAAGCCAAGCCAAAGAAAGACCAAGTATTACAAGACAATATGGGTAAACTGGAATGGGAGAGGTCTAAGCTTAAATAGGAAAATGATTTAGCCTTTGTTTTTCCTGAAGACTATTGGGCAGATACGCGTCATGGTAGTGTTACTAAATTGACGAATGTGCGGTATGGAATGGTTAATTATAACTTTTTACATCAGTTTTATTTAACCCCAGAGAAAATGAAAAAATATGGTTTTAGTAATTCGGACTCTTGTTTTAGATATGGTGTATGTACTGGTACTTTTTTACATGCTGTTTGGTCTTGTGTTCATATACAACCATTTTGGCAAGAAATTAGGTTAACTTTGGAAAAATTATATGACATTAAGTTACCACTAGATCCATCTATTTTCTTAATGGGTTATATGATTCCTTTAAAGGGATTAGGGTTGGATAAATTTCAAATTGCATTTTTACACTTAGCATTGTCTGTAGCTCGAAAATGTGTAGCAAGTACATGGAAAGATAACAGTAAATAATATAATGTGGTGGCAAAATGAATTGAAAGCTTGTATTATTATGGAAAAAAATGCATATAATCTGCATGACAATTATTCTTTTTTTGTTAATAAGTGGTTACCATATTTGGAATATATGCATTTATGTGTATTTTGATTTATTATATATTCTTAATTTCTGTTTATATATTTTTGGCTCTCCTTAAGAGAGCTGGCTGATGGAGTGGGAGGGTGGGTGGGGACTCATTTTTTTAAATATATTTTTTCTTTTTTTCTGTTTTTTTAATTTATCTATATATATATATATATATATATATATAGATATACATATATATATAAAATATATATATAAAATATACATATATATATATAAAATATATATATATATATATATATATATATAAATACATATATATATAAAATATAAAATATATATAAAATTGTCTTTATGGAATGTATGCTGTATTATTACTAATGATCTTTCAAATAAATAAAGTTTTTTAAAAAAGGTCAAATAGACAAAACTAGTACTTAGAGAGGAGGGAATAAAGATGACCAGAATATGAAGATGCAGGTCAGAGGGGCCTGGAAAATCTCAAAACTTTGCATGAACTGGATGTACTGCCAATCAAGGCTTAAAAGGTTTTCCCTCCATATATGAACAACTGTTTCTCTTTTTTCAGGTAAATATTAAATTGGCTTTTCAAAATAATTTTTCGAGTCCTCTTCAATGGTTTGTGCCAGAGATTTCCATATTGTTCCTCACTATTTAGGTTAAATCATCCAGCTGTGGAATTATGAAAGATGTGCCTAGGTGTGCACAACTGATCCTGTTTGATTGCACTCATGGGACAGTGTCCTCATTCTCTGTTAGTAGTGAGGAATTTTGGATTATATGTTCTAAGTTTCCAGACATCTCTGAGAAGGCCAAAATTTATTGCCTTTCATAATTACCCTTGAGAATATGGTGAGTTCTGGAGCCCAGGTCATCAATTTACAGCTCAGATATTGTCTGATCTCATAACCTTTGCTTAATTGTCCAGAATTCGGTGACAAATTACATTTGTTTCAGCAATATGATCCATTGGCTATTTTAACACTTTTTTAAAATATCTCTCAGTCCTTCTAGTCTTTTACTTCATTTGTTTCAAGTAAAACTATCCTGATAGAGTCCTCATGAAGCTAAAAAATCTGCTCAGGTTTTGAAAATGCTGATATTTAAAACTCACTGCTGCCACAAACTTAAAACCAATTCAGAAAATTACTGGTGATCGAAGGTCAAACAGGTACATCACAACATGTCATAAAACTTTTAACTCTGGATGATGGGTGGCTTATCTCAGCCTTGCAAGTCCAAGCCTCCACATTTAATTTCTTTTCTGATCTCTGTCTCCTCTTGCACCTTTCTCTCTTCTGTTTATGAGAATGGTGAAAAGTCTGGGGCTCTCCTCTACTAATTTGCATTATACTTTCATTCTACGCTTGAGGATGGGAAAAATTTTGAAGGCTTCCTTGTCATGGCTCAACAGGCCTGAGGTAAAAGATGGCCTACACTTGCTTCCGAGTGATACATAAGATGGTTTGATTGTAATTTAATACATAAATGAGCAGAAGAAACTCAGCAGGTCATGCAGTTTTCTTTATGCCTGCTTTTAACTCATACCTTCCTCAAGCCCAAAACATTGGTTATGTACTTTTATCATATATTTATTTGTCACTAATTTAATGTCCATCACCATTCAGAACTAGATGTGGTGGAATTGCAGAACATTGATTTAATCCTTTGGCTATGAGATTACTTATTCTGTCTTTGCATGCTGTTTTGCTTGCTTTGTAGACATGATTTCTTGTATTGCAGCCTTACTGAATTGGCATGTAATTTTAAGCATTTTCAGTGGTTCTTTTGGCATGCCTTTCTGTATTTCAGTGGAACAAGATTGACCCCTGGGCTTGCTAATAATGATACAATGGAGGATGTGCCATGCCATGAGGCACAGATTGTGTGGTGTGCATTTCTGCTTGTGTTGTTGGTCTTCAGTGCTTTGAGGATGCACAGTTTTGGGCTGCCAGATTTGTTCTGAGTCTATCCAAAACAACACAATTATAGCAATGCACAAGATGATGGAGGGTGTTTTTCAAGTGAAGGTTACGCGATCAATAACCACAAGCAGGCTTGAAGTGAGTGATGAAATGCTTTAATAACCTGAAATGTCAGGCACGTCTCTACATGCTGCTGGTCCGGATCCAAAGCTGGTTTGGAGGGAGGAGACTAGGGCTATCAGCCTTTATTGGGAACCTTACAGGAAGGAGTTACAGGGTCAGTGGTGGGCTACCTTGTACAGTCTAGTGAGGGTCACCTCCTGCACTGTCGTGTTCCACCACATATTTTTCATAAGGATTTGCCTGGATCATTACCGATGTGTTTATGGACTCATATATCCAGCATTGGTAAATTAGTGAGGATGAGGTAAAATATGTTTATCCCCTCTTGTTGGTTCTCTCACCATTAGCTGTGGCCTGTTCCTGTTCTGTGTTGTGTAACTTTTTAAAGATTAAGAAAATTTAAAACTTTTCATCTACGTGAAATAAGCAAAAGGTTGACGCCAACAGATTCCTCCCACTGGTGTGATCAAGTAGAAGTATTAGTTTACAAAGGGCAGGTCACTTATTCATTATAATAGGTTATAAAGGTAACAGGATCTATACACATCACTCTAATGGAGTATTCATTTTCTTTTTGTATCACAAACTAGGATATACATGTGCCCCGGGTAACAGAGCTATATCCTTTTCAGATTTACAGATATCAAGATATCATGATTATCAAAAAAACATTTGTTGATTGGATAAGCGTTAAATGGAATTCTGAAAAGCATGTCAGTAAAAAATTTTTAAAAACACGTAATGTCCTTCACATGCTATCATCTTGTGAGAAGAAATATGTTTGCATGTGACTTGAGAAAGAAACAAGACTATTAAAAGAAGAGGGGGAAGGTGGAAGTTAGGAGAAAATGATATCTTGAAACCATCTACTATGTGGGTCACTAACATTTTTTAGGAGCCACTTTTCACTGGGTGAATTATAAACCATAGGTATGGGCTGAGCAGGGTGTTCAGCATTGCCACCCCTCTCTTTAATCCTTGTGAACAGCCTGCTGTAGTTACCATACTCAGTGATCGCAGATTATCACACAAATGCAAAGCCTTGTTTTTCATATAAATCAAGGTTCCAAAGAGGTAATTAGGCCAGAAATTGCACTTTTACTGGCGAGGTTGATTGAGATTACAAAGTGAACATTCATACAATGTATCCAGGCATCCTTCTGGAATAGTTGGAATTTCCCAAACTGCAGATACTTTGTATCTGCAATACATGTTTCACTGTATTGAAACATTGAAAGATAGAGAGCACTTAAAACTATAAGGTACCAGGCTATTCAGAATATCTTCTGGATATGATATGAACATCTTCAAATCTCAGCAAGACTAACTTAATCTCTGCTTCTTCTCTCCCCATTTTGCATGTTTTTGATTGTTGCCTCTGTATAGCCAAATTAATTTGTCCTTTCATTCATTTTCCTGCTAATCTCTCTTGAGCCCATCCATGCTTCATTCACTAAAACTTGGGATCCTGGAATCCAGAGCTATGTGTTTCTCTTGCATTAATAAACTACATTAACCTCTCTTCTTCGTCTTCTCACCTGCAACTGTCTCGAAGTCATGGACTGAGATTTGAACCATTAATTCAGTTACCTCAGAGCTTCCTTCCTTTCTGTAGCCACCAGCCAAATCTCCTTCTATTTGAGAGAAATGCACTAAACTTACAATTCCAATTCATCATCCCATTCCCACAAATTTCTGATTATGTACATTCCCTGTTTGGCACAGTGCTAGATGATTTGAGGATCAGTCTTGATTTTTTTTAAGATGACATATTTGGGAAATTTTTCACATTGTTGGGTTGATGCAAGTGTAACTGTAGTGCAACAGTTTGATTAGAGGTACAAGGTAGTTCTGGAGCATGGGTCTTCATTAGTATAGCTGGAATGTTGTCTGTTTCTATAACTTTTGCAGGATCTTCTGATCTCAGCAGTTTCCTGATGTCATGTGGAGTGAATCATATTAGCTGCTGACCACTTTTTGGGATGATGGGGATCTGAGGAAGAAGCAGAAGTTGGACGCTGCAATCTGATGAAGCAGGATAATGGAGGAAATACAGCAGGAGATTAAAAGAATTTTAATCTTAGTATTTTTCAGTTTGCCTGCTGTAAAGGAGAATCTGGAAGAGCTAAGTGCATACTTTACCAATATCACTTATCACAGGCATTGAGAGCAAAACTTCCAAGGTATTGTATGTCATTTCCAATATGTTCACATAAATTGGTCGAGTGAGGCAGGTGGAGACCCCGATACGGGCAGAGAGTTGGAGGCGGCAGCCCCAGTCCGGGCACAGGGAGAGCAGCAGCGGCCCCGGCCCCGGTCCGGGCGAAGGGTAGGCGGCGGCGGCGGCCCCCATCCGGGCAGGAGCAAGGGGAAGACGGCGGGCCCGGCCTCGGTCGAGTGAGGCAGGCGGAGGCCCTGGTCCGGGCAGGGAGTGGGAGGCGGCGGCCCCAGTCCGGGCACAGGGAGAGCAGCAGCGGCCCCGGCCCCGGTCCGGGCGAAGGATAGACGGCGGCGGCCCTGATACGGGCAGGAGCAAGGGGAGACGGCGGCCCCGGCCTCGGTCGAGTGGGGCAGGCGGAGGCCCCGATCCGGGCAGAGAGTGGGAGGCGGCGGCCCCAGTCCAGGCACAGGGTGAGCTGCGGCGGCCTCGGCCCCGGTCCGGCAGTATGGACTGACCTAGGAGGGGAGGCAGGCCCCTCCAGCCCGGGTAAGAAACCTGCATAGGAGAAGGCCACTCCGATATAAAACCTACAACCCAAGGACCTCGCACCACGTCCCAGCTTGCTCGGCCACGACACACGAACCATGGGTGTAAAGGGTGGGGCCAGTACTGCGCGCACTGCACTCCACCTAAAAGCTCCTTTGCGCAGGCCCGAGGACAAGTCCACGTCCTCCCCCTCCACGTCCTCGCCCTCCACGTCCTCCCCCTCAAAAGATGCTCACAAACTCAAGCTAGCATGCTGGAACATCAGAACCATGCTTGACAAGGCTGACAGCCACCAACCTGAACGTCGGTCTGCCCTCATTGCACATGAACTCCTCAGACTTGACATCGACATAGCCGCTCTCAGTGAGGTCCGCCTGGCAGATGTAGGCAGCCTCCAAGAACGCGGCACGGGCTACACACTCTACTGGTCTGGCAAGACTTCGGATGAACGACGCCTATCTGGTGTAGGCTTCATGGTCAAGAGCTTCATTGCCTCCAAACTCGAAAACCTTCCGACAGGCCTCTCGGACCGAATCATGTCCATGCGACTCCCCCTTCAAAACAAGCGTCACATCACCCTCATCAGTGTCTACACCGACCTGCGCAACCTCATCCAACGCACCCCTACAGCCGACAAGATTGTCATCCTGGGCGACTTCAACGCTCGTGTCGGCAAAGACTCAGAAACCTGGCCAGGAATCCTGGGCAAGCATGGCGTCGGCAAGTGCAACGACAATGGGCGCCTCCTGTTGGAGCTCTGCGCAGAACAGCGGCTCGTCATTACAAGCACCCTTTTTCAGCAGAGGGACAGCCTTAAGACCACCTGGATGCATCCCAGATCCAAACACTGGCACCTCCTGGACTACATCCTGGTGCGAGAAAGTGACAAACGAGATGTGCTCCACACCAGGGTCATGCCTAGCGCGGAATGCCACACTGACCACCGGCTGGTTCGCTGCAAGCTCAACCTTCACTTCAAGCCAAAGCCCAGGAACAATAAAGCCCCCAGAAAGAGGTTCAATGTTGGAAACCTGCAGTCAGACGAAGCGAGAGGAAACTTCCAGGCAAACCTCAAAGCAAAGCTCGACGATGCAACCCGCCTCACGGACCCGTCCCCTGAAACCCTCTGGGATCAGTTGAAGACTACCATACTGCAATCCACTGAAGAGGTACTGGGCTTCTCCTCCAGGAAAAACAAGGACTGGTTTGACGAAAACAGCCAGGAAATCCAGGAGCTGCTGGCAAAGAAGCGAGCTGCCCACCAGGCTCACCTTACAAAGCCGTCCTGTCCAGAGAAGAAACAAGCCTTCCGTCGCGCATGCAGCCATCTTCAGCGCCATCTCCGGGAGATCCAAAATGAGTGGTGGACTAGCCTCGCCAAACGAACCCAGCTCAGCGCGGACATTGGCGACTTCAGGGGTTTCTACGAGGCTCTAAAGGCTGTGTATGGCCCCTCACCCCAAGTCCAAAGCCCGCTGCGCAGCTCAGACGGCAAAGTCCTCCTCAGCGACAAGATCTCCATCCTCAACCGATGGTCAGAACACTTCCAATCTCCTTTCAGTGCCAACCGCTCAGTCCAAGATTCCGCCCTGCTCCAGCTCCCTCAACAGCCCCTAAGGCTAGAGCTGGATGAGGTTCCCACCCTGGATGAGACATATAAGGCAATCGAACAACTGAAAAGTGGCAAAGCAGCAGGTATGGATGGAATCCCCCCAGAAGTCTGGAAGGCTGGCGGCAAAACTCTGCATGCCAAACTGCATGAGTTTTTCAAGCTTTGTTGGGACCAAGGTAAACTGCCTCAGGATCTTCGTGATGCCACCATCATCACCCTGTACAAAAACAAAGGCGAGAAATCAGACTGCTCAAACTACAGGGGAATCACGTTGCTCTCCATTGCAGGCAAAATCTTCGCTAGGATTCTACTAAATAGAATAATACCTAGTGTCGCCGAGAATATTCTCCCAGAATCACAGTGCGGCTTTCGCGCAAACAGAGGAACTACTGACATGGTCTTTGCCCTCAGACAGCTCCAAGAAAAGTGCAGAGAACAAAACAAAGGACTCTACATCACCTTTGTTGACCTCACCAAAGCCTTCGACTCCGTGAGCAGGAAAGGGCTTTGGCAAATACTAGAGCGCATCGGATGTCCCCCAAAGTTCCTCAACATGATTATCCAACTGCACGAAAACCAACAAGGTCGGGTCAGATACAGCAATGAGCTCTCTGAACCCTTCTCCATTAACAATGGCGTGAAGCAAGGCTGTGTTCTCGCACCAACCCTCTTTTCAATCTTCTTCAGCATGATGCTGAACCAAGCCATGAAAGACCCCAACAATGAAGACGCTGTTTACATCCGGTACCGCACGGATGGCAGTCTCTTCAATCTGAGGCGCCTGCAAGCTCACACCAAGACACAAGAGAAACTTGTCCGTGAACTACTCTTTGCAGACGATGCCGCTTTAGTTGCCCATTCAGAGCCAGCTCTTCAGCGCTTGACGTCCTGCTTTGCGGAAACTGCCAAAATGTTTGGCCTGGAAGTCAGCCTGAAGAAAACTGAGGTCCTCCATCAGCCAGCTCCCCACCATGACTACCAGCCCCCCCACATCTCCATCGGGCACACAAAACTCAAAACGGTCAACCAGTTTACCTATCTCGGCTGCACCATTTCATCAGATGCAAGGATCGACAATGAGATAGACAACAGACTCGCCAAGGCAAATAGCGCCTTTGGAAGACTACACAAAAGAGTCTGGAAAAACAACCAACTGAAAAACCTCACAAAGATTAGCGTATACAGAGCCGTTGTCATACCCACACTCCTGTTCGGCTCCGAATCATGGGTCCTCTACCGGCACCACCTACGGCTCCTAGAACGCTTCCACCAGCGTTGTCTCCGCTCCATCCTCAACATCCATTGGAGCGCTTACATCCCTAACGTCGAAGTGCTCGAGATGGCAGAGGTCGACAGCATCGAGTCCACGCTGCTGAAGACCCAGCTGCGCTGGATGGGTCACGTCTCCAGAATGGAGGACCATCGCCTTCCCAAGATCGTGTTATATGGCGAGCTCTCCACTGGCCACCGTGACAGAGGTGCACCAAAGAAAAGGTACAAGGACTGCCTAAAGAAATCTTTTGGTGCCTGCCACATTGACCACCGCCAGTGGGCTGATAACGCCTCAAACCGTGCATCTTGGCGCCTCACAGTTTTGCGGGCAGCAACCTCCTTTGAAGAAGACCGCAGAGCCCACCTCACTGACAAAAGGCAAAGGAGGAAAAACCCAACACCCAACCCCAACCAACCAATTTTCCCCTGCAACCGCTGCAACCGTGTCTGCCTGTCCCGCATCGGACTTGTCAGCCACAAACGAGCCTGCAGCTGACGTGGACTTTTTACCCCCTCCATAAATCTTCGTCCGCGAAGCCAAGCCAAAGAAAGAAGACATAAATTGTTGGATAACATCCTGGTGTTGTCAAAACATAAAATACTAGAAATAAGTAATGCCTCATGTGGGGGTGATATGGTAGCACAACAAATAGAGCTGTTGCCTCACAGATCCAGACATCACGATCATTCCTCACCTGTGGACATGAGGAGTCTGTATTTTATCTCTGTGACTTCATAGGTTTCTCCAGATGTTCTGGTTTCTTAGTTTTTTTTTAAATTTAAATTGGACATACATACAGCATAGTAACAGGCCATTTTGGCCCACGAGTCCATGTCGCCCAATTTACACTCAATTGATCTACGCCCCCCAAAACATTTCAAACAGTGGGAGGAAATGGGAGGTCACAGGGAAATCCCACACAGACTTGGGGAGAATGTACAAACTCCTTACAGCCAGCGCTGGATTTGAACTCCAGTCCAAATTCCTGGCACTGTAACAGCATTGAACTATCATCTATGCCAAGAGTGCCGCCCCACATCCCAATTTTTTGTAGATTAAATGACCACTGCAATAATCCCAAGAATGGTATTGGTATGAGAAATGGGCACTAGAGCGTAAAATGTAAATTCCAACTATTCCTTGTTGCATGTAAGGTTGCATGCTTGGTAAGTCTGTGAATTGCACTCTGTCTTTACAGTTTGTTAAAGGCACATCATCATCTTTCCCATCTAGTCCCAGTCCTTGCAGATGGCAAAATGTTCATCCTCTGAAAGATCTGACACCTGACCTCGTACATATCTGCCTGGCCTTTCTCATGTACTAAGATGCTGCTATTTCCACTAAACATTTAGAGTGTCTCATATTCAGAATTTGGATCATCTCTAATATATGATATTTCAGTTTCTAGTTGTTATATCCAGGACCACATGTGTACATTAAATTATTTTCATGTAAATTTAAAAAAAATAGACAGGCCGTTCCAACTCACAAGCCCGTACCTCCTAAATACCCCGATTGACCCACAACTCATGTATGTTTTGAAGGATGGACGAAATCAGAGCATCTGGAGGAAACCACATGGACATGGGGAGAACGTAAAAACTTCTTACAGATAGTGCCGGATTCGAACCCGGATCACTGCCGCTATAACAGCATTGCGCTAACCATGTCATCCAAATTATAGACCTCCTAATAGTAACAGAGATATTGAGGAACAGATAGGGAGGCAGAAACATGCAAAAATAAAGTTGTAATGATGGATAATTTTCATTTTCCTAATATTAATTGGCACCATCTTAAAACAAACGGTTTGGATGGTGTGGAATTTGTTAGGTGTGTGCAGGAAGCTATCCTGACACAATATGTAGATAAGTCAACTAGAAGAGAGGCTATTCTTGACTTGGTATTTGGACATGTACGAGGTCAGGTGTCAGATCTTTCAGAGGATGAACATTTCAGATAAAATTATCACAACTCCCTCTCCTTTACCATAGCACTGGAGAAGGACAGGAGTTGGACTATTGAGGAAAACATTTAATTGTGGGAAGGAAAAATTTGATGCTGTTAGGCAGGAGGACTCTGAGCAATGTCAATGAACGAGAGATCTTGGGGTCATAGGACACTCAAAGCTGCTGCACAGGTTGATAGTTCTTAAAAAAGGTATAGTGTGCGTTGGCCTTCATTCACCACGGGATCGCTTAATTCTAATATTGCTAATAAGACTTTAGTTAGACCAGGAATATTGTGTTCAGTTCTGGTCACCTCACTACAGGAAGGATGTGGATGCTATGCAGATTGCATGATCTCACAGTTCAACTACACTGTTCATAGTCCTCCCATTAACATTGTATTCTGCCTTCTGCATTGCTATGATCAGAAATGAGCATTCTGCTTCTTACATTAACACACACACACACTCTCTCTCTCTCTCTCTCTCCAATTTTCCACGAGGATCACTGAATCACTTTACTGAGACAAAGTCTGATTCAAGACATTAAGCAGCTTCACTTAATGTGGATTTACAGGAATAAACATAAACAAATATTTTAAAACAGTTTTATTCATCCCCTGCCTCAAATTTAGTGAAATAAAAGTTTGTTTGTTAAAGCCCATTATTCTTGCCCTTTCAAAATAAAAGCTAGTTTGTGACACCCAAAGGTGTTCAGTGCAGCCATCCCCAAGATGTAGAGTTACCATGTAAGCTATGTCATTGGAACAGCATGAAATCTGCTTCATTTCAAAATGGGATGGGATCCAACATCATTACACTGGAGACACAAGAGACTGCAATTGCTGGAATCTGGAGAAAAATAAAACTGCTGGAGGATCTTAGCAGATCAGGCAGTATCTGTGGTAGGAAAATGTCAATGTTTTGGGTCAAGACCCTGCAGGGTCCTTCTCAGACACTACGGGGAATTGGAATGATGGTATTTCTTAGCATCAGAACTGTTTTCATTTGCTCTGACACATGGACAGTTGAACATTACTCCAGATTATTCAGGCAGATTTCCTAGCTGTGGGTGCAGCTTCAGAAGATCTAAGACATATCAAACTCCATCTGAACTCCATCTCCTCAATGATCACAAGCCATAACAACCTCAGGATTCACACTCTCCATGAGCAAATTATCTACATTACTAATATCCCTATTGTTAGAATATTTGAGTGTTTTGGGGAGTCAAATCTGTATCTTCTGAAAATGGAGTCTACCATTTTATTTCTTATCTGCCTGTATTGCTGTTTTATTCTTCCATTCATATTACACTGTGTATGGAGAATTGTCAGTCAGTGAGCCTGACCTGAGCTTGATATGCAAGCATTCCATTGTAATTTTCCCTCACTATCAATCTTCACATTAACATTAACATTAACCAGAGGATTAAATGGAGCAGCCACATAAATATTGGGGCCCTTTCAGCAGATCAGAGGCTGGGTTTCCTGTGGTGAGTGACTTAGTACCTTCTTTCCATTTCCAAAGCCCATCAGTGTGATTGAATACTTTAAGCTTTACTGGATGAGGCCAGATCCAGCAATATTCAGGAAGTTCAGCACTATCCAAGACAAAGCAGCCTGCTCGAATGGCATCCTGCTCAACCAGACTCCAAAGTCACACTGTGGCTGCAGTGTTTGTCATCCACAATCTCCAAAAACTTATTAAGGATTCTTTGACATTTCCTCCAAAAGTATAGCCCCTACCACCAGGCCCATTGGATCAGGGGAACATCATTACTGGCTATTGTGTATTTGCTGTTGGATGCAAATCTTGCAGCTCCTCATCTATCAAGTCCGTGTGAGTACTTGCAGCACAAGGACAGCAGTAGTTCAGGAAGATGGCTCATCACCACCTTAAGGAGTGATCACCAGATGTTGTCCTTGTCACTGATGACCACGTTCAAAAATGTATAAACAAATGTGAGAATGTGATCTCATGGCTTGGCAATTACCTGTAATTGAATGATTGGTAAAATCTTCGCTAGGATTCTCCTAAATAGAATAATACCTAGTGTCGCCGAAAATGTTCTCCCAGAATCACAGTGCGGCTTTCGCGCAAACAGAGGAACTACTGACATGGTCTTTGCCCTCAGACAGCTCCAAGAAAAGTGCAGAGAACAAAACAAAGGACTCTACATCATCTTTGTTGACCTCACCAAAGCCTTCGACACCGTGAGTAGGAAAGGGCTTTGGCAAATACTAGAGCGCCTTGGATGCCCCCCAAAGTTCCTCAACATGGTTATCCAACTGCACGAAAACCAACAAGGTCGGGTCAGATACAGCAATGAGCTCTCTGAACCCTTCTCCATTAACAATGGCGTGAAGCAAGGCTGTGTTCTCGCACCAACCCTCTTTTCAATCTTCTTCATCATGATGCTGAAACAAGCCATGAAAAACCTGAACAATGAAGATGCTGTTTACATCCGGTACCGCACGGATGGCAGTCTCTTCAATCTGAGGTGCCTGCAAGCTCACACCAAGACACAAGAGCAACTTGTCCGTGAACTACTCTTTGCAGACGATGCCGCTTTAGTTGCCCATTCAGAGCCAGCTCTTCAGCGCTTGACGGCCTGTTTTGCGGAAACTGCCAAAATGTTTGGCCTGGAAGTCAGCCTGAAGAAAACTGAGGTCCTCCATCAGCCAACTCCCCACCATGACTACCAGCCCCCCCACATCTCCATCGGGCACACAAAACTCAAAATGGTCAACCAGTTTACCTATCTCGGCTGCACCATTTCATCGGATGCAAGGATCGACAACGAGATAGACAACAGACTCGCCAAGGCAAATAGTGCCTTTGGAAGACTACACAAAAGAGTCTGGAAAAACAACCAACTGGTATACAGAGCCGTTGTCATACCCACACTCCTGTTTGGCTCCGAATCATGGGTCCTCTACTGGCATCACCTACGGCTCCTAGTACGCTTCCACCAGCGTTGTCTCCGCTCCATCCTCAACATTCATTGGAGCAACTTAATCACCAACATCGAAGTACTCAGGATGGCAGAGGCCGACAGCATCGAATCCATGCTGCTGAAGATCCAACTGCGCTGGGTAGGTCACGTCTCCAGAATGGAGGACCGTCACTTTCCCAAGATCGTGTTATATGGCGAGCTCTCCACTGGCCACCGAGACAGAGGTGCACCAAAGAAGAGGTACAAGGACTGCCTAAAGAAATCTCTTGGTGTCTGCCACATTGACCACCGCCAGTGGGCTGATATCGCCTCAAACCGTGCATCTTGGCGCCTCACAGTTCGGCGGACAGCAACCTCCTTTGAAGAAGATCGCAAAGCCCACCTCACTGACAAAAGACAAAGGAGGAAAAACCCAACACCCAACCCCAACCAACCAATTTTCCTTTGCAACCGCTGCAACCTTGTCTGCCTGTCCCACATCAGACTTGTCAGCCACAAACGAGCCTGCAGCTGACGTGGACATTACCCCTCCATAAATCTCCGGCCGCGAAGCCAAGCCAAAGAAGAAGAAGAACTTCTTTTCTTTTGTCCTGTGGTGCAATGAAGTTTGTAAATACTTTTGTTAACCTGTCCACTATGAAAGCCCATTATTCTTGCCCTTTCTAAATCTTTATATTCTTTGGTTGTGTCACTTGAAATCAAATTTCTTCATTTGAACATTTAAAGAATTTCAGAGTCTTGGGTACCCTCAAGTGATTTAATTTCAAATCTTTCCTAATAATTATTGTTTAATGCTCCAGCAACCTCAACATTTTGCAAACTCATTTTAAATTTCTAAAAATTTCGTCTACACATCGATTAAATTATCCAGTTTTATGTGTTCAAATAGCTTGTAGTTTTATTGCAAAAGAACCATCTGTAATTTGTGAATCTTTAGAGTCAATGTTATCAATTTGTTCAATCAAAGGCATATTACAGCTAAACCACCTTCACATCTTCATATACTGTATATCTCATGAAGATATATATTTAATATTCAAGTGGAGGAAGAAGCCTCACCTGACTTTTTTTATATGCTTGTGGTCGATGTGCTGTACACCAAACAAAAGAAAAAAACACACAGAAGCTGTGAGTGAATTGAACCAACCAATTGACTTTACTGGAACTCTCCAAGAACTTGTCAGCACTCCTCCCTTGAACCTTTTAGGCCCCTCCCACCGGGACCATTGTAACGTCAGCCCAGTGCGAGCCAGCACCTCCGTGACCCGCAACATGCTCTTTATAATGAAGGCATTCACAAAGCATTGAGGTTATCCAACTCTGGAACTTTTGTCCTGTTGTGCAATGAAGTTTGTAAATACTTTTGTTAATCTGTCCACTATGAAAGCCCATGATTCTTGCTTTATCTTTCCTTCAGGTTTGAACACAATATGTCTGTTCAACTAAAAGAGACACAACTTTCTGCCATTCAGAGATGTGTAATACTCAACTCTTTAAGTTCAATTTATTTGCCATCCGATTGTACGAGTAAAACCTAACAAAACAGCATTTCCTGGTCCACGGTGCAGAACAATGAAAAACACACATACAGTCAAATGATACATATACACAGTACCACATGAACATAGATTAAAATAAATATATACATGTGGCACTGTTCACAAAGATTTGTTTCAGAAGTCTCACTGCCCATGGGAATAAGGCATTCCTCAGCCTGTTGGTTCTGGTTCTGACACTGTATCTTTTTCCCGATGAGAGTGGATGGAAGATGCAGTGTGCAGGGTGGTAGGGATCCTCATTGATTTTGCGAGCCCTCTTTTAACAGCGATCCCGGTAAATCATATTGATGCTGTTGGGGGGTTGGGGAGGAGGAAACAGATGACCCCAGTGATCTTTACTGCTGCTTTTATGGTTCTTTGGATTGACATCCAATCTGAGGCTCTATAGCAACCGTACCACACTGTGATGCATCCAGCTAGGATACTCTTGATAGAGCTCCTGTAGAAAATTAACAGAATGGTAGCCGGTAGCCCTTCTTTTTAAGTATCATATTATCTTAACATCAGCTCTCAACTAAATAATCAGCAACTGATAATCACAGCAATTTAGATAATCTCCGAACCCAGACCCTTACCTACAATCCCAGATCATGCATTGCCTTGATCTTCCCATCCCTGGCCTCCTTTTCCAATTATTAAAAGGATACTCTTACAAAGCTTCACAAGTTTCATGTTTTACTCCAGCCAGACAAGATGCTCCAATTAAATTTAAAAAAAAACCATCTCCACATACTGGAAACCTGAAATAAAAATATACTGGAAACTCTCAACTGGTCAGGTGGTATCTGTGGAGTAACAGTGAAACATGGAGTGAATGTGAACAAAAGGTCTTTGATCTTCACAATAAACCTTGCATCTCTTTCCACAGATGTAGCCTAACTTCCTGGGCATTTCTAAAATTTCTGTTTTTATAAAAGTTGATCAAGGTTGAGGAAGGAATGTTGATTAGAATGTGAGGAGAACTAGCTGATATTCCTTTATCATCTTAATAGGTTATGGAGTGTGTACTGGAAAAGACTTTCAGAATCTCAGTTTAATATTATAGAATATAGAACCCTATATTCCTTCAGCCCTTGATTCTATGCCAACGTAACATATATAATCTTAACAAAATTTAAAAAAAACTAAACCCTTCCTATCTTGTCACCTTCCAATTTCCTTTCATCTTTATGCCTGTCTAAGAGTTTCTTAAATGCCTCCAATGTTTCAGCCTGCACCACCACCCTGGCAGTGCATTCCAGGCACCCATAACTCTTTGTGTAAAATACTTACCCCTGATGTCCCCCCTAAACTACACTTCTGTACTTCACTTTGTACAGATATTCTCTAGTGTTTGCTACTCCCACCCTGGGAAAAAAAGGCTCTGGCTGTCTACCTTATATATGCCCCACAGAATCTTCTAGACCTCTGTCTCATCCCTCAATGCTCCAAAGAGAAAAGCCCTAGCTCTGCTCATCTTGTCTTATAAGACTTATTTTCCATTTCAGGCAACATCCTGGTAAATCTCCTCTGTATCCTTCCACATCCTTCCCTAATGAGGTGACCAGAACTGAACACGACATTCTCAGTGTGATCTCACTAGAGATCGACTCTTGAATTGAATCCCTAAGCTAATAAAGCCCAGTATCCCATAGGCTTTCTTTACTCTGTCCTAACAACCCGTGGGCCAACCTGAGAGATGTCTGGATTTGGACCCCAAGGTCCCGCTAATCTTCTAGACTGTTAAGTATCCATCTATTGACGCTGTCCTCAGCCTTCAGGTTTGTCCTTCCATATTGAACTGCACATGCCACTATTCCACCCAACTCTGCAAATGATAATTCAGAGATTGTGGCGGCGCACTCACTCGTGGTGAACTGGGCCCGCATGTACCGCCGCGTGGCGGGCAGCCATGAGAAGATGGCGCCATCGGGGTTCCTCCTTGCCTCATGTTTCCAGCCCAGCATGCGCCTCAGGCAGTCGTTATGACGTCACCGCTCATGTGGTGGCCGAGCTCACACTGCTCTTAAAGGGTCGCGCATGGGATTTTGAATAAAGCAGTCGTTGAGTTCATCCAACGTGGTGGCTGTGAGTCTCTTTGCTGTAGCTGCTGCTACAAGATATTGCTTCCTGCAATATAAAATGAATTAGAGCACAATCAGTTAGGCCCAATGCCCTTTTCTATGGTGTAAATAAAATGAAATGGTATAACTTACTTCAAGTTAAAGAAAATTTAAACATGAAATATAAAAAAAAGCTTGTCTAGTTGATGCCAACAAATTCTTCCAACTGGTAATATCAAGCAAAAGCATTATGTTACAAAGGCAGGTCACTTGTTCATCACAATAGGTTATTAATGTAACATGATCAGTACAAACCAATGGAATGGGGTTTCCATTTTCTTCCTGTCTCACAAACCAGAGTATTCATATGCCGCAGGGAACATAGCCATAGCTATAAAACTGAATAGGATCCATTCTCCGATTTACAGATTTTGACAACAGCAGGACTATCACAAAACAATACTTGGATAAGCATTAAATGGTATTCTAATAAGGGTATTACTGCAAGATAGTAAACGCCCAAAGTCTTCTATATATGATCATCTTGTAAGGAGGAAGCTTGTCTGTATTTGAATTATCATAGAGGCAAGAGCATTTAATCCAAAGCAATGGAGTAAGGCAGAAGGTAGGAGAAAGTGATTTCTTGAAACCACCTTCTATGTGGGTCACTAATATTTCTGGGAGCCAGTTTTCACTGGGTGAATTTGGAAACATGAGTACAAGTTAAACTGAGTGTTCAGTTTTGCCACTCTACTCTTTAACCCCTGTGATCAGCCTGCTGTAAATCTCACACTCAGTGACTTCTGACTAACCAACCCTTGTTTTACATGTAAATCGAGATTCTAAAGAGGTTATTAGGCCAGCAAATGCACTTTTACTGGAGAGGTTGATTGAGATGACAAATTGAATATTCAGCTTATGTGCCCATTCAAGTGGAATAGTCAGATACTCCTAAAACAATTGTTTTTAGCTTGAAAGTGGAAGAAGCAGACGAGTTCTTCCTGTCTTCAGAAAACTACTGGGCTCAACTGGTTCGGAGAGATCTCAGCTCAGAGTTCAGCAAGCCTTATCCTGACACCAGAACTGCAAACTGTTTAGTGACTACAGGTTGACTGACAAATTAAAATGTGCTTGTTTTTCCAAAATCATGACACACTTCTTCACCACCATTTAAATGTCCAACACATGAGCACTCCAGTTGATTGGTTATATGTCAAAATCACCTCCCCTCCTTAAGTTTTCTTAATTTTTTGGGAATGTTGAGGGTTCTGCTCTGAAAGTAAAAACAGTAACTGTTTTGTTCCTGCAATAGAAGACTAACAATCGAACTGTGCAATTATGTAGTGCTTATCCCAATTGCTTTACAAACTGTGCATTCTGTGAAATTTTCCCTCTGCATGGAGAGGGGGAATTAATGCAATACATTTCACCATTCACTATGTTAATTTTGTGGTTGAAAAGTGACTGTACTTTCCTAGCTTTCTAAACAGAATATTTTGCTTCGAGAACAACTCAATATCCATCAGTTTTGATTTGTCCATTTTTTTTATTTTGGTGTACAGAAGTTAACATTTTGTGTCTCCCATTTTACACATTTACCAAAAATCTGATTATTATCAAAGTTGTCAAAATGTAATTCATGAGTATATTTGTGAGATAATGTAAATATTTGAACAATTATTTCCATGTATTTACTGGGAGATTGTTTAATAGAGCTGTTTTTGGTTGGGAAAATTTATATCAATCCAACATGTTTGGGAAGCAGTTAATGAATAATTAAATTCTCAGCTATCTCTCCAGAAAAAATAGTTACAGCAACTCCTGAAATTAACATCTATTTCTTAAATGAAGTATTAATTTATTTACGCATCAAAGTAAAATAAAATTAATTTCCATGTATGAAATCTAAAAGGAAAGCATAAATGAATTGATTTATCAAACTTGGCATTTGATTTTATTGTGGGACAAGAATTCAGTGAATCATTTGGAATCTATCTAGACTCAATAAGGCTTCATGAAGGAAAAATTATGTCTGATATATTTATCAGCATAAGGTGGATAGAGGTGTAGTACATTTGGACTTTTCAAGAGACTTGACAAGGTTGCACAAATTATTATTTTAAAAAGTAAAAGCTTGTGGTGTTGGAATTAATATATAAGCATGAAAAAGAGATTGGCTGACTAGCAGAATGCGGCATATAGGGATAAGGAAGTCATTTTCAGGTTAGCAACCTGTAACAGGGATTGATGCTGGGAATGTAAGTATTAACAATACTGTATATATTAATGACTTAGGGGAAGGAACTGTTTGTACCGTTGGTCCAATATGCAAATGATACAGTTTACAAAATGATACTTTAATGTATTAAACATTAGCAAATGGAGTTCAGAATGATAAAAAGCAAAATTGTTTATTTTAAGAAAGATTAATAAAAGGTTATTATTCAAATTGATAATACAAAGCTCTTTGGAGGTCCAAAAACAAAACACAAAAAGTACTCGTGTTGGTGCAAGTAGATAATTGGGAAGAGAAATGGTGTTTTCATTTCAAGGGGTTGGAGTGTAAAAGTAGGAAAGACTTACTAGACGACACAAGATACATCAAAATTAATGTGATTTGGTTCCCTTATTCAAGGAAAGGCTGGTTATGTCAGAATTGTGGATAGAGGAGTGCTTAAACAATTTGAGTCTGCATTGCAGGAGTTTAGAAGAAAGAAAAATCAGCCTATTGAAACTTAATTGGGTAAATGCTCGGAGGATGTTTCCTTTCATGGAAGAGCTCAAGTCCAGAGAACAGGGTCTCAGAATAAAGATGTGCCTGTTTAAGGCTAAGATGAGGAAGAACTGTTTCTCTCAAAGGATTGTGAGTCTTTGGAATTTCTTGTCTCATAAAAGCTGAGGAGTTTGAATCCTTGAATATTTTCAAAGCTGAGATAGGAAGACTTTTATTCACAAAGGGATTTAACATCCATGGGGAGTTGGTGGGAAGGTAGACCTGTAATGCTGGATTAGCCATCATCTTTCTAACTGAATGATGGAACATTTCAAGGGGCTGGATGGTCCTATTTTTATAATGGTATTAAATAAGCAAAGTTCAATGGAAAATATAAGAGGTGCAAACTGAACAGGTGGTTTTATTTAGTCACAATTAGAAATCTTACACGAAAGAAGCAACTGTATTTAATTATCTCAGTAAAATGTTTGCTGAACATCCTAAAGTAGTGGTTCTCCACCTTTTTCTTTCCACTCACATACTACTTTAAGTATTCCCTATGCCATAGATGCTCTGTGATTAGTAAAGGATTGCTTGATATGGTAAATGGGTAGAAAGAAAAAGTTTGAAAACCATTGTTTCAATTGACTCTAATTAACTCGTCATGTGCACGGTTTCATAACTCCAAAGGAAATGGGCCAATGACAATTTTTGTCAAGCAAAATATTTCAGTAACAATTGGGTCTAGAGCAGTAATTCTCAACCTTCCCTTCCCACTTACATACTACCTTAAGCAATCCCTCACTAATCATAGAGCACTTATGGCATAGGGATTATTTTAAAGTGGTATGTGAGTGGAAAGAAAAAGTTTGAGAACTGCTGTCCTAAGGGCTTCAAAAGACCATTATCAGAAAATGTAATAAAAATGTAAGAAATAGAAACAGGAGTAGGAAATGTGGCCTGTTAAGTCAGCTATTCCATTCAATAAAATTATGGCAGGTCTGGTTGTGGATTTAGCTCTACTTATTGGTCATTCCCTATAATCTCTAACTCCACTGTTATTCAAAAATCAATCTATCTATCTACCATCATCTGTATATCCATCCATCCATACACCCATCCATCCATCCACCCTTAAATACATTTAATGAAACAGCATCTATTGCTTCACAGATTCACTTCTCTCTGGGACAGGCAGTTCCTCCTTATCCCTGCCTTAAAACTACTCCTCAATCTTGAGGTAATGTCCCTTACTTCTAGTCTTCCCTGCTGGTGCTAGTATCACCTCCCTGCTTCTACCTTATCTATTTCTTTAAAATTCTCCCTCATCCTTCTAAACTCCAATTAGTATTATACCAGGTGACTTAAATCTCCTCATAAAATAATCCCCTCATTTTGGGAAACCTGGTGACCCTCCTATGCACTACCTCCAAATCCAGTATATCTTTTTTCAAGTAAGGAGACAAGACTTGCACACAGTACTATAGGTACAGTTGCACTCTTAAATTTAATCTTTCTACCAATAAAGACCAGCATCCCACCTGCAAATTAACTATATATGATTCATGTACAAGTACTCCTGGGTCTATTCACTTTGGAAGGAGAACTAGCTGAACGGACTATTATTTAAATGGTGAAAAATTGTAATATGCTGCGTACACTATGATTTCTCCTTCCTAAGTAAATGACCTTGTCTTTACCAACATAACACTCCAGCTTCCAGACTCTTAACCTATCTATATCTCCACAGATTCTCCATGTCCTCTGCACAATTTGCTTTACCACTCCATTTGGTGTACACAGCAAACTTAGATATGCTTCATGACCCCTTCTTCCAAATCATTTATGTGATGAATTTAATATGTAATGGTCATTTGTATGAACGAAAGATCAAAGTTCGGATTTATTGGCAGTGCAAAAAAACAGTGCTCATGAAAAAATATGTATACAAAAGAGAGAAATATAAACAAAGAAAGAAAGAAATGTAAAGTCTGACTTTACAATACAGAAAATAAATATTCATTAGTAAATAATGTGCAAAGTAGGAGTCTCTGAGTTTATTGTTTATGAGTCTGATGATGGAGGGGTAGTGTCTGTCCCTGAACCTGGTGGTACAAGTCTTATGGAACCTATACCTCTTTCCTGATGGCAAACCTGGGTGGCGTGGATCCTTGCTGGTTGCTGCTGTTCTCCAACAGCAGCATTCCAGGTAGATTTTCTCGATGGTGGGGAGAGTTTTGCCTGAGATATACTGGGCTGTGTCCAGTCTGGAATGAGGGCTTTCAGCTTAGTGGTGCCCTCATACCAGAGTGTGATGCAGCTGGACAGGACACTTTTCACTACATATCTGTAGAAGTTCCAAAGTTTTCCATGTCATACCAAACCTCCGCAAACTCCTGAGAAAGAAGAGACTTTCTTCACGATGACGTTAATGAGTTGGGTCCATGAGATGTCCTCCGAGATAGTGATGCCCAGGAATTTAAGTTTGCTCATCTTCTCCACCTCTGATCCTCCAATGATCAATGAATCGTACACCTCCGGCTTTCCCTTCCTAAAGGCCATAATCAGCTCCTTGGTTTTGGTAACTTTGTGTGCAAGATACTGACCATTTCATAAATCATGAAAATATTTTTCTTCAGGATAGACGTCAGATAATTAGAAAGTCCACCACCTCCGTTCTTTAGCAATTAACATGACAGTTGTGATGTTGTTTTACTACGCAAAATTTATTTTTATTTTTGTTAGAAGAGCAATTGGTATTTTGTAGTGCTGAACTGTCAGGGAAAGCAGTGGTGAGTTTCTAACACTCACTTGTATTACTGAATATATCCAGCACTCTTACTAGTGAATATATCCCAACAAAATGTATATATTAACAACTTTTATTAGCAAATATATTCTTGAATCCAGGGAAGCTGGTGGAGCAATTATGGGGTAGGAGGCAATGAGGGTGGATGGAGGTAGGATGGTGGGAAGGTTATTAGAGAAGGGGATGTTTTGGTTGTGATGGATTGGGCAAGGTTTGGGCCAACAGTGGCTTTGTGATCCAGTCCTGGCACCAGCATATAACCTGATGTTTAATGGAAATAGATGGAAACTGGTGGCAGCCAAATTTAATCCTTCATCAGAGCAACTGGCAATCCAATTCCACACACTCGGAAATGCTTTGTGTTCCATACTTTTCAATAATCTTCAAATAAACATCTAATTCCCCTAATTCTAACATCTATATTGTTATAATTGTATTATATACCTTATATTTATTATGCAAGAAGGAAGGAGTCCTTCTCCATATTGAGTCAATAGCAGCCTTGAGCAATCCCATCGATCCAATTACCCTACTTAATTTCCTATAACTTGTTTCCTCACGTTCATCTTAGCATCCCTTGATGCTCTTACTGTCGACATACATTTGGGGCAATTTACAGTAGTCAATTAACTTAGAAATGAGCAGATACGGTAATTTGAGATGTGAGAGGAAACCAGAGCAACAAGGCAAAATTTATGTAGTCATGTAGGTAAGGTGCAACTTCCACACAGACAGCTCCAGAGATCAGAACTGAACCCAGGTTATTGGAGCTGTGCTATTTTCAACACGTGCACAACCTGAGGCTATGGTTTGTTTTCTTGAGAAGAAGAACTAAGATGTTGATGAAGTAACTTTCAAAAATCTAAAAGCTCTGGTGCTGTTATTTGATAGAGCAGAGGATTCAGCACTGTTGTCCAATTAGATCATGAATGACAGGCAACTCAAATTCCCTCATTTAACTCCTTTGACCTCCTTTTATAAACGAAATGACCTATTTTTAACTAATATTCAGAACATTTTGCAAATGCCAAATAGATTTGGCAGGAAGGCAAGTATTTAATTTACCACCATTACAAAAATAAAACAATGGGTAGAGTAAGCTTGGATCTGCAATTTTGTCCACAATCCAATCCAATCCAAGAAACAAAATTGTATTTGTGAGGTACAGAATTGGAATCCAAGAACATGGCGTGGTTGGCATAGTGGTTAGCGCAACACTGTTACAGTGCAAGCAATCAGGACCAGGGTTCAAATCTCGCGTTGCCTGTAAGGAGTTTGTAAGTTGTCCGCGTGTCTGCATCAGTTTTCCTCCTTTTATGGATGTATTAGAACAGGCAATGGTAACACATACTCTCCTGGAAACTTTCTCTACTGCGATAATAACAATAATACCAAAAATAGATAGAGATCCTTTAAAATCAACACCTTACAGGCCAATCTCTTTGTCAAATGTAGATTACAAAATAATAGCAAAAGTTTTAGCTAATAGGTTGATGAAGTTTTTACCAAAATTGATACATATGGATCAGACAGGCTTAGTGAAAAAAAAAAGAAAATCTGCAGATAATGTAACTAGGTTACTTAGCATAATACATTTAGTACAAAAGAGGGGAGATTTAAGTGAGGCAATGGCTTTAGATGCAGAAAAAGCATTTGATAGACTAGAGTGGGACTTCTTGATAAAGATGTTTAAGATATTTAGGATGGGTCTAGTTTTTTATAAATTGGGTTAAAGGTTTATATAATAACCCTAAAGCTAAAGTTGTTATGAAATGGGCAGGTCTCCACATTTCTTTTTCCATGGATCCAGTAGGCAAGGATACCATTTATCACCTGCATTATTTATTTTAGCGGTTGAACCTCTTGCAGAATTAATACAGGTTGATCTGGATATTAAAGGGTTTAAGGTTAATCAAGAAGAATATAAAATTAATCTATTCACTGGTGATGTTTTTGGATATATGTTCAGGAAAGTCTGAAATTTCTCATTATCCAGACCCTGCAGTTTAATTAGATACTTTAAACAAATTGAAATTATGTCAAAGCAAATGAATCAAGGTTTTTCACCTTTGACTAATCAATCTACTGGTATGAAGAAAGAAATGCTAGCCGTTAAGTCTGATGTGGAAAAATGTGTGAAGCTGGTGGATAAAGTACAGTATAAAGTGAAGAAGATTGAAGAGGAATTTCACGATTGTCCTGATGATGTTGAGCAACGCAAAGAAAGGATGGGACCAATGGAGGATTATTCTACTGGTTTGGAAATACAACAAAATGATTTATTAAAGAAGAATGATGCTTTGGAGAATCAGAGTCGAAGGAATAATGTTAAAATTGTTGGACTACCTGAAGATTTGAAGGGGTAGACCCGGTACAAATTTTTCAGAATGGATTCCTGACGCTTTGGGAAAGGAATATTTTCTGAATGGTTTAGAGCTGGATAGAGCTCATAGAGCAATTAGAAAGAAGCCCTTTCCTGGACAACCGCCACGTTCTGTATTAATTAGGTGTCTGCACTATTCAGATAGAGAACTGATTTTGTGAGTTGCAGTTGAGAACGCAAGAAAAAAAAATCAAGGTCCTTTGGTGGTCAAGAATAATAGAGCTTTTTCTATGCAGATTTGAGTCAAGCAAAGAATTTAATTCTGCCAAAGCTGTTTTGTGGAAGCAAAGATATAAATTTTCTTTTCGATACCCTGGTATTCTTAAAGTTTTTTATGGAGATTTTCAATCCCAGTTTTTTAATGATGATACTGAAGTTCTTACATTTGCTAATTCTTTGCCTGATAATAAACAGGAGTCAAGAAAGTCTTTCTCACAATTCAAATCAGCTCAAGAGGAGAAGAATGATGTGTAAGAGAGGGAATGTCAACAGTTGGTTGAAATTGACATTGATAATGATCAAGTTAACAAAGATTTGGAGGAAGCAACTTGAGACGATTTATTTACTGTTTTGTTATTGATTGTTCTGTTAGGAGGAGGTGGTTTTGTTTACTTCTCCTTCCAAAGTCATTGGTCACTTTGTGGCATTAGTCACTTCCTGTATAATTGAGGGAGATAGTACTGTGGTACTGTTTTTTGTTGTTGGGTTTTTTTTATGGGTGTTTCTTTTTCTTCTTTCTTTTGAGGAGATATATTTTTTTCTGTATATTGGCCATGGATTGCAGTCCTACTACATGCGGCATGGAGATTTTTGAGGTAAATTAAGATCATGACTAAATTAAATTTTGCTACTTATAATGTTAACAGGAACAATAATCCAATTAAGAGAAAAAAAGTTTTAGCTTCTATTAAAAAGTTGAAAGTTAATATTGCTGTTTTGCAAGAAACACATTTAACTGAGAAGGAATATCAGAAATTAAAAAAGAGATTGGTTTGGTCAGGTTATAGCTTCTTCATTTAATTCTAAACCAAGAGGTGTAGCTATTTTGATTAATAAGAAATTATAATTTAAGTTGGAATCAGTAATTGAATCAGTTGGTAGAATTTTAGTTGTGAATTGTAAAATTTATTCTGAATCATGGAGTTTGATGAATATTTATGCTCCTAATGTAGAAGCTGAGAAATTTATGTTAGATTCCTTTCTTATTTTGGATCAAGCATATGAAAAAGTTATAATTGGGGGTGATTTTAATTGTTCTTTGTATCCATTATTGGGCAAATTTCCAAAAGCCATAATTAGGATTAAAACGGTAAAACAGTTGATAATGTTAATGAAAGATATGATTTTAGTCGATATATGGAGGAGATTAAATCCTAAAGAGATTTTTTTTTCATTTTATTCATTTTGACTTGACTCTTATTCGAGAATGGATTTATTTTTGATATTGGCACAATTACAAGGTCATGTTGTATCAGCTGAGTATAAGAGTAGAATTAATAACATGTGCAAGTTTAGAAAAGATTACTACTATGAATTAATGGAGATTCAACTCTGTTGTTAAAAATGAAGAATTTTGTAATTTTGTAAGGGATCAAATACAGCAATTTTTGAAAATAAGAACAGATTCAGTTAATAGTAAATTTGTTTTATGGGATGCTTTAAAGGCATATTTGAGAGGACAAATGATCAGTTTTACATCTAAAATTAAGAAACAATATTCATCTGAAGTTAATAAATTGGAGGAGATAGAAATTATAGAACAAAATTACAACAGAATTCAAGGAGATTTAAAAAGTATGTTTAATTAATATGAAATTATGATATAATTCATTGCAAACTTATAAATTTGAGAAATTATTACAAAGAACTAAACAAAGATATTATTGATTAAGGGAAATAGATCATAAAGTTTTAGCTTGGCATTTAAAGGTGGAACAAGTTTTTTTAAATAATTTTTTTATTTTTCACACTATAAACCATATTGACCAAGATACATACAGACATTTTTTTCCTTGAATACATACAGTGTCATTTTCTCCCCCTTTTTCCCCCTCCCTTCCCTCCCTCCCTCACCCACTTTTCCATTTATTTGGTTCAATCTATAAGATACATTAAACCCGTTAAACAATGTTGTCACTTAATAAAAATAAACAAGAAATTTTACTGAGTCAGTTCTTTTCGTTGTCTTCTCCTTCTGTCATTTTAGGTGGTTGAAGTCCATGGTAGGATTTCTCTAATGTATTTCATGTATGGCTCCCATATTTGTTTGAATATTGTGATGTTATTTCTTAAATTATATGTTATTTTTTCTAATGGAATACATTTATTCATTTCTATGTACAATTGTTGTATTCTCAAGTTGTCTTCTAATTTCCAGGTTGACATAATTCATTTTTTTGCTACAGCTAGGGCTATCATAACAAATCTTTTTTGTGCTCCATCCAAATTGAGTCCAAATTCTTTATTTCTTATATTACTTAGGAGGAAGATCTCTGGGTTTTTTGTTATATTGCTTTTTGTGATTTTGTTTAATATCTGGTTTAGATCTTCCCAAAATTTTTTCACTTTTTCACATGTCCAAATTGCATGAATTGTTTTTCCCGTTTCCTTTTTACAGCGAAAACATCTGTCTGATACTGTGGGGTTCCATTTATTTAACTTTTGAGGTGTGATGTATAGCCTGTGTATCCAGTTATATTGTATCATGCTTAACCTCGTGTTTATTGAATTTCTCATAGTTCCGGAGCATAGCTTTTCCCATGTTTCATTCTTTATCTTTATGTTTAGATCTTGTTCCCATTTTTGTTTAGGTTTACCATTTGTTTCCTCGTTCCCCTTTTCTTGCAGTTTGATGTATATGTTTGTTACAAATTTTTAAATTATCATTGTGTCTGTAATCACATATTCAAAATTGCTTCCTTCTGGTAACCTCAGACTGCTTCCCAATTTGTCCTTCAAGCAGGTTTTGAGTTGGTGGTATGCAAACATTGTATCGTGAGTTATATTATATTTATCCTTCATTTGTTCAAAGGATAATAATTTATTTCCCGAAAAACAATTTTCTATTCTTTTGATCCCTTTTCTCTCCCATTCTCAAAAGGAAAGGTTATCTATTGTGAAAGGGATTAGTTGATTTTGCGTCAATATTAGTTTTGGTAGTTGGTAATTTGTTTTATTCCTTTCTACATGAATCTTCTTCCAAATGTTGAGCAGATGATGCAATACCGGTGAATTCCTACGTTGCACCAATTTTTCATCCCATTTATATAGTATATGTTCAGGTATCTTCTCCCCTATTTTATCTAGTTCTAATCTGGTCCAATCTGGTTTTTCCCTTGTTTGATAAAAATCTGATAGGTATCTTAATTGTGCGGCTCTATAATAATTCTTAAAGTTTGGTAGCTGTAAGCCTCCTTGTTTATACCATTCTGTTAATTTATCTAGTGCTATTCTCGGTTTCCCCCCTTTCCATAAGAATTTCCTTATTATTTTCTTTAACTCCTTGAAGAATTTCTCTGTTAGATGAATTGGTAATGACTGAAATAGGTATTGTATCCTTGGGAAAATGTTCATTTTAATACAGTTTATCCTTCCTATCAGTGTTAGTGGTAAGTCTTTCCACTGCTCTAAGTCGTCTTGTAATTTTTTCATTAATGGATGATAATTTAGTTTATATAGATGGCTGAGATTTTAATTTAGTTGTATACCTAGGTATCGCATTGCTTGTGTTTGCCATCTAAATGGTGATTCTTTCTTGAACTTTGTGAAATCCGCATTATTTATTGGCATTGCTTCACTTTTATTTGCGTTGATCTTGTACCCCGATACTTCTCCATATTCCTTCAATTTCCTATGTAATTCTTTTATTGATATTTATGGTTCTGTTAAGTATATTATAATGTCATCTGCAAATAGACTGATTTTATATTCCTTCCCTTTCATTTTTATCCCTCTTATTTTAGTTTCTTTTCTTATCAGTTCTGCTAGTGGTTCTATAGCTAACGCGAATAGTGAGGGAGATAGTGGACATCCCTGCCTTGTGGATCTGCTTAAGTTAAATTGTTTTGATATATATCCATTTACTGTCACTTTCGCCAATGGCCCCTTATATAATGCTTTAATCCAATTAATATATTTCTCTGGTAGGCTGAATTTTTGTAGTACTTTGAATAAATAATTCCATTCTACTCTGTCAAAGGCCTTCTCTGCGTCTAAAGCAACCACTACTGTTGGAGTTTTATTTCCTTCTACTGCATGGATTAAGTTAATAAATTTACAGATATTGTCCGTTGTTCGTCTTTTTTCAATAAATCCAGTTTGGTCTAGATTTACTATTTTTGGTACATAGTCAGCCAATCTATTTGCTAATAGTTTAGCTATTATCTTATAATCTGTGTTAAGTTGAGATATTGGTCTATATGACGCTGGTGCTAGTGGATCTTTCGCTGTATTTTGTATTACTGTAATTATTGCTGTTTTGCATGAATCTGGTATGTTTTGTGTTTTATCACTCTGGTTGATTACTTCCAGGAGGGGAGGAATTAATAAAACATTTAAATGTTTTATAGAATTCTATTGGGAATCCATCCTCTCCTGGTGTTTTATTGTTCGGTAGTTTTTTTAATATCTCCTGTAATTCTTCTATTTCAAATGGTTTTATTAATTTATTTTGCTCCTCTGTTTGTAATTTCGGTAGTTCAATTTTAGTTAGAAATTCATCTATTTTGTCTTCTTTCCCTTCGTTCTCAGTTCGATATAGTTGCTCGTAGAATTCCCTGAAGTTTTCATTGATCTCCGTTGGTTTATATGTAATTTGTTTGTCCTTTTTCCTTAATGCCAATACCATTCTTTTAGTTTGTTCTGTCTTAAGCTGCCATGTTAGAATTTTGTGCGTTTTTTCTCCTAGCTCATAATATTTCTGTTTTGTCTTCATTATGTTCTTCTCCACCTTATATGTTTGTAGTGTTTCATATTTTATTTTTTTGTCTGCCAATTCTCTTCTTTTAGTTGTATCTTCCTTTATTGCTAATTCTTTTTCTATATTTGTTATTTCCCTTTCCAACTGTTCTGTTTCCCGATTGTATTCCTTCTTCATTTTAGTTACATAACTTATTATTTGCTCTCTGATGAATGCTTTCATTGCGTCCCATAGTATAAACTTATCTTTCACTGATTCTGTATTTATTTCAAAGTACAATTTAATTTGTCGTTCAATTAATTCTCTAAAATCCTGTCTTTTAAGTAGCATGGAGTTTAATCTCCATCTATACATTCTTGGTGGGATGTCCTCTAGCTCTATTGCCAATAACAGGGGTGAGTGGTCCGATAATAGTCTAGCTTTATATTCCGTTTTCCTAACTCTCCCTTGAATGCGGGCTGATAACAGGAATAGGTCTATCCTTGAGTATGTTTTGTGTCTACCTAAATAATATGAATATTCCTTTTCCTTTGGGTGTTGTTTCCTCCATATATCCAAAAGTTGCATTTCTTGCATCGATTTAATTATAAATTTGGTTACTTTGTCCTTTCTGTTAGTTTTTTTTCTCCAGTTTTATCCATGTTTGAGTCCAAATTAAGGTTAAAATCCCCTCCTATTAGTATGTTCTCTTGCGTATCTGCTATCTTCAAAAAGATATCTTGCATAAATTTTTGATCTTCTTCATTAGGTGAGTAAATTCCAAAATTCTGAATATATCTGACATTTTATCATTACATATCTCCCTGCTGGATCTATTATTTCCTCTTCTATTTTGATTGGTACATTTTTATTGATTAATATAGCTACTCCTCTGGCTTTTGAATTATATGATGCTGCTGTTACATGTCCTATCCAATCTCTCTTTAATTTCTTGTGTTCCACTTCAGTTAGATGTGTTTCTTGTACGAATGCTATATCATTTTTTTCTTTTTTCAGTAAATTTAACAGTTTCTTCCTTTTGATTTGGTTATGTAGTCCATTAATATTTAAAGTCATATAGTTCAACATAGTAATTTCATACTTTGTTTATCTTTTCTTTCCGTTTCTTCATCACCACCTTCCCTTCTTATCCATTTCTGCTTTCTTTTTTTGAACAGATTATAAGACAACATTTCTAAAACATAAAATATTTCCACTATTCTCATATCTAAAATTCCTTTAACCCCAATAGTCCCTCCCCTTTCTGAGTTGCCCTTTGTCCCTTGTCGGGCAACCACATCTCCCCTCTCCATTTGGATTTGAGAATCCACTCGCAAGTGTTAACTGATTTCGCAGTGACTGTTATTCTTCCCTACCCAGCCCCCCCCAGAAAAGATTTTAATCTTCATATATAACAAAGGTCACTCTCTTAATTCCCTCTTTACTTCCTTTCTTCCCTTTCTTTCCCTTCTTAGTTCTTACTTATACTCTATTTTATACATATATATATATATATATATATATATATGTATATATATATAGTTTGTTGTAATTTTTTTTCTTGTTACATCTCTTAATCTCTCTGTCTGTTTTGTAGTTGTTCTGCAAATTTTCGTGCTTCTTCCGGATCCGAGAATAGTTTGCTTTGCTGCCCCGGGATAACTATTATAAGTACCGCTGGGTATTT